>NC_069503.1:432241800-432605967 GCF_027579735.1 Bombina bombina
AACAAAAAGCACTGAGCTGTGGGTTATACTTAAAAAGAAATCATTGCAATATGTATTATCCATCATATTAAAAGGATTTTACCTTTTATTTATTTATTTTTAACTTCATTTGAGCACTGCCCATTACTTCCTGTCACAGACTTGCAAAGGGGCTTGGTCTCTATAGTAAGGCATATCTAGCTTGATGTCATAAATCTTCTAGTGTAACATGAGTTGGCTTAGGGCTAGATTACAAGTGGAGTGCTATCATTTGCAAGCGAGCAAAATCGGTTTTGTTTGTGCGCAAGTTAAATTGTGCTTTTATTACAATTTGAAAGCAAATGCGTGATTGCAATCACAATTTACACTAGAATGATTACCACAACCTCAGAACTCTGGTTATCTGTTTCGCAAAACTAAAACGTTGCACAAAACACATCAAAAATACATTACAAAGTACAGTTATACGGAACTATTTATCAAGCCATCAACCGCAAATACGCAAAAATTCCGCAGCGTAATTGTGGAGAGCTTGATTCGCCTTATTTATCAAAGGCTACAGACCGGCAAAAGTAGAATTTTGAGACATAACATACGATCCGCCAGTCTCAGTCCGACACAGATCGATGCTTACGTCACCACAGATGTTCGAATGCAAATTCGGCACTATCTGACTACTTTTGCTAGTTATCAAAAATCTACCAGATACGCTCACCACTATTCCGGCCCAGCATACCTGGTTTTCAATTCGCCGCACTGGAGGCGGCGGATGCCATAGGAATCAATGGGAATCTGAAAGTAGCGAAAGCTTATGTTCGCTGCTGCCCGATATCTCATTGATTCCTATGGGAGAATAAAAGTTACCTTTACACCTAACACCCTAACATAAGCCCCAAGTCTAAACACCCCTAATCTGCCGCCCCTACACCGCCGCCACCTACATTATACTTATTAACCACTAATCTGCCGTCTGACACTGCCGCCACCTACATAAAGTTATTAAACCCTATCCCGCTGCTCCCGGAGCCCACCGCAACTAAATAAAGTTATTAACCCCTAAACCCCTGGCCTCCCACATCACTACCACTTACTAAACCTATTAACCCCTAAACCGCCAGCCCCCCACATCGCCATAAACTAAATTAAACTATTAACCCCTAAACCTAACAACCCGCTAACCTTACATTAAATATTAACTCATCCCTATTTTATAATAAATTTAAACTTAATTTTAGATTTAAATTAAACTATATTAAACTAATAATTAATCTACCCTAACTGTTATACTAAAACTATATTAAACTATATTAAACTAATTAATTTAATCTACCTTAACTGTTATACTAAAATTATATTAAACTAATTAATTTAATCTACCCTAACTGTTATACTAAAATTACATTAAACTACATTAAACTTACAAATTAAATTAATTATATTATATATTTAAATACCTAACACTACTGAAATAATTTAAATCTACACTAAAAGATTACAAAGTTACAAAAAACTAACTAAGTTACAAAAGATAACAAACACTAAATTACACAAAAAAATAAACACTAAGTTACAAAAAATAAAAAATAAATTATCAAAGCTTTAAACTAATTACACCTAATCTAAGGGCCCTATGAAAATAAAAAGTCCCCCCAAAATAATAAAAAAAACCCTAATCTACAATAAACTACAAATAGCCCTTAAAAGGGCCTTTTGCGGGGCATAGCCCCAAAGTAATCAGCTCTTTTACCTGTAAAAAAAAATACAAATACCCCCCCAACAGTAAAACCCACCAACCACACAACCAACCCCCCAAATAAAAAGCTAATCTAAAAAAACCTAAACCTTAAAAGGACATTTAGCTCTATTGCAGCCCAAGAACTAATCTAAAACTAAAACCCAACCAATAAACCCTTAAAAAATCCTAACACTAACCCCAGAAGATTTACTTACAGTTTTGAAGATCCGACATTCATCCTCCAAGAAGCCAGGAGAAGTCCTAAACAAAGCGGCCGAAGTCTTCATCCAAGCCCGCAGAAGTCTTCCCCCAGATGGCATCTTCTATCTTCATCCATCCGGCGTGGAGCGGCTCCATCTTCAAGACATCCGACGCAGAGCATCCTCTTCTGACGATGACTACCGACGAATGAAGGTTCCTTTAAATGATGTCATCCAAGATGGCGTCCCTTAGATTCCATTTGGCTGATAGAATTCTATCAGCCAATCGGAATTAAGGTTGGAAAAATCCTATTGGCTGTTGAATTCAGCCAATAGGATTGAGCTTTCATCCTATTGGCTGATCCAATCAGCCAATAGAATTCAAGCTCAATCTTATTGGCTGATTGGATCAGCCAATAGGATGAACGCTCAATCCTATTGGCTGATTTCAACAGCCAATAGGATTTTTTCAACCTTAATTCCGATTGGCTGATAGAATTCTATCAGCCAATCGGAATCTAAGGGATGCCATGTTGGATGACGTCATTTAATGGAACCTTCATTCGTCAGTAGTCGTCGGAAAGAAGAGGATGTCTTGAAGATGGACCGCTGCGCGCCGGATGAAGATAGAAGATGCCGTCTGGGTGAAGACTTCTGCAGGCTTGGATGAAGACTTCGGCCGCTTCGTTGAGGACTTTTCCCGGCTTCTTGGAGGATGGATGTCGGATCTTCAAAACTGTAAGTAAATCTTCTGGGGTTAGTGTTAGGATTTTTTAAGGGTTTATTGGGTGGGTTTTAGTTTTAGATTAGGTCTTGGGCTGCAATAGAGCTAAAAACCTTTTTAAGGGCAATGCCCATCCAAATGCCCTTTTCAGGGCAATGGGGAGCTTAGGTTTTTTTAGATTAGCTTTTTATTTGGGGGGCTGGTTGTGTGGGTGGTGGGTTTTACTGTTGGGGGGGTATTTGATTACTTTGGGACAATGCCCCGCAAAAGGTCCTTTTAAGGGCTATTTGTAGTTTATTGTAGGCTAGGTTTTTTTTTATTTTGGGGGGGCTTTTTTAATTTTCATAGGGCCCTTAGATTAGATGTAATTAGTTTAAAGCTTTGATAATTTCTTTTTTATTTTTTGTAACTTAGTGTTTATTTTTTTGTGTAACTTAGGCCTCTATTTATAAAGCTGTCTACTTACCTGCATTCGACGGCCCCAATACGCTCGCCTAAGATCGCCTAACATCACCGCCGCGGACCTGAATACGTTCGCCAAATTTATCAAGAAAGCTGTCAAAAATTAGCGCACCAAGTATGGTGCAATGAGCAGCAGACTGTTGTTAACTAACAGTCATCGATCTCGCTGCTCTTCGGCTTATTTGCAGCTTTCTTGCTATACTGTCACTAAGCACCCACACTATACTATACTGTTTAACCCCTAAACTGCCGCTCCCGGAGTCCCTCGCAACTAAATAAACGTATTAACCCCTAAACCGCCGCTCCCGGACCCTGCCGCAACTATAATAAATATATTAACCCCTAAACCGCCGCTCCCGGACCCCGCCGCAACTATAATAAATCTATGAACCCCAAAAAAGGGTGCTCCCGGCCCCCGCCGCCACCTAAATTATACCTATAAACCCCTAATCTGCCGCCCCCTATACCGCCGCCACCTACATAAAGTTATTAACCCCTATCCTGCAGATCCTAGACCCCGCCGCAACTAAATAAATGGTTTGACCCCTAAGCCCGCCGCCACCTACATTATACATATTAACCCCTATCCTGCCCCCCTACACTAAAGTACAAAAAAAAAAAAAACTAAATTACAGAAAATAAAAAAATTACAAGAATTTTAAACTAATTACACCTAATCTAAGCCCCCTAATAAAATAAAAAAGCCCCCCAAAATAATAAAATTCCCTACCCTATACTAAATTACAAATAGCCCTTAAAAGGGCCTTTTGCGGGGCATTGCCCCAAAGTAATCAGCTTTTTTACCTGTAAAAAAAGAAATACAACCCCCCAACATTAAAACCCACCGCCCACACACCCAACCCTACTCTAAAACCCACCAATCAGAATTCTATCTTGGATGACGTCATTTAAAGGAACCTTCATTCTTCTTTAGGACGTCGATGGAAGAGGATGCTCCACGCCGGCTGGATTGAAGATGGACCTGCTCCGGATGGATGAAGATAGAAGATGCCGCCCGGATGAAGTCTTCTGCCGGTCTGGATGTCCTCTTCTGCTCGGATCGGATGATGACTTCTGCCCCTCTGGAGGTCCACTTGTGCCCGACTGGGTGAAGACGGCTCAAGGTAGGGTGATCTTCAAGGGGTTAGTGTTAGGTTTTTTAAGGGGGGTTTAGGTGGGTTTTAGAGTAGGGTTGGGTGTGTGGGTGGTGGGTTTTAATGTTGGGGGGTTTGTATTTCTTTTTTTGCAGGCAAAAGAGCTGATTACTTTGGGGCAATGCCCCGCAAATGGCCCTTTTAAGGGCTATTTGTAATTTAGTATAGGGTAGGGAATTTTATTATTTTTGGGGGCTTTTTTTTATCAGGAGGCTTAGATTAGGTGTAATTAGTTTAATTAGTGTAATTAGTTTAAAATTCTAGTTTTTTTATTTTCTGTAATTTAGTGTTTGTTTCTTTTTGTACTTTAGTTAATTTTATTTAATTGTACTTTAGTTAATTTTATTTAATTGTAATTAGTTTTATTTAATTTAAGTTAATTTATGTAATTATTTTAATGATAGTGTAGTGTTAGGTGTAATTGTAACTTAGGTTAGGATTTATTTTACAGGTAATTTTGTATTTATTTTAGCTAGGTAGTTATTAAATAGTTAATAACTATTTAATAACTATTGTACCTAGTTAAAATAAATACAAACTTGCCTGTAAAATAAAAATAAATCCTAAAATAGCTACAATGTAATTATTAATTATATTGTAGCTAGCTTAGGGTTTATTTTACAGGTAAGTATTTAGTTTTAAATAGGAATAATTTAGTTAATAATAGTAATATTTATTTAGATTTATTTAAATTATATTTAAGTTAGGGGGTGTTAGGGTAAGACTTAGGTTTAGGGGTTAATAACTTTATTATGGTGTAGGGGGGGCAGGAAAGGGGTTAATATGTATAATGTAGGTGGCGGCGGGCTCCGGGAGTGGCGGTTTAGGGGTTAATATATTTATTATAGTAGCGGCGGTTTAGGGGTTAAACATTTTATTTAGTTGCGGTGGGCTCCGGGAGCGGCGGTTTAGGGGTTAATAAGTATAATGTAGGTTGCGGCGGTGTAGGGAGGGCAGATTAGGGGTGTTTAGACTCGGGGTACATGTTAGGGTTTTAGGTGTAGACATTTCCCATAGGAATCAATGGGATATCGGGCAGCAGCGAACATGAGCTTTCGCTGCTGTCAGACTCCCATTGATTCCTATGGCATCCTCCACCTCCACGGCGGTGGATTGAAAACCAGGTACGCTGGGCCGAAAAAGTGCCGAGCGTACCAGCTAGGATCTTGATAACTTCCAAAAGTAGTCAGATTGTGCCGAACTTGTGTTTGGAACATCTGGAGTGACGTAACCATCGATCTGTGTCGGACTGAGTCCGGCGGATCGTACGTTACGTCACTATATTCTACTTTTGCCGCTCTCTAGCCTTTTGACAGCTTGATAAATAGAGGCCTTAGTGTTTGTTATTTTTTGTAACTTAGTTTTTTGTAACTTTGTAATTTTTTAGTGTAGATTTAAATTATTTGAGTAGGGTTAGGTGTTTAAATATATAATATATTTAATTTCATTTGTATTTTTATGTAATTTTTGTATAAAAGTTAGGTTAGATTAATTTTTCTTTTAATATAGTTTAATGTAATCTTAAAAGTTTAAAAGTTAGGTTGGATTAATCATAAATGTAATATAGTTTAATGTAATTTTATTATAATAGTTAGAATAGGTTGATTAATAGTTTAATATAGTTTAATTAAATTCTAAAGGTAAGTTTAAATTTATTATAAGATAGGGATGAGTTAATATTTAAAATAAAGTTAGCGGGTTGTTAGGTTTAGGGGTTAAAAGGTTAATTTAGTTTATGGTGATGTGGGGGGCTGGTGGTTTAGGGGTTAATACATTTATTTAGTTGTGGTGGGCTCCGGGAGCGGCAGGATAGGGGTTAATAACTTTATGTAGGTGGCGGCGGTGTAGGGGGCGGCAGATTAAGGGTTAATAAGTATAATGTAGGTGGCGGTGGGCTCCGGGAAAGGAGGAATAGGAGTTAAATAGTTTAGTGTGGGTGTTTAGTAACAGTATACAAATAAAGCTGTGAAAAAGCCGAAAAGCAGCAAGATCGATGACTGTTAGTTAACAACAGTCCGCTGCTCATCATCCCGTACTTGGTGCGCGTCTTTTTGTCAGCTTTTTTGCTAAATATGGAGAGCGTATTCAGGTCAGCGAAGTTAAGCGATGTCAGGCGAGCGTATTGGTGCCAGCAAATGCAGCACAGTTGATGGCTTCATAAGTAGGCCCCCTACCATAAGAACACCATCTAATTAAACATATTCAATAAAAGTATTTCACAAAAAAGTTATAAGGGCTCAAAGATATGAGATCTCAGGCTTTAACATAGAGGTAAAAAAGATGTATATGTATGTATGTGTATGTGTGTATATATATATATATATATATATATATAAAACAATGTCTATATATGTATACATATGAATATATGTATTTTATCTGTATATATGTATTTACAGACATATAGTATATACACATATAAACACATAAATACATATGAACATATAAATAGACATTTATAGAAGTGTGTTGGAGCCCTTTGCTGTCAAGTAGATGAAAACATGTAAAACCATATTTCTGCAGTAATCATTTTTAATAAAGTGTTATACTGGATATTCATTGTAAATATTTCACATTCCACTGTTCTGCACATAGCAGAATATGTTCTATGTATTTTTTTAAATAGAAATTCCTAATTATATCTGTATATATATCTATAGCTATATATAATCATATATACAGTGTATATACAGTATATATATATATATATATATATATATATATATATATATATATATATATAAATATATAACAAAATACCATCAGATATATAATGAAATATGTATTTATGAATACATAGAACATATTCTGCTATATGAAGAACATTGCAATGTAAAATATTTATATTTTTATGTTGAGTTAGCGCACATGAGAATATGGGGCCGATTTATGAAAGTGCGGATGGACATGATCCGCTGTGGCGATCATGTCCGCCGCACATCTATAAATGCCGACAGCATATGCTGTCAGCATTTATTATTGCACAAGCAGTTCTGGTGAACTGCTTGTGCAATGCCGCCCCCTGCAGATTTGCGTGCAATCTAGACGTTTTTTAAGACCGCTGCTTCTTAACTCCTGTTTCTGGTGAACCTGAAGGCTTGCGCAGAAGCAGTTGCATCAAGTTCCATTTGAGCTTGATGAATCATCCCTATGTGTTTGGGTTAGCGCAATAGTGGGGTGTGAGTTAGTGAGGTTTTTTCCCACTTTGTTTTCTCCATTGATTTATATGGGGGAATAGGTTATCGCTTTTTGTGCGCAATCTGACGGTTGCAGTTTACTTCTAGGACAGTTAATGATCGAGCGGGAGCGTTAAATAGCTCTCCACCTGTAATCTGGCCCTTATTATTTAAAGCATGCAAGAGAAACAGGTCTGTTTTTCCATGCTCAAAAGAGGACACAATACAGCTTAAAGGGATATGAAACCCAAACACTATGGGGTATATTTATTAATATGATACAAGGGGGAGGAAAAATGGAAGTAACTAAAGAACTCAATTTAACAATTTCTTTGGTAACATCTTTGCCCCTGTCCACATCAGGGCTAGTGGGCAGCAATACGGTGCTTGTGCAATGCCACCCCCTGCTAATGCACAACCAATAGAGCTTGCAGCTGAAGGTGCTTCAAAACTGCATTTGCCGCTTCTTAAATGGAGCTCTTATTGTATTGACTTTGGCCCATATTTATCAAGGTCTGTCGGACCTGATCCGACAGTGCGGATTAGGTCCGACAGACCTCGCTGAATGCGGAGAGCAATACGATGTCTGTCCATCTGCTCAGAGCAGGCGGACAGGGTTATGGAGCAGCGGTCTTTAGACCACTGCTTCATAACTGCTGTTTCTGGCGAGCCTGCAGCCTCGCCAGAAACACGGGCCCTGAAGCTCCATCCGGAGATTGATAAATGGACCCCTTTCTGTAGGGATTCGGACAGAGCATACAATTTTAAAATATGTTTCCAATTTACTTAAATTGTCAAATTTGCTTCGTTCCCATGATATTCTTTGTTGAAGAGATACCTAGTTAGGTGTTTGGAGGAGTACATGGTAGTGCTGCCATCTATTGCTCTTGCAACAGATAACATTCTTGCAAAATTGCTGCCATATAGTGCTCCAGAAATGAGCATGCGTCTAAGCTTACATCCATGCTTTCCAGGAAAAGGGAATGAAGAAAAATTGAGAATAAAA
Source organism: Bombina bombina (assembly GCF_027579735.1). Classification (NCBI taxonomy): domain Eukaryota; kingdom Metazoa; phylum Chordata; class Amphibia; order Anura; family Bombinatoridae; genus Bombina; species Bombina bombina. The sequence goes on from NC_069503.1 coordinate 432,250,237, forward strand.
GTAAATTAGAAAGTTGTTTAAAATTGCATGAAAGAAAAGATGTGGGTTTCATATCCCTGTAAGTAACCAGCATGTCCGCTCTCTCATCTCCCTGAGGGCAGGGGCTACAGTGAGAATTTCTAAGTGCTCATTTTGCAAGACAACAAGTCAATTCATTGTTTGATGATTTTTTACACAATCTGTTTCTTTTTATGTTTACTTTGATTTAGCATATTTGTTATTAACTAAAGGAGCGCTGTTTCACATCCCTTTACAGGGACATTAAACATATTTTTTTTCTTTCGTGATTCAGAGAAAGCATGCAATTTTAAACAGCTTTCAAATTTGTTTCATTCTCTTGGTATCCTTTGTTGAGGAACATATCTATATAAGATAAGGAGCTGATGATTGGTGGCTGCACATATATGCTTCATGATATTTCTTCAACAAAAGATACTAAGAGAATGAAGCAAAATAGATAATAGAAGTAAATTGGAAAGTTGTTTAAAATCGTATTCTCTATCTAAATCACGAACGAAAAAATGGGGCATCATGTGACTTTGAATATTATGGGCTAGATTGCAATTGGAGCGCTAAATTATTGTGTGCCCGTTTGCGGGAGCGCAATAAATAACCAGCCATTACAAGTGTCTGGTTATTGCTACCACGAGCTTGCAGTAGCAATTAGCGCTCAGAAAATTAGCCAGAGATCAGACCACTGATTCATTTTCTAAACATCCCCCAATTGCCCCCAAACCTAATAGCTTTTATTTATTTATTTATTTTTTTAAAAAAGAAAACTGCACCTAGCAGTTTTTGGGGGCTAAAGTCTGTGACTGTGGGTTGTTAGAAAAAAAAATGCCACTGAAAAGTATCTGTACATTTTTGTCTATGGGAACTGTGTTTTTCCATGTAAATATACAGTATATGTATATACTTAAGCAGATATACATATACATTTACATTTGCTTCCCATCGCTGTGCGACTTACCCCCTTCGTTGCACTAGTTCTTATGCCGTATCTAACAGCATGAGAATGAGGCTCCCATTGGAGCCTATGGAAGGGCATTCTCATGAGTGCAATGCTTCTGTGCATTTGCGTGCGCTGGCGTATTTTGCGTTCCACTTATATTTTAGCCCTTAAGCAATAAAGTCAAAGTTTTAGATTCTACAAAGTACTATAAAGATGAAATAAACAGTTACACCATGTTAAAACCTAGGTTTACTTTATATAATTTCTTCTGCTGAGGACAATTAGGATCATAGAAGGTATGCAGTCAATGACTGTGTGCAATGTTGAAGTAACTCTTTAACAGGGTTTCAAGTCCCTTTACTATTTCTATATTTCACACAGCCACAGTTTATCTATCGCTAATTGCAGCACACATTACTTTATAGAAGCTCAGTGAAATGGAAAGTAAAAGGGGACAGAATAAGTAATGAAAGTGTATTGCAATTTTTAGTTTACTACATTTTATATTACAATCTCAAAAATTATACAAGGGGGAGGAGAAATGGAAGTAACTAAAGAACTCAATTTAACAATTTCTTTGGTAACATCTTTGCCCCTGTCCACATCAGGGCTAGCGGGCAGCAATACGGTGCTTGTGCAATGCCACCCCCTGCTCATGCACAACCAATAGAGCTTGCAGCTGAAGGTGCTTCAAAACTGCATTTGCCGCTTCTTAAATGGAGCTCTTATTGTATTGACTTTGGCCCATATTTATCAAGGTCTGTCGGACCTGATCCTACAGTGCGGATCAGGTCCGACAGACCTCGCTGAATACGGAGAGCAATACGCTCGCCATATTCAGCATTGTACCAGCAGCTCACAAGCGCTGCTGGTGCAACGCTGCCCCCTGCAGACTCGCGGCCAATAGGCCACCAGCAGGGGGGTGTCAATCAACCTGATCGTACTCGATCGGGTTGATTTCCGGCGATGTTTGTCCGCCTGCTCAGAGCAGGCGAACAGGTTATGGAGCAGCGGTCTTTCTGACCGCTGCTGCATAACTGCTGTTTCTGGCGAGCCTGCAGAAACACGGGGCATCAAGCTCCATTTGGAGCTTGATAAATATGCCCCTTTTTATTATGCATTTGTTCATTATACAAATCTACTGTATTTAATGATCATTTAATGTCCCTTTCATTGCAGTGGAACCATTGAGGCAGCACGATTAGGGTGTGCAGGGTACAACTGCTTTTAGTCACCACATAAATAGGTCTGTGAGAGAATTACTGGCTGCTACATGATGTTCCTTTATGTTCTAGCTGCTCCCATATGGGGCTGGTGTCTGTTTTCAGGAAGAGCTTGTTCTCTCACAAGATGTGGTGTGGCTGTTACTATTATTAGTGGCTCACATAGGATCAAGCAATTAATGCTGTATACTACAGTCCTTTGTGGAAATAAAGCACCAGAGCTGAAAAGATTAAAGAGTAAAATGCACACACATTGCTTTATTGCCTTGCAGTTCTGACCACAATTTTCTTTTGTGCACTCCGATTTGATGAGAAGGATGGTAAAAAAGTTCAAAATGACTTCTCCCTGCCCCTGTCCTTATAGGCAGGTCTCATCCCACAAATGCCTAACAACCCCACCCCAGACCAGCTGGATCTGCCCTCAGAACACCTGCAACTCCACCTCTCCCTGCCTTGATGCTGCCCATGAAAAAGGACCAGACCCGGACCAAAAATAGGCCTAGGCATTTAAAGGCAGAGCAGCCCATATCAGTTAGACATCTGTCAGCTAGGTAGCCATACTAGACCTGAACTGTAATCCTGCAGAACCTCTGCTAAACAGCCACACTGCTTTATAAAATAGGCAGACTGTAACAGCTTTCCTATTGTTACCCCTATCAGGAGAGGTTGGGGCTTCTACTTGATTTACTTGATTTCAGCATCTATGAGTAAGCTCTTCACGGCGCGAAACATGTAAGTTAGCTGGAACCCTCTTTTTGGCGTGTTGTATTTTTCTTGTTTTACTGGAATAAAGCATCTATGTTTTTTGGAACTGTTGCTCAGTAGTCTTCTGTTCTGTTGGGGCTTCTATATAGCAGCAAGGCCCACATTAGAGCCCGGCCCACCAGACATTTGCCTTATATGCCCTATGGTCAGTCTGGGCCTGACATTAAACACCCTTAATTATGTCCTCACTTAACCTATCCCCTCCCATGGAACATGGCACCCATAATTATGCCATCACTCAACCTGTCCTTTCTCAAGCAACACCAATGACTAAACCCAGGATTGTTTATCCCCATAATGAGGTTTCTGGAACTAACACTGGTTGTGACTTTAGCCACCACAGTCCTTTAAATGGCACCTATGAGACCAAGGTTTATTCAAGTATTATCTAATACTATAGCATGCGAAACAGACATTATCTATGATACTTAAAGGGACATTAAACTGCTGGGTACAATTACAGTAGGATAATTACTACTTGCTGTACTATATTTTTTCCTCTTGTATCTGCAGCTGTCTTTAAAGCCATTTTCTTGTTTTAACCCATTACAGAAGCCAGTTGGTAAAGCTCTGTATCTTTATACTGGGGGGCGCCATATTGGTATGCAATGCATATATTGTTGAATCCTGTGACAGAAGCAGTGTACTTTCATGGATCATGTTGCTGGCTTTTTAACAGCTGTACCTTGCATTTTGGATTAGCTCACCCAAAGAAAGCTGAAGATTTAAATGTTTGCTGTTTTTTTACACAGTTTAAAAGTAACATAACAAATTTAATAAATCCCTAAGGAATATTATACAGAAATGCAGCCATTGGAAACATTTACACCTAGATTTAGAGTTTTGTCGGTAACGACCCGCGTAGCTAACGCTGGATTTTTTCTGGCCGCACCTTTAAAATAACTCTGGTATTGAGAGTCCACAGAATGGCTGCGTTAGGCTCCAAAAAGGGAGCGTACAGGCATATTTAACGCCACTGCAACTCTCGATACCAGAGTTGCTTACGGACGCGGCCAGCCTCAAAAACGTGCTTGTGCACGATTCCCCCATAGGAAAGAATGGGGCTGTTTCAGCTGAAAAAAAACCGCGTTCAGCTCCTAACGCAGCCCCATTGTTGTCTATGGGGAAACACTTCCTACGTCTGCACCTAACACCCTAACATGTACCCCGAGTCTAAACACCCCTAACCTTACACTTATTAACCCCTAATTAGCCGCCCCCGCTATCGCTGACCCCTGCATATTATTATTAACCCCTAATCTGCCGCTCCGTAAATGGCCGCTACTTACATTATCCCTATGTACCCCTAATCTGCTGCCCCTAACACCGCCGACCCCTATATTATATTTATTAACCCCTAATCTGCCCCCCACCACGTCGCCTCCACCTGCCTACACTTATTAACCCCTAATCTGCCGACCGGACCGCACCGATATTATAATAAAGTTATTAACCCCTAATACGCCTCACTACCCTATAATAAATAGTATTAACCCCTAATCTGCCCTCCCTAACATCGCCGACACCTAACTTCAAACATTAACCCCTAATCTGCCGACTGGAGCTCACCGCTATTCTAATAAATGTATTAACCCCTAAAGCTAAGTCTAACCCTAACACTAACACCCCCCTAAGTTAAATATAATTTAAATCTAACGAAATAAATTAACTCTTATTATATAACTTATTCCTATTTAAAGCTAAATACTTACCTGTAAAAAAAACCCTAATATAGCTACAATATAAATAATAATTACATTGTAGCTATTTTAGGATTCATATTTATTTTACAGGCAACTTTGTAATTATTTTAACCATGTACAATAGCTTTTAAATAGTTAAGAACTATTTAATAGTTACCTTGTTAAAATAATAACAAAATTACCTGTAAAATAAATCCTAACCTAAGTTACAATTAAACCTAACACTACACTATCATTAAATTAATTAAATAAAATACCTACAATTATCTACAATTAAACCTAACACTACACTATCAATAAATTAATTAAATACAATTCCTACAAATAAATACAATTAAATAAACTAACTAAGGACTAAGTTACAAAAAATAAAAAAATATTTACAAACATTAGAAAAAATTACAACAATTTTAAACTAATTACACCTACTCTAAGCCCCCTAATAAAATAACAAAGACCCCCAAAATAAAAAAATGGCCTACCCTATTCTAAATTACTAAAGTTCAAAGCTCTTTTACCTTACCAGCCCTGAACAGGGCCCTTTGCGGGGCATGCCCCAAATAATTCAGCTCTTTTGTCTGTAAAAAAAAACACATACAATACCCCCCCAACATTACAACCCACCACCCACATACCCCTAATCTAACCCAAACCCCCCTTTAATAAACCTAACACTAAGCCCCTGAAGATCTTCCTACCTTGTGTTCACCTCGCCGGGTTCACCGATCGGTCCAGAGTCTTGATCCAAGCCCAAGCGGGGGGCTGAAGAGTGATGTCCATCCTCGGGCTGAAGTCTGGATCCAAGTGGCGGCTGAAGAAATCCATCATCGGGCTGAAGTCGGAAGTCCATCATCGGGATGAAGTCTTTTATCAAGCCGCATCTTCAATCTTCTTTCTTCTGGAGCGGAGCGGAGCCATCTTCTTCCAAGCCGACGTGGAACATCCTCTTCAACCGACGACTAGACGACGAATGACGGTTCCTTTAAGGGACGTCATCCAAGATGGCGACCCTCGAACTCCGATTGGCTGATAGGATTCTATCAGCCAATCGGAATTAAGGTAGGAATATTCTGATTGGCTGATGGAATCAGCCAATCAGAATCAAGTTCAATCAGATTGAGCTCGCATTCTATTGGCTGATCGGAACAGCCAATAGAATGCAAGCTCAATCTGATTGGCTGATCGGATCAGCCAATTGGATTGAACTTGATTCTGATTGGCTGATTCCATCAGCCAATCAGAATATTCCTACCTTAATTCCGATTGGCTGATAGAATCCTATCAGCCAATCGGAATTCGAGGGACGCCATCTTGGATGACGTCCCTTAAAGTAACCGTCATTCGTCGTCTAGTCGTCGGTTGAAGAGGATGTTCCGCGTCGGCTTGGAAGAAGATGGCTCCGCTCCGCTCCAGAAGAAAGAAGATTGAAGATGCGGCTTGATAGAAGACTTCATCCCGATGATGGACTTCCGACTTCAGCCCAATGATGGATTTCTTCAGCCGCCGCTTGGATCCAGACTTCAGCCCGAGGATGGACATCACTCTTCATCCCCCCGCTTGGGCTTGGATCAAGACTCTGGACCGATCGGTGAACCCGGCGAGGTGAACACAAGGTAGGAAGATCTTCAGGGGCTTAGTGTTAGGTTTATTTAAGGGGGGGTTGGGTTAGATTAGGGGTATGTGGGTGGTGGGTTGTAATGTTGGGGGGGGTATTGTATATGTTTTTTTTACAGGCAAAAGAGCTGAATTATTTGGGGCATGCCCCGCAAAGGGCCCTGTTCAGGGCTGGTAAGGTAAAAGAGCTTTGAACTTTAGTAATTTAGAATAGGGTAGGGCATTTTTTTTATTTTGGGGGTCTTTGTTATTTTATTAGGGGGCTTAGAGTAGGTGTAATTAGTTTAAAATTGTTGTAATTTTTTCTAATGTTTGTAAATACTTTTTTATTTTTTGTAACTTAGTTCTTTTTTATTTTTTGTACTTTAGTTAGTTTATTTAATTGTATTTATTTGTAGGAATTGTATTTAATTAATTTATTGATAGTGTAGTGTTAGGTTTAATTGTAGATAATTGTAGGTATTTTATTTAATTAATTTAATGATAGTGTAGTGTTAGGTTTAATTGTATCTTAGGTTAGGATTTATTTTACAGGTAATTTTGTTATTATTTTAATTAGGTAACTATTAAATAGTTCTTAACTATTTAAATAGCTATTGTACCTGGTTAAAATAATTACAAAGTTGCCTGTAAAATAAATATTAATCCTAAAATAGCTACAATGTAATTATTATTTATATTGTAGCTATATTAGGGTTTATTTTACAGGTAAGTATTTAGCTTTAAATAGGAATAAGTTATTTAATAAGAGTTAATTTATTTAGTTAGAATAAAATTATATTTAACTTAGGGGGTGTTAGGGTTACGGTTAGAATTAGCTTTAGGGGTTAAAAAATTTATTAGAATAGCGGTGAGCTCCGGTCGGCAGATTAGGGGTTAATTATTGTAGGTAGCTGGCGGCAACGTTGTGGGGGGAAGATTAGAGGTTAATAAATATAATATAGGGGTCGGCGGTGTTAGGGGCAGCAGATTAGGGGTACATAAGGATAACGTAGGTGGCGGCGCTTTGCGGTCGGCAGATTAGGGGTTAATTATTGTAGGTAGCTGTCGGCGACGTTGTGGGGGGCAGATTAGAGGTTAATAAATATAATATAGGGGTCGGCGGTGTTAGGGGCAGCAGATTAGGGGTACATAAGGATAACGTAGGTGGCGGCGCTTTGCGGTCGGCAGATTAGGGGTTAATTATTGTAGGTAGCTGGCGGCGACGTTGTGGGGGGCAGATTAGAGGTTAATAAATATAATATAGGGGTCGGCGGTGTTAGGGGCAGCAGATTAGGGGTACATAAGGATAACGTAGGTGGCGGTCGGCAGATTAGGGGTTAAAAATATTTAATCGAGTGGCGGCGATGTGGGGGGACCTCAGTTTAGGGGTACATAGGTAGTTTATGGGTGTTAGTGTACTTTAGAGCACAGTAGTTAAGAGCTTTATGAACCGGCGTTAGCCGAGAAAGCTCTTAACTACTGACTTTTTTCTGCGGCTGGAGTTTTGTCGTTAGATTTCTAACGCTCACTTCAGACACGACTCTAAATACCGGAGTTAGAAAGATCCCATTGAAAAGATAGGATACGCAATTGACGTAAGGGGATCTGCGGTATGGAAAAGTCGCGGAAAAGTGAGCGTTAGACCCTTTTTTGACTGACTCCAAATACCGGCGGTAGCCTAAAACCAGCGTTAGGAGCCTCTAACGCTGGTTTTCACGGCTACCGCCAAACTCTAAATCTAGGCCTTAGAGTTCCCACTCTGTATTGTGCACACAATATGACTTGTCGAGAAAACAACAATATACTGATTTGTGAATGGGCACAACCTTTGTCACATGGTACAAGAAGTCTTAATTTTAAGGGACAGTGTACACCTATTTTCATATAACTGTATGTAATATACACTGCTATACAGATGAATAGGCACAGATAACGATCTAAAAATCCAGTATAAAACCATTTAAAAACTTACTTAGAAGCCCCTAGTTTAGCACTGTTGATAAGGTTAGGCTGGGACATCCAGTGAAAGGGGCTGAGAAAGCAGAAAAAGCAGGCACAAACAATAGCAGCAAGAATCTGTAGACCTGGGTCTGATTTGATACTTTGGGGCTTGGTTAAGATTCTGAAAATCAGCAAACGGTTACCAAAAAATAAGCAAAACTATATTGTTACAAAAAGATTTCCAGATGGGCTATATAAATGGATCAACTTCAAAACATTTATGCAAAGAAAAACCTAGTGTACAATGTCCCTTTAAACTCCAAGATGGTGTTGCCCAGTGTGACGATGCAGAGCTTAAAGGGATAGTAAACCCACATTTTTTCTTTCATGATTCGGATACAGCATGCAATTTTTAAGTAACTTTCTAATTTACTCATATTATCATTTTTTCTTCGTTCTCTTGCTATCTTTATTTGAAAAGGCAGGAATGAAAGCTTTGGAGCCGGCCTATTTTGTGTTCAGTACCCTGAATAGGGCTTGCTGATTGGTGCCTGCATTTAGCCATCCAATCAGCAAGCGAAACCCAGGTTCTCAACCTAAAATGGGCCAGCTCCAAAGCTTTTATTCCTGCTTTTTCAAATAAAGATAGCAAGAGAACGAATAAAAAATGATAATAGAATTAAATTAGAAAGCTGCTTAAAATTGCATGCTCTATCCGAATCATGAAAGAAAAAAATTGGGTTTAGTACCCCTTTGAGAACCAGGGTTAAATTAAGAAAATGGTTGTGATGAAAGCAGCAGGCACAGGTAGAGTTGCCACCTTTCTTGGAAGAAAATACCGGCCATGTTAATTAACATAAATTTGCATAAATAATTAAACAGCATAACTCAAAAACTAAAGCACAGGAGGAAAACAATAGTGTGATCAGCAGTAAGCAGCTACTCTAGTTGTACCCAGCAGTTTAATGTTTAAAGTAAAAAATAATTGTATAGAGACATCCTTTGCATATATCACTACCCAAAGACAAATGTATATGACTAGCTGAAACATTTATATTATTAATATAATATGAAACACAAGCCCACAGCATGTGATCATTTAGTGTTTCACACTTTTTGTCCTGCCTCAATGTCAATGTAGTTTTTGATCCTCAGTAAATCTCACATAGTTTATCTTGATTGTTGTGATTTATTTGATTGTATGTTCATAAACCATTATATATACATATTTCCATGTCAAAAGACAGAACATTTGTCTATGGCTATTTTAATATATGTTTCTTTAGCTAGGCAAAGTATTCAAATATAAGAAGAAAAATAAATATACCATTACATTACATTTCACTGTAACCATATTTATTATCTGTTATTATTTAATTATGACTTCTAAAATAATAAATTCATAGGTTAAGTAGATTATTTTCTAGTCACCTTATTAAGCATAATATTAACAACTGAATTAATTTATTACACTGTTTTGTATCTTGTAATGACAATAGGTTTAATAAGAACTGTTTCAGAATTATATTTCATGTAGCATTTTAACAGAATTTATCCTCAAACTACACTAAATTTAGTAGATGTATTTATATGTGTGATTAAAGTATTAAAAAGAATTAAAAGTCTCTGTTTATTGTTCCTTATAAGCAGTACATGATATATTTTTTATTTCTTAAAATATCAACTATATAATCTTGTGCAGTTACATTTATGGAATAGGTTTTAGCTTAATATCACAAAATTATATTAGTAATTTCTAACTCTAACACAAGTTGGATTCTTTGCATTGAAGACACTAAATACAGAAGTAAAAAGTACTCATATGCGTTTTACTTTAAAATCATTATTTACTGTTGGGTCAGTAAATTTTTAAATTGTTAAGAAAACCGTGCTTACCTTCTGAATGGGAGTCCAGGTGATCTACACGTATGATGGAATCCAAACCTGGGATAGAGAAAGCTAAGGTGTAAGGTATTTTCTACCTTAGGCTATGTAATATATTTGTGACTCCACCTCTAATACAACATGTGCACTGTACAATATAGTAGAAACTGTGTTTTACTGAGACACACAAGAATACACATACCTAGAAACAGACACACATACAAAAACAGACACACATGCACACATACAAAAACAGACACAAATGCACTCAAACAAAAACAGACACACATGCAGACATACAAAAACAGACACACATCCACACAGACACACATGCACTCAAAAATAGACACACATACACATACAAAAACAGACAAGCTTGCACATACACACGTGCAAAAACAGACACACATACACAGACAAAAACCGACCCACATGCAAACATACAAAAACAGACACAGATGCACACATACAAAAACAGACACACATGCAAACATACAAAAACAGACACACATTCACACAGACAAAAACAGACACAAATGCACTCAAACAAAAACAGACACACATGCACACAGACAAAAACAGACACACATGCACTCAAAAATAGACACACATACAAAAACAGACAAGCATGCACACATACAAAAACAGAAACACATGCACACAGACAAAAACAGACACAAATGCACACAGACAAAAACAGACGCACATACACTCAGACAAAAACCGGCACACATGCAAACATACAAAAACAGACACACATGCACACATACAAAAAACAGACACACATGCAAACATAAAAAACAGACTCACATGCACACATACAAAAACAGACATACATGCACACAAACAAAAACAAACACACATGCACACATACAAAAACAGACATACATACACACATAGAAAAACAGACACACATGCACACATACAAAAACAGGCAAACATACAAAAACAGACACACATGCACACATACAAAAACAGACACACATGCAAACATACAAAAACAGACACACATGGACACATACAAAAACAGACACACATGCACACATACAAAAACAGGCGTACATGCACACATACAAAAACAGGCACTGAGACAAAAACAGACACATATGCACGCATTCAAAAACAGACACATGCATGCATACAAAAATACATTTATATATACAAAAACAGACACACATGCACACATACAAAAACACATTTACATATACAAAAATAGACACACATGCATTTAGACAAAAACAGACACACATGCACACAGATACAAAACAGAATCACACTCTACATACACACAGCAAATACACACAGACAAAAACAGACATACATGTGTTAAGACACTTGCACATACAAACAGATATGTATAGACACATAAAAACAGTCACATGCATACAGACATAGACACATAGAAAATAGCAGACACACTAACAAATACTAACAGGCACACACACAAAAAAGCAGACACATATAAACACAGACACATAGTACAACAGACACACATAAAAACAGACACATTACTACAGACATAGATACATAGAAAAACAGAACACATATACATAAGTAGACAGATACACATGCACACAGACGTAAGGAAGAACACACTGACAGACAGAAATACACACAAAGGCACAGACACATAAAACAAAGACACATACACAGAGAAAAATGCATAAACCAATGCATAGGACATCAATTGTTGTTTTTTATTAGTATTAATTTGCAAAAAGAAAAAACAAACTGTTGGGGTTGATTCACTTAGTAAAAAAATGTTTAATGAATGTGATCTGTTTTGTTTTATAAAGTACTCATATGCATTTTACTTTAAAATCAATATTTACTGTTGGGTCAGTAAATTTTTAAATTGTTAAGAAAATCGTGCTTACCTTCTGAATGGCAGTTCAGGTGATCTACACGTATGATGGAATCCAAACCTGGGATAGAGAAAGCTAAGGTGAAAAGTATTTTCTACCTTAGGCTATGTAATATATTTGTGACTCCACCTCTAATACAACATGTGCACTGTACAATATAGTAGAAAGTGTGTTTTACTGAGACACACAAGAATACACATACCTAGAAAAAAACACACATACAAAAACAGACACACTTGCACACAGACAAAAACAGACACAAATGCACTCAAACAAAAACAGACACACATGCACACAGACAAAAACAGACACATGCTCACATACAAAAACAGACACACATGCACACCTACAAAAACAGACACACATGCACACAGACAAAACAGACACAAATGCACTCAAACAAAAACAGACACACATGCACACAGACAAAAACAGACACACATGCACTCAAAAATAGACACACATACAAAAACAGACTAGCATGCACACATACAAAAACAGAAACACATGCACACAGACAAAAACAGACACAAATGCACACAGACAAAAACAGACGCACATACACTCAGACAAAAACCGGCACACATGCAAACATACAAAAACAGACACACATGCACACATACAAAAAACAGACATACATGCAAACATAAAAAACAGACACACATGCACACATACAAAAAGAGACATACATGCACACAAACAAAAACAAACATACATGCACACATACAAAAACAGACATACATACACACATAGAAAAACAGACACACATGCACACATACAAAAACAGGCAAACATACAAAAACAGACACACATGCACACATACAAAAACAGACACACATGCAAACATACAAAAACAGACACACATGGACACATACAAAAACAGACACACATGCACACATACAAAAACAGGTGTACATGCACACATACAAAAACAGGCACTGAGACAAAAACAGACACATATGCACGCATTCAAAAACAGACACATGCACGCATACAAAAAATACATTTACATATACAAAAACAGACACACATGCACACATACAAAAACACATTTACATATACAAAATAGACACACATGCATTTAGACAAAAACAGACACACATGCACACAGACACATACAAAACAGAATCACACTCTACATACACACAGCAAATACACACAGACAAAAACAGACATACATGTGTTAAGACACTTGCACATACAAACAGATATGTATACACACATAAAAACAGTCACATGCATACAGACATAGACACATAGAAAATAGAAAACACACTAACAAATACTAACAGGCACACACACAAAAAAGCAGACACATATAAACACAGACACATAGTACAACAGACACACATAAAAACAGACACATTACTACAGACATAGATACATAGAAAAACAGAACATATATACATAAGTAGACAGATACACATGCACACAGACGTAAGGAAGAACACACTGACAGACAGAGATACACACAAAGGCACAGACACATAAAACAAAGACACATACACAGAGAAAAATGCATAAACCAATGCATAGGACATCCATTGTTGTTTTTTATTATTATTAATTTGCAAAAAGAAAAAACAAACTGTTGGGGTTGATTCACTTAGTAAAAATTTTTTAATGAATGTGATCTGTTTTGTTTTATAAAGTACTCATATGCATTTTACTTTAAAATCAATATTTACTGTTGGGTCAGTAAATTTTTAAATTGTTAAGAAAATCGTGCTTACCTTCTGAATGGCAGTTCAGGTGATCTACACGTATGATGGAATCCAAACCTGGGATAGAGAAAGCTAAGGTGAAAGGTATTTTCTACCTTAGGCTATGTAATATATTTGTGACTCCACCTCTAATACAACATGTGCACTGTTCAATATAGTAGAAACGGTCACCTAGATTACGAGTTTTGCGTTAACAGGGGTGCGGTGTTAACAAGCAGTTTTCCCTCACCGCTCACCTGCAGACAACGCTGGTATTACAGGTTTTTTTAAACCCGGCGTTAGCCACAAAAAAGTGAGCGGAGAACAAAATTTAGCTGCAGGAAAAAGAAGAAATGCAGGCACTGCTGAGGATATCTTAAAACGGTAAATCTTTATTTGAGTAGCAATTAAAAAGTGAACAGCTACAACCGCTGTAAAGATAGCAGGAAAAGGTACAAAACCGGCAAAAGGCAAGGCTGGGGAGAAAAATAGACACAGAAAAATGTGTCTATTTTTCTCCCCAGCCTTGCCTTTTGCCGGTTTTGTACCTTTTCCTGCTATCTTTACAGCGGTTGTAGCTGTTCACTTTTTAATTGCTACTCAAATAAAGATTTACCGTTTTAAGATATCCTCAGCAGTGCCTGCATTTCTTCTTTTTCCTGCACCTACATAGTGGCTTGGTTTCGCCACTGCTACGGCACTCTGTTGGCTCCCTATGGAAAGACTACACTGAAACCGGCGTCACTTCCGGTTGTCTTGCCGAGTCCGCAGACGCTGCCAGGAACGCCGCAATCTCGTGTCTTTCATCTCTCAACAAAATTTAGCTCCACATCTCACCTCAATACCAGCGTTGCTTACGGTAGCGGTGAGCTGGCCAAACGTGCTTGTGCACGATTTCCCCATAGGAATCAATGGGGGAGAATCGGCTGAAAAAAACCTAACACCTGCAAAAAAGCAGCGTTCAGCTTCTAACGCAGCCCCATTGATTCCTATGGGAAAATACTTTTATGTCTACACCTAACACCCTAACATGAACCCCGAGCCTAAACACCCCTAATATTACACTTATTAACCCCTAATCTGACGCCCCCGACATCGCCGACACCTGCATTTTATTATTATCCCCTAATCTGCCGCTCCGGACACCGCCGCCACCTACATTATCCCTATGAACCCCTAATCTGCTGCCCCCAACATCGCCGACACCTACTTTTTATTTATTAACCCCTAATCTGCCGCCGCCACTATAATAAAGTTATTAACCCCTAAATCTAAGTCTAACAGTAAAACCCCCCTAACTTAAATATAATTTAAATACATCTAAATAAATTTTTTATCATTAACTAAATTATTCCTATTTAAAACTAAATACTTACCTATAAAATAAACCCTAAGATAGCTACAATATAACTAATAGTTACATTGTAGCCATTTTAGGATTTATTTTTATTTTACAGGCAAGTTTGTATTTATTTAAACTAGGTAGAATAGTTATTAAATAGTTATTAACTATTTAATAACTACCTAGTTAAAATAAATACAAATTTACCTGTAAAATAAACCCTAACCTAAGTTACAATTACACCTAACACTACACTACAACACACTAAATTACAGAAAATAATAAAATAATTACAAGAATTTTAAACTAATTACACCTAATCTAATCCCCCTAATAAAATAAAAAAGTCCCCCAAAATAATAAAAAGTCCTACCCTATACTAAATTACAAATAGCCCTTAAAATGGCCTTTTGCGGGGCATTGCCAAAAAGTAATCAGCACTTTTATCCGGAAAAAAAAATACAATACCCCCCCAACATTAAAACCCACCACCCACACACCCAATCCTACTCTAAAACCCACCCAATCCCCCCTTAATAAAACCTAACACTAACCCCTTGAAGATCACCCTACCTTGAGACGTCTTCACCCAACCAGGCAGAAGTGGTCCTCCAGACGGCCAGAAGTCTTCATCCAATCCGGGCAGAAGAGGACCTCCAGACGGGCAGAAGTCTTCATCCAGGCGGCATCTTCTATCTTCATCCATCCGGAGCGGAGCGGGTCCATCCTTAAGCCATCCGACTCTTCCATCTGACGACTAACACTAAATGACGATACCTTTAAGTGACGTCATCCAAGATGGCGTCCCTTCAATTCCGATTGGCTGATAGAATTCCGAATTCCGATTGGCTGATTGGATCAGCCAATAGGATTGAGCTCGCATTCTATTGGCTGTTCCAATCAGCCAATAGAATGCAAGCTCAATCCTATTGGCTGATTGGATCAGCCAATAGGATTGAACTTCAATCCTATTGGCTGATTGCATCAGCCAATAGGATTTTTTCTACCTTAATTCCGATTGGCTGATAGAATTCTATCAGCCAATCAGAATTGAAGGGATGCCATCTTGGATGACGTCACTTAAAGGTACAGTCATTTAGTGTTAGTCGTAGGATGGAAGAGGATGCTCCGCGTCGGATGGCTTGAAGATGGACCCGCTCCGCTCCGGATGTATGAAGATAGAAGATGCCGTCTGGATGAAGACTTCTGCCCGTCTGGAGGTCCTCTTCTGCCCGGATCGGATGAAGACTTCTGGCCGTCTGGAGGACCACTTCTGCCCGGTTGGGTGAAGACGTCTCAAGGTAGGATGATCTTCAAGGGGTTAGTGTTAGGTTTTATTAAGGGGGGATTGGGTGAGTTTTAGAGTAGGGTTGGGTGTGTGGGTGGTGGGTTTTAATGTTGGGGGGGGTATTGTATTTTTTTTTACAGGTAAAAGAGCTGATTACTTTGGGGCCATGCCCAGCAAAAGGCCCTTTTAAGGGCTATTTGTAATTTAGTATAGGGTATGGCTTTTTATTATTTTTGGGGGCTTTTTTATTTTATTAGGGGAATTAGATTAGGTGTTATTAGTTTAAAATTCTTGCAATTATTTTATTATTTTCTGTAATTTAGTGTTTGTTTTTTTCGTACTTTAGTTTATTTAATTTAATTGTAATTAATTGTAGTTAGTTTAGGTAATTAATTTAATTGTGGTGTAGTGTTAGGTGTAATTGTAATTTAGGTTAGGGTTATTTTATAGGTAAATTTGTACTTATTTTAACTAGGTAGCTATTAAATAGTTAATAACTATTTAATAACTATTCTACCTAGTTAAAATTAATACAAACATGCCTGTAAAATAAAATAAATCCTAAAATGGCTACAATGTAACTATTAGTTATATTGTAGCTATCTTAGGGTTTATTTTATAGGTAAGTATTTAGTTTTAAATAGGAATAATTTAGTAAATGATAAAAAATTTATTTAGATGTATTTAAATTATATTTAAGTTGGGGGGTGTTAGGGTTAGACTTAGATTTTGGGGTTAATAAATTTAATATAGTTGCGGCAACGTTGGGGGCGGCAGATTAGGGGTTAATAAATGTAGGTAGGTGTCGGCGATGTTAGGGACGGCAGATTAGGGGTTAATAAAATGTATCTAATGTTTGTGAGGTGGGAGTGCGGCAGTTTAGGGGTTAACATATTTATTGAAGTGGCGGCGATGTCCGGTCGGCAGATTAGGGGTTAAAAAATGTATTAAAGTGTTTGCGATGTGGGGGGGGGGGGCTCGGTTTAGGGGTTATTAGGTAGTTTATGGGTGTTAGTGTACTTTTTAGCACTTTAGTTAAGAGTTTTATGTTACAGCGTTAGCCCATAAAACTCTTAACTACTGACTTTTAAATGCGGTAGGAGTCTTGACAGGAGAGGGTGTACCGCTCACTTTTTTCAAGACTCGTAATACCGGCGTTAGGCAAATCCCATTAAAAAGATAGGATACGCAATTGACGTAAGTGGATTTGCGGTATGCTCGAGTCGCGGAAAAAAAGTGACTCGTAATACCAGCGGGCGTTAAAAAGCAGCGTTAGGACCTCTCAACGCTGCTTTTTAAGGCTAACGCTAGACTCATAATCTAGCAGTGTATTTTACTTAGACACACAAGAATACACTTACCTAGAAACACACACACATACAAAAACAAACACACTTGCACACACAAAAAAACAGACACAAATGCACTCAAACGAAAACAGACACACATGCACACAGACACACATGCACTCAAAAATAGACACACATGCTCACAGACACACATGCACTCAAAAATAGACACACATGCACACAGACACACATGCACTCAAACATAGACACAGACAAAAACAGACACACATGCACACAGACAAAAACAGACGCACATACACAAATGCAAAAACAGACACACATACACTCAGACAAAAACCAACACACATGCAAACATACAAAAACAGACACACATGCACACATACAAAAACAGACACATATGTACACATACAAAAACAGACACACATGCACACATACAAAAACAGACACACATGAACACAGACAAAAACAGACGCACATGCACACATACAAAAACAGACAAACGTGCACACATAAAAAAACAGACACACATGCACACATACAAAAACAGACACACATGCAAACATACAAAAACAGACACACATTCACACATACAAAACAGAAACACATGCACACATACAAAAACAGACGCACATGCAAACATACAAAAACAGACACACATGCACACATACAAAAACAGACGCACATGCAAACATACAAAAACAGACACACATGCACACATGCACACATACAAAAACAGACGCACATGCAAACATACAAAAACAGACACACATGCACACATACAAAAACAGACGTACAGGCACTAAGACATAAACAGACACACATGCACGCATACAAAAAAAACACATTTACATATACAAAAACATACAAAAACAGACACACATGCACTCAGAAAAAAATAGACACATGCACACAGACACATACGAAACAGGATCACACTCTACATACACACAGCAAACACACACACACACAGACAAAATCAGACATACATCTGTTCAAACAGACACTTGCACACACAAACAAATATGTATGCACACATAAAAACAGTCACATGCATACAAACATAGACACATAGAAAATAGCAGACACACTAACAAATACTAACAGGCACACACACACACAAATGCAGATACATATAAACACAGACACACATAAAAACAGACACATTACTACAGACATAGACACATAGAAAAACAGAGCACATATACATAAGTAGACAGATACACATGCACACAGACGTAAGGAAGAACACACTGACAGACAGAAATACACACAAAGGCACAGAGGCCCATTTATTAAGCTCCGTATGGAGTTTGTGGGCCCGTGTTTCTGGCGAGTCTTCAGACTTGCCAGAAACAGCAGTTATGAAGCAGCGGTCTAAAGACCGCTGCTCCATAACCCTGTCCGCCTGCTCTGAGCAGGCGGACAGGAATCGCCACAATTCAACCCGATCAAGTACGATCGGGTTGACTGACACCTCCCTGCTGGCGGCTGATTGGTCGCGAGTCTGCAGGGGGCGGCGCTGTACCAGCAGCTCTATTGAGCTGCTGGTGCAATGCTGAATACGGAGAGCGTATTCCTCTCCGCATTCAGTGAGGTCTTGCGGACCTGATCCGCAATGTCGGATCAGGTCCGCAAGACCTTTGATACATAGGCCTCACAGACACAAAAAAAAAGGCAGATACACAGAGAAAATGCATAAACCAATGCAAAAGACACCCATTGTTGTTTTTTTTTTATATTAATTTGCAAAAAGAAAAAACAAACTGTTGGGGTTGATTCACTTAGCAACATTAGCAAAAAAATGTTTAATGAATGTGATCTGTCTTGTTTTATAAAGTACTCAAATGCATTTTACTTTAAAGTGAAAGTAAATCCTAGCTTTTTTACAAACACTAGGATTGACTATTGAAACAAATAAAGGGGACTTTCATTCATGAAGTACAAGGTACTTCATGTAGAAAGCTCCTTTATTTGTTTCAATCGATCACCTCTTAGCCAATAGCTGTGCGGTAAATCCGTCTCTCATGGGTACCATGCCGGATTTACCGCACGGCTATTGGCTAAGAGGTGAAAATGTCACCTCTTAGCAAAAAAATTTTTTAGCCGTGGGCTGCTGTAGCAGCTAAAAACGGCGATCGATTGAAACAAATAGAGGAGCTTTCTTCCTATACTTCATGAATGAAAGTCCCCTTTATTTGTTTCAATAGTCAGTCCTAGCATTTGTAAAACGCTAGGATTTACTTTCACTTTAAAATCAATATTTACTGTTGGGTCATTGTTAAGAAAATCGTGCTTACCTTCTGAATGGGAGTCCAGGTGATCTAAACGTATGATGGAATCCAAACCTGGGATAGGTAAAGCTTAGGTGGAAGGTATTTTTTTACCTTAGGTTATGTAATATATTTGTGACTCCACCTCTAATACAACATGTGCACTGTACAATATAGTAGAAAGTGTGTTTTACTGAGACACACAAGACCTAGAATACCTAGAAACAGACACACATACAAAAACAGACACACTTGCACACAGACAAAAACAGACACAAATGCACTCAAACAAAAACAGACACACATGCACACAGACAAAAACAGACACACATGCTCACATACAAAAACAGACACACATGCACACCTACAAAAACAGACACATATGCACACATACAAACACAGACACACATGTACACATTCAAAAACAGACACACATGCACACAGACAAAAACAGACAGACATGCACACAGACAAAAACAGACACACATGCACACATAGAAAAACAGACACACATGCACACATACAAACCAGACACACATTCACATATACAAAAACAGACTCACATGCACTTAGACAAAAACAGACACACATGCACACAGACACATACGGAATAGAATCACACTCTGCATACACACTGCAAACACACACAGACAAAAACAGACATACATGTGTTCAAACAGACACTTGCACACACAAACAGATATGTATGCATACATAAAAAACAGTCACATGCATACGAACATAGACACATAGAAAATAGCAGACACACTAACAAATACTAACAGACACACACACAAATGCAGACACATATAAGCACATAGTACAACCAGTGGCGACTCTAGGAACAATATATAGGGGGGCACATAAGATACCACAGTCAAAACGGGGGGGGGGGGGCACTAATAATTTTCACGACTAAATCATACCACTTAAAATAAACTAAATACATATTTATAAATAAGATTCCAAAATACCAGAGTAATGCGGTATGCAATGATACCTTTTTATTGTACTAACCTAATACTTAAAAGAAAAGCTGTTGAGAGTTGTCCTTTCTTCCTCAGGTATAGCTTCAGACCTGAGACAGAGAGGAAAACTCTCAAAAGCTTTTCTTTATAGTTTAAAGCAAGTTCAGCAAATACCAGGGCTCTGTAAATAATCCCCTATGTTAAATTTGTCACTAATGAAGACCAATGAACTCAGTGAGCCAAATTCTCCCCCAGTCTCTCTGATAGACAGCAAGCCAAATTCTCTCCCAGTCTCTCTGACAGACAGTGAGCCAAATTCTCTCCTAGTCTCTCTGACAGTGAGCCAAATTCTCTCCCAGTCTCTCTGACAGACAGTGAGCCAAATTCTCTCCTAGTCTCTCTGACAGACAGTGAGACAAATTCTCTCCCAGTCTCTCTGATAGACAGTGAGCCAAATTCTCTACCAGTCTCTCTGACAGACATTGAGACAAATTTTCTCCCAGTCTCTCTGACAGAAAGTGAGCCAAATTCTCTCCCAGTCTCTCTGATAGAAAGTGAGCCAAATTCTCTCCCAGTCTATCTAATAGACAGTAAGCCAAATTCTCTCCCAGTCTATCTGACAGACAGTGAGCCAACTTCTCTCCTAGTCTCTCTGACAGACAGTGAGCCAAATTCTCTACCAGTCTCTCTGATAGACAGTGAGCCAAATTCTCTACCAGTCTCTCTGACAGACATTTAGACAAATTCTCTCCCAGTCTCTCTGACAGACAGTGAGCCAAATTCCCTCCAAGTCTCTCTGACAGACAGTGAGCCAAATTCTCTCCCAGTCTATCTGACAGACAGTGAGCCAAATTCCCTCCCAGTCTCTCTGACAGTGAGCCAAATTCTCTCCCAGTCTCTCTGATAGACAGTGAGCCAAATTCTCACCCAGTCTCTCTGACACACAGTGAGCCAAATTCTCTTACAGTCTCTCTGACAGACAGTGAGCCAAATTCTCTCCCTGTCTATCTAACAGACAGTAAGCCAAATTCTCTCCAAGTCTATCTGACAGACAGTGAGCCAAATTCCCTCCCAGTCTCTCTGACAGACAGTGAGCCAAATTCTCCCCCACTTTCTCTCTGACTGACAGTGAGCCAAATTCCTTCCCAGTCTCTCTGACAAACAGTGAGCCAAATTCTCCCCCACTCTCTCTGACTGACAGCGAGGCAAATTCTCTCCCAGTCTCTCTGACAGACAGTGAGACAAATTCTCTCCCAGTCTCTCTGATATTGAGTCGTGTGGCCCGTGTCTAGTAGTAATCATAATTTATTAGTATCCAGTTATTGGACAGGAAAGAGGGATGAACTTCCATTGGATTTATTTCCATTTGAGGTTTTTCTGAGGATAGTGATATTTGCTCTTTTCGTGAATATTTAAAGACTATGGGGCCTATCTATCAAGCTCTGAATGGAGCTTGATGCCCCGTGTTTCTGGCGAGCCTGCAGGCTCGCCAGAAACAGCAGTCAAGCATCAAGCAGCGGTCACAAAGACCGCTGCTCCATAACCTGTCCGCCTGCTCTGAGCTGGCGGACACACATCGCCGGAAATCAACCCGATCGAGTACGATCGGGTTGATTGACACCCCCCTGCTGGCGGCCCATTGGCCGCGAGTCTGCAGGGGTCGGCATTGCACCAGCAGCTCTTGTGAGTTGCTGGTGCAATGCTGAATACGGCGAGCGTATTGCTCGCCGTATTCAGCAAGGTCTGGTGGACCTGATCCGCACTGTCGGATCAGGTCCGCCAGACTATGATAAATAGAGGTTTATAACTCTTATGGGTGTGTGTCTAAAATATTAATGCTTTTATAGTAGTAAATGTTATGTTTTATAGGAGCCAGATTGTGCACCAAAAACAATTTTTTCACCTTTTTTTGTTGTAGTTATTTGAGAGTTTGTAGCACCTGGTGAATTTTGTCTGTTTTGTCCCATTCTACTTACCATACACCATGTATAAATATAGGTTTTGTAGTGCCAAGTAATCCATTGTTTTTTTAATAATATGCATCATAAATCATTTGACTATGTTCAACAGATGGATTGAAATAGGTGTTTTTGTGGCCCAATTTTAAATGTGTCATATAATCAATACTAAAAATGCACTTATCTGACTCATTGTAAAAGTAAAAATATATTCCTAAATATGACTAATGTTAAGCCTATATAATGTATTGAAAAGTAGATAATTGTATTTAATTCCAGTGCATGTCTCTAGTACATCCTCTCTGCAGAGTATTTAATTAATAATTTTCCCTGCATATACTCACATCAATTTGTGGTACTATATGAGCATTACACAAAGGTTAATACCACATTAGGGTAAAATTATCCATAAGTAAAAAAAAAATCTATCTTCTCAAGGACCACATGTCCCATCTGTTATATTTAAAATATGCATATCCGGGGGGGCGGAGCTGTCTGCCAACTAAGATGGTCGCATGATTTGGGAGCTCCGTATATGTACTTTTCAAGAGAGCCCTATTAACAACAGGAACCCTAAAAATAAATATTGTATCTGAAGGACCATAATACAGAGAGAAGCCTAGACCATGCTGATTGCTCACCGGTGACTTTGGGATTAACATTGAGCCGAACAGCCGCTTCGGAGCTACCTGCCATACATCTGAGCGCCATTTTGGCGGAATAGCATACTCATCAGGGAGAATCACTGCAGCGTTCAAAAACACTTAATAACCCTCCAGGCCTCTGCCCAACATGAAGAGCCAAGTACCTTACACTGTTCTCAGAGACCTGTTGGAGGAGCATGGGAGGAGGCTATGTGGGAAGCTGGATGCCCTTATAGACACAATGCAGGCGGCTCGTAGGCATGGCGACACTGCCGCAGAGGAACATAGAGAAATAAAGGAATCGCAAAATAGCATAATACCCGCGGATCTTCAGACGTGCTCTCTGTCACTGGCGTTGGCGGAGACAGGCCCTGAGATGGAGCTTAGCTCTTCCTGTGCCGCTGGCGGCAGATCGCACACATGTGGAGGAGTGCAGTGCGGCTGCTCGCACACAGGAACAAACACCACAGAGCGTTGCGGTGCTCTCGCAGCTCCTAACATGCTCCTCACTGCCCTTAGCTCTGTAAGCTCAACACAAATCCCTTGCACAGAAAGCCATCAGACCCTGCGGATACATCAGGTTATGTGTAATTTCCCCTTGTGGGAGTTATGGGACAACATACGAACCGCACTTGGGCTGATGCGGTCATTCAGAGTGGGAATCGGTTAGGGGAGTGCATGGAGAGAGGCGATTTTGGGCGTACTTTGACCATCGGGAATGCCTAGCGCCTTGAGGGCTCCCCTCCGCTACACTCTCTGCAGCGCATAAAACGGATGTTATGCTTCTCCCTGCTCCGGATTACATATACACATGTGTTGATTTCATTATTCAATAAGCCGTAGCTGGCAGTGGTGAGGCTTTGAATTTATATTGAGTCCCTGGTTCACCTAGAGTAAGATACTCTCCTCTACTTACCAGCCATGGCACGCTTTAAAACTGGGGGAACACTGTTCAGATTCGCACAACTATAGGATATTACACTTTTCTCTATTGTGAACACTTTTGGCTTCTTGATGCCAGCATGAATGCCGGATCTGGGTGCTGTGTCTCTTCTAGTGGGGGATTGCAGCGCTTAGATACCCATAAGCTCCTAATTCACCTTAGTTACCAGACTCCCTGAATAGTTTTGCTATAATTGAACTGAGGACTCTATACTCATGAAGGCTAATCTCAGATACTGTATTGATCTTGTGACTGCATCATCTTGATGTCTCTACAGGGGACCTTTGGGTGCTCCATTGCCTGATAAAGCTTGCTACTCTTAATATGTACCCTAATGTCTTATCCTACAATGTTAACTGTTTTGTCCTTTAGACATACTTATCATGGTGGGAAGTATCTCATGCTAATATAATATTTTGTTAGGCTTTCTTACTGTCCAGAGGTAAATAATTGAGACTCTAAGGTCAAACCCCTGTATACCTGAGTATATTTAATGTAAATTTTAGACCTATGGCAACTTAATAAGTATTAAGAAGTTCTACATACTTATTCGCATTTTGATCAGTGATGATGATCTAGGTATCAGCAGTTCTTACTGAATGATTGCGTGCTGGCTGCCAGCATATGCTATAATTTTCTAACTAGATAGATAAACTAATCTTTGCTGATGCCAGCTCTCTGATCACTACCTACATTACTGATCTACACCAGTAATTTGACGTTGAGTACAGATCTAAAAGAGATTTATGAAATAGAGTTTGTAACTTCATGTTTAGCTACCTAATGTAAATTGTATTATACAACCTTTGACTTCCATGCCGTAGGATATTTTACAATATGTTTTCGCTTTATAACTGTATAAGATTGCTCAGGTCTGTTCAATTTAAACTTCTGAATTTACCATTTACATTTATTGTCTTCAGCTGATTCGTAACTAAGTGATATGCAGTGTACTTTCCCAATTGACCCTTATGCTAATTGCACAGTATACATAGTTGATTTCCTGAATGTGGATATTATAAAAATGTAGAGAAAACACTTGTTAGCGCTTAGATGCTTATACACTGTGTTGTGCTACTGTTTGTTCCTGCCTCTAACTATGCTCCCAATGTAGAAAGTTATTTACTCCTCATATATACATATGCCTCATGGAAATGTTCATGGCGTAGGTCAGATGTTAGTGAGCACACCACCGCTGTTGCCCATTACTCCGCCCCCCCCTTCCTCCCTTCCTCCCCTCCCCTTCCTCCCCCCCCCTTCCTCCCCCCCCCCCTTCCTCCCCCCCCTCCTCCTCCCCCCCCTCCTCCTTCCCCCCTCCTCCCCCCCCCTCCTCCTCCCCCCCTCCTCCTTCCCCTTCTCTTCCCCCCTCCTCCTCCTCCCCCCCCTCCTCCCTTCCCCCCCTCCTACTTCCCCCTCCTCCCTCTATGCAGTAGGGGGTGAGTAACTTTCCCCTGTACTCCTACTCCCACTCCTTAAGTGTATGGTAGGGGATCACTGACCATCCCTCCATACCTACTATTTGACAGAGTTTAGTAGTCTCTGTCCTGTCCGTAGAGCCCTTGTTATGGTATGTTCCTGTATGTATGTATGAATAGCTCTCCGGATCTCACTATTGGAGGATGTACTAGGATTACTGTTATGTACTTCGAAAAAACCGCAATCTGTTTATCTACGCACTTTTGTATTGATATTGGCCTAGGTCTATAAGTGCTATATGAGTTTATTAGCTGGAAGGACGCTCTAAAGATAAGGGGGTAGGGGCAACTAGCTTTAATGTTTTCTATGTTCTTTGTAACCTAGAGCCCCAAGGAGATATACATAAAAAGATAAAGTGGTATTGAACTCCTTACCTAGTACCTGGATGCACACGGTCCCTAAGGGGTGAAATATTTGCTCCTGCCCCAGTATTATATGACTTAATTTGCTCATGATTGACTATATCCTTTCAATTATTATTACCTAGCCACAGTGTCAATTAATGCATCCCTATATCTCTGATATAATACCTTATGTGTACATCTCCAATATTGTTCTATTTCAGATTGCATTCTCCTTTAATCTTACTTCTAGTTTCCCGGACCCTTTTGGGGTCCTAGCAGCCATATGAAGGAGCGAGTTGGTATAGACCTCGAAAGGGCCTATATCATTTAATAACCCTCTGATTTGTGACGTAATTCTATTGGGGTCCAAAAGTGGCCTCAGGTGCCTTTGGGGGAAAAAAGAGGGCGCTTGTGAGTTTGCTCCTCAATTCCTAATCATTTGAACTTCGTTTTGTCTAGGACATGTTACTCAATAGCCAGGTTAGAGGTCTTACCCCTATATTTTCTTATGTATTTCACATGTCCTTGTTAACTGTTTGTATGTTTACTACTGTCCTTCGTTTGTTGGAGCAAGCGGTTTGATGTCTTTGTATATGTTATTCCCTCAATAAAAACTTTCAAACAAAAAAAAAAAAAAAATATGCATATCCCCAGTATTTCATACATTTTTGCAGGTCTTGGTGTAAGGGGGCAGAATCTACACAGCCAGGGCAGAGACAGAACAGGTCACAGTTGGAGCTGTAGGTAATAAACTCACAGTCACAAAGGCATGTTCCACTTTACAAGTTGGTAATTAAAGTACCTTGTTGTGACACTAGTGACTTACCCCAGATGATCTTTGTCTTTACTTTGCTGCCACTGAGTGCCAGACAGTGCTTGCTGGTGCTGCTCCTTCCCACGCTCTCTACTCTAAGTTGTCCTGCACTGCACACTGGCTCAGCACCTGGCTGGCACCTCCCTCTTCCTCTCCTCCAGTCTCCGGACATGTTCCTTCTGCTGTGTAGGAAAGTGACCTCAGCCTGTCTGACTGGAGGAGCAAATAGCCCCAGCATCCAAATGGGGTATTGGAGTGCCTCAGTGCTGTGGTGCTGCATGTAGAGCCGGCACGAGGCACGTGTCTGTGGTGGGTGGGGGAGAACTGAACACATGGTGGATTTGCGCATGGCGCGCTGCTGCGCATATTATTTACTCACTCTGTCTCATTAAAACACTGGCCCAGAGTAAAACAACAGTTGTTTACAATAAAAAAAAATAATCTATCAGAGTTCACTATCACAGCACACTATTATCAGTAGCGCTGCCGCATTATGGAAGCACAGGGGCTGGCGGCCGGGGGGAAAGCAATAATAATAGGGGGGCAAATGCCCCCTCTCATCCCCCAGTAGCGATGCCACTGAGTACAACAGACACACATAAAAACAGACACATTACTACAGACATAGACACATAGAAAAACAGAGCACATATACATAAGTAGACAGATACACATGCACACAGACATAAGTAAGAACACATTGACAGACAGAGATACACACAAAGGCACAGACACATAAAACAAAGGCACATACACAGAGAAAAATGCATAAACCACTGCATAGGACATCCATTGTTGTTGGTTTTGTTTATTAATTTGCAAAAAGAAAAAACAAACTGTTGGGGTTGATTCACTTAGCAACATTAGCAAAAAAATGTTTAATGAATGTGATCTGTCTTGTTTTGTAACTATCTTTAATGGGACATGGAATAGATCATTATGTTTAAAGGGATATTAAAGTCAAAATTAAAATTTCATGACTCAGATGGAACATGCAATTGTAAACAACTTTCCACTTTACTTCTTTTATCAAATGTGTTTTGTTCCCTTGGAATCCTTTGTTGAAAAACATACATAGGTAGGCTCAGGAGCAGCAATGCACTACTGGGAGCTATCTGGTGATTGGTGGCTGAACATATATGACTACTGTCATTGGCTCACCAGATGTTTTCAGCTAGGTTCTAGTAGTGCATTGCTGCACCTTCAACAAAGGATACAAGAGAAGAATGAAGCAAATTGGATAATAGAAGTAAATTGGAAAGTTATTTAAAATTTTATTCTCTATCTGAAACATGAAACACAAATTTGGGTTTTATGTCCCTTTATTATATCTTTTCTAGCCCCTTTATTAAAGCGTATTTCAAATTGTCATTAAAAATATGCATGGGCTGCTCATTCAAAATGCTCCCACACTTGGAGATAAAGATTCTACTAACAGTAGCACAATAATTTTACATTATAGTATTACATTGAAAGATTAGTGTTAAATGTGAAAATATCCTAATACCAATAGAGCCTTTTTAGAATATCTACCTATTCAATGAGATGCTAATTTTATAGCTGGATATACATCACAACATTTCCAAGTACGGAAACAAAGATTGTGCAGATAAAAGTTACTAGATACTAATGGAAACATAAAGATATTGCCTATTTTCAGATCAAACATTGTATAAGAAACATATTAGATAAATCATAGTTGGAGCACAATTTGGGAGGAATGGATCCTGGCAATATGGAAATTAGGAACAAGTAAACTGGTGGTTTTTATTCTGTCTGATTATAAATAAACAGATGAATCTGAGAAATCTGTAAACTCAGAATGTATTATCAAATGAAGTAAAAAAAAAACGGCCTCCACATTGCGGTCAATGGGAACTGTGTGTTCCCAGTAAAAAAAATAAAAATAAATATATATATATATATATATATATATATATATGTATATGCTTTTATACATATATATGTACAGTGTGTGTTAATATGTGTATATACACATACAAACACATAAATATATATGTATATCAGTATATACATATATATTTATACTTGCTGCCATTGCTACACGACTTAGCCCCTTCACTGACGCAAAAGTTCTGATGAGCCCTGCTTGCAGTGTGCATTGTCACCTCCAGTGGTCTGTTATAGAAAGCCCTGTCTGCAGTGTACATTGTCACCTCTAGTAATGTTAAATATAGACAATATGTACAGCTAGAACAAGTCACAGAAAGGTATGTGCAGGTTAGTAGTGCATCTTATGCATTCCCAAATATAAAGAGGTATGAGAAGCTATTTGGTTTGCTGTTTTTTATGTTTAGCTTATATCAATACTAACTTATGGCCTACTTCTTCCCAGAGAGGTGCCTCCTCTATTTATTCTATCTGGTGGCATCACTACATGCCTGTTTCATAGGGCAGTAGATGTTTACCTCTTCTTAAGGTTGTTTGGTGTTTCACAAGCTTCTAGATTTGCATGTTGTTTAGACTAGATTATATAACATGCTACTTGCTTATTGCCTGATCTTTATAGTTCATAATTAACCATAAGAGCTGCCTGATTGGCTATTGAGCTGCTACATTTTCCCCTTCTTTTACATTAACTGTTGATCTTTTAGTATGATATTTTAATCTACAGTATTAATATTGTATTACTTTTATAGAGAAATTAATGGTAATGGTTAATATTTCTTTCTCTTTTCTCTTTTTTCTCTTTTCTTTCTTCTCTTTTCTATCTTCTCTTTTCTTTTTTCTTTCTCTTTTCTTTCTTCTCTTTTTCTGTTCTCTTTTCTCTTTTCTTTCTGTTCTCTTTTTTCTTTACTCTTTTCTTTTTTCTCTTTTCTTTCTTCTCTTTTTCTCTTTTCTTTTTTCTTCTTTTTTCCATTTTCTCTTTCTTTCTTCTCTTTTCTTTCTTCTATTTTTTCTTTCTTTCTTCTGTTTTTTTCTTCTCTTTTATCTAAATTTCTTCACTTTCCTCTTTTTTCTTCTCTTTTCTTCTCTTTTTTTTCTTTCTTCTCTTTTCTATTTCTTTCTTCTCATCTCTTTTCTATTTCTTTTTTTCTCTTTTCTTTCTTCTCTTTTCTCTTTTTTTTCAATTCTTCTCTTTTCTTTCTTCTCTTTCTTCTCTTTTCTCCTTTCTTTCTTCTCTTTTCTCCTTTCTCTTTTCTTTCTTCGCTTTTCTCTTTTCTTCTTTTCTTTTCTCTTTCTTTCTTCTCTGTTCCCCTTCTTTCTTCTCTGTTCTCTTTCTTCTCTTTTATATTACTTTCTTCTCTATTCTCTTTCTTCTCTTTTCTTTTCTTTCTTCTCTTTTCTCTTTTCCTCTTCTCTTTTCTCTTTCTTTCTTCTCTGTTCTCCTTCTTTCTTCTCTGTTCGCTTTCTTCTCTTTTATCTTACTTTCTTCTCTATTCTCTTTCTTCTCTTTTCTTTCTTCTCTTTCTTCTTTTTTCTTTCTTCTCTTTTCTCTTTATTTCTTCTCTTTTCTTTCTTCTCTTCTCTCTTTCTTTCTTCTCTTTTCTCTTTTCTTTCTTCTCTTTTCTCTTTTTTTTTCCTTTCTTTTCTTCCTTCTTTCTTCTCTTTTCTTTCTTCTTTCTTCTCTTTTCTTTCTTCTCTTTTCTCTTTCTTTTTCTCCTCTTCTCATAGGAGAAATATCACCCTCAGTTGATGCATAATGAGATAATGAGTAAAAAAAAACATGCTCATGTGCTAAAAGGAATCTAGATTGGACAATGTGATCATAAAGACACCAGGGAACCATACAGTAAGAGGAAGAGCAATCAAGGAGTCTACGTGCAGATATTTCGGGTTTCCCTTGAGTGACACCTTGTCAAAGTATGATATTCTCAAGCACATATAATTAATAAAAAAGAACTCACATCTTTGAAAAGTAGACAATTTTAAATAACTTTGAAAGTTAATTAATATTATCAGTGCTGCCTATTTTTTCCTCTAAATTCTGTAGCATAATCAATCATATGTTGTATTTTTTTTTAAGGAAAATATTGTATATTCATGTTTTTGTTAATAATCTATTCATACTAAACATCTTTTGTTTTTAATACTGGACCATCCATTTGAGGACAGTTTATCTAGTTTTGGTCACTAGAATACTGTATTTAGGGCAAAATGTAATTATCTGATGCCTTACACATGGATATTTCACTGTGATAATGGGATTACAGTGCATTTTTTTCGTAGTTTGCTAATTAATTAAACATTGAAATATGTATTCAATATTTATTTTTCTTACTATTTTGGTAAGTCAAATTCTTAAGCCTAAGTATGCTTTAAAATACTTCAAAATTGTGTGAACCAGCTACATGTTATCTCACTTAACTGCAGCCTTAAATGGACAGTTTACACCGATTTTCATATAACTGCATGTAATAGACACTACTATAAAAAAGAATATGCACAGATACTGATCTAAAAATCCTGTATAAAACCTTTAAAAACTTACTTAGAAGCTCCTAGTTTAGCACTGTTGATGAGGTTATGCTGGGACACCCACTGAAAAGGGAACGAGAAAGCAGGAAGAGCAGAACCTCTCCTGCATATGAGAAGACCCATTACAGAAACAGGAGCAAGCAGGAATCTGTAGACTTCAGTCTACATCTGATACTTTAGGGCTTGGTTATGAGTCTGAAAATCAGCACACTGTTAAAAAAATAAACAAAACTATACATTGCTACAAAAACACTCCTAGATGGGCTATATATATGGATAATCTACAAAACATTTATGCAAAGACAAAACTAGTGCACAATGTCCCTTTAATTGTTGCCAATTATGAGTAACATAAGACTTTATGCACTGCTCTAAACAATCTCTGTGCTGCGTGTAGCTGGTTCTGGCAAATTTGCAGCACAAAATTGACTTTGAGCTTCTCTAGGGAGTGTGAAAAAAAAGCAAATTTTTAAGGGTAAAAAAGCATTTTTCAGCAAAATCAAGAAAAAGAACTAAATATTAATTGTAGTGTTTACCTTTTATTAATTAATTTATTGAGAATTACATTTTGAGTTTAATTTTTAAGATGTAAAATTAACAAATGTACATACACACACAGTGTACTGGGAATATCTTTAATATTATATCCAAATTAATGTTCTTTATTGTTTTTCCCCAGACACAAATACCACGTGTCAGAATCTCAGAAAGGTATTTAGCCCCAGGAATGGTTCATTGTGTCCACTGGGGCTTAAATACCATAACATGTCCAAAAGTAAGAAATTCTGTATGAACATGCCATTTGCTTTAAGTATACCTACTAGTGCTGCAGAGAAAATCACTCTCCTTATTATATCATATAGCTACTGAAACATGTTGCATGTTTGGGAGAAACAAAAATAGCCACTTGCTAATGTAGCAGTTCATTTTTTTTACATAAAGGGACAGTCTAGGCCAAAATAAACTTTCATGATTCAGATAGAGCATGTAATTTTAAACAATTTTCCAATTTACTTTTATCACCAATTTTGCTTTGTTCTCTTGGTATTCTTAGTTGAAAGCTTAACCTAAGAGGTTCATATGCTAATTTCTTAGACCTTGAAGCCCACCTCGTTCAGATTGCATTTTAACAGTTTTTCACCACTAGAGGGTGTTAGTTCACGTATTTCATATAGATAACACTGTGCTAGTGCACGAGAAGTTATCTGGGAGCAGGCACTGATTGGCTAAACTGCAAGTCTGTGAAAAGAACTGAAATAAAGGAGCAGTGTGCAGAGGCTTCGATACAAGATAATCACAGAGGTTAAAATTATATTATTATAACTGTGTTGGTTATGCAAAACTGGGAAATGGGTAATAAAGGGATTATCTATCTTTTAAAACAATAAAAATTCTGGTGTAGACTGTCCCTTTAAATCAACTTTTTAAAAATCACCAAAATAAATTATTATTTTAACCCCTTTGATGCGCATGACAAGGCTTTCTCATCATACAAGGGGATCGCTGATCAAATGCTGTTTTCAGTAATCCCCCTCACTACAGGCCGGGGATCGTTGGTGTACTAGTGGGCGGCACTCACAGGCTTCATGGGAATTCTGGTGACATCACCACAAATGCACATGGTGGTGTCACAAAGGGGGCAGAATTAGGAGGCTCAGTGTAGCTGCTAGGGAGCTGGATGGAAGGAAGTTCTTCAAAACCCTCGATCTCAGCTCCCATAGCAGCTACAAACCTCCAAGACCCCTCATTTGAAAGTGAATCCCCTGCTCTTTCAAAGGATTGGAACAGTATAACAAAAAATCTTTTAAAATAAAAGTAGAAAAAACAAATGAGGGTTTGCTTGGGAATGGCTCATTATGGGCTAGATTACAAGTAAGTTGCAAACGTTTTTGTGCAAGTGATATTGTGTTTCCGTGAGCATTTTTAATTGCGCTGATATTACTAGTTGAGCGAAATCGAGATTGCGCTAGTGCAATCGTGATTTAAGCTTCAATGCTTTACGCAATATCAAAAACATATTACAAGGTTCACTTACACTCATAATAACACTGTCTAATAAAAATTATGGTAAAAAAAAAATTGCATTAAAAAGTAATAAGGGCTCAAAAATATGAGATCTTTGGTGTTAGAAAAATAAGGCAGCCAAAGTGCTTTAACATAGATACATACAGATACATACAGATACATGTCTAAACATTAATTTATTTCATTTTAACCCCAGCCATGTCTGGATGTAAAGCCCATAGGGAAAATTGCAAAACAAACATTTTAACACAACACATAGAAAGTCTGGCACTTTCTTGCAAGCACACAGCTAGATTAAAAGCAAATTGTAAGAGCTAATTACAGCATTTTGGCCAAATGGTGATAGGTTTAGAAACACATGAAGGTCTCTGCCCCCCTGGTTCCATAACCTAAATCCACCCAATGCGTTTAACCAAACACACTGAGATACAAACAAGGCTGACACAGGCCCTTTGTAATTTCCCTAGACACATACAATACAGATACATTCAGCATGCTTCTTGTACTTCTGAGTTAGGTAACACACATTTTAAAGTTTTATGTGTTACAGATCAGTGGCGTCACTAGGGGGTGCGGGGGGTGTGGACCGCATCCGGGTGACACCCACAGGGGGGTGACACCACTAGACAGGCAGGGACATACTCAGGTCCGCCATGCAGCAGTATTTAACTTTTTGGCTTTTGCGCAATAGAATGCGCTGTGCACGGCAAACGCCCATATATATGATATATATATATATAAATGCCCTGTATGCAGCAAATACAAAGTACAAAGGCCTGTGTGTATGTAACTCTGTGTGTGCCTGTGTATGTATGTGCCTCTGTGTGTGTATTTGTGTGCCGGTGTATGTGTATAACTCTGTATGTGTATAACTATGTGTGTGCATATTTGTGTATGTGCCCGGCAGCATATGGCTTCCAGTCGCAAAAGTCTCATTTTGGATTCAACAGACTGTCAATGCTATACACCAGAGTGCTTAGATGCAGCCCAGATTGTGATGTCATCAGTGGCCAGAAACAATATTCATTTGAAAATAACTGTTTTACCATTCCTGCTGCATGATATAGAAAGCGGTGCAGGAGGCTAGTTGCAGCTTAGCCTAAGGTAAGACTTTAAGATGACTAAGGTGTAGACCGTTCCTTTAAAGGGACAGTCTACACCAAAATTTTTCTTATTTAAAAAGATAGATAATCCCTTTATTACCCATTCCCTGTTTTTGCATAACCTACACAGTTATATTAATATACTTTATACCTCTGTGATTACCTTCTATCTAAGCCTTTGCAGACAGCCTCCTTATCTAAGTGCTTTTGAAAGACATGCAGTGTAGTCAATCAGTGAAGACTCCTAAATAACTTCATGGGAGTGAGCACAATGTTATCTATATGACACACATGAACTAACACTGTCTAACTGTGAAAAACTTTCAAAATGCTCTGAGCTAAGAGGCAGTTTTCAACGGTTTAGAAATCAGTTTGAGCCTAGCTAGGTTTAGCTTTTCAAAAATACCACCAAGGGAACAAAGCAAATTTGATGATAAAAGTAAATTGGAAAGTTGTTTAAAATTGCATGCCCTATCTGAATCATGAAAGTTTAGTTTTGAATTTACTGTCCCTTTAAGCTAATGCCACTGCATTGCACACAGTCTGTCACTATACTGTTCTCATTTTTTTTTTGTAGTTACAAAGGTTGATATTAAAACTCCTGTTAAAAGAAAAAAACACTCCCTATAACCAATGGTTTAGAATAGACATTGTACACTGAGTAGTATGCAGGTAACTAATGTTTAAATTGTCATACGCATATAGTTGTATTGACATATGTGTTTCTACACTAGGGTCTATTATTTTTTGTGTGCACTGGATCGATAGGTTTTAAACTGTATGCTTTTTCTTTGGAATTGTTAATGAGTAAAACCAGATTGACATATGGGAAACAGTTTCAGCAGACAGGGACAA
The DNA here is from genome assembly GCF_027579735.1 of Bombina bombina. Lineage (NCBI taxonomy): Eukaryota > Metazoa > Chordata > Amphibia > Anura > Bombinatoridae > Bombina > Bombina bombina. Next base: position 432,285,649 of record NC_069503.1, read on the forward strand.
AATCCAAAACCACAGACAGTCTTTGAAACTGCAAATGTATCTTTCCTCAAGGTAATCAATTTTAAAGAGTTCCACTATTTTAATGTTAATATGTTAATCATATGTGGGATAGCTTCTATGAGATCAAATATCCAGCCCACTAGATTCAAACTTCTTCAGACCTTACAGATGTTGTTATAAACAGCTTTTCAAATATTGGGAAATGTTATCATCTCCAGACAAAGCATGCAACATTGATAAATGCATTAAAATAATAATTATGACTCATGTGATTAGTGGTGGTAATTTTGGTGAGTTGGCCAATATGATGTTTGAAAGTTAAATGGACTTATTATTTAAAAAAGTAGATAATCTCCAAGTTTTGCATAACCAGAACTTATATTAATAAACATTTTACTTCTGTGATTACCTTGTTCCTAAGCCTTTGAACACTGTCCTCTTATCTCAGTGCTTTTTACAAACTTGCATTTCAGCCAATTAGTGCTGACCCATGCATAATTACAATGGAGTGAGCACAATGTTACCTATTTGGCACACATGAACTAGCACCGTCTAGCTGCAAAAAGCAAATAAAATGCACCGAGAGAAGAGGTGGCTTTCAATGGCTTAGAAATCAGCCTATGAGCCTACCTAGGTTTAGCCTTCAACAAAGAATACCAAGAGAACAAAGCAAATTGTATTATAAAAGTAAATTGGAAAGTTTTTTACAATTGCATGCCCTATCTAAACCATGAAAGTTCAACTTTGGCTTTGCTGTTCCTTTAAAGACCATTAAAAAGAAGGTTATTACAGAGATCACAGTTTAGAGAAAGTGCATGGTCTTGCCTTAACAATATATGACAGAGTGTGCTGCACAGAAACACCTACCACCATGTTTGTACATGAAGACTGTACAAATGCTTACACTAACTAAGGTTGAAGGCTAACTTCCATTTATAGAGAAGAAGCTCCTCTTTTTACTATGTGGCTGCTGATTACAAACAGCCAGAAAATGCGCTCCTAAAATGGAAGGCCCTACCACAGCCTTTGCCCTGGGGCCCAGCAAGGTCTAGTCATATAACCCTGTGAAGACCCTTGAAATAAAGGGATATTAAACAGTGCTCCTTTGGTAAATGCAAATATGTTAAATCAAAGTAAACCTCAAAAGAAACATATTGTGTAAAAAACAGCAAACACCATTCTTGCCTTTTTGCAAAATCAGCACTTGCAAATTTTCAGTGTAGCCCCTGTCCCCAGTGTGATATGGGAGCTGACATCTTTGAAACTTAGGTTATATTCTAACTTATCTAGGCATAAGCAAGTCTGACTCCCTGTTATCTAGTCTATTTGCTTAATAGTAACCAGCCTTGAAGTTCCTTGTAAAACTGTGACTGAAAGTAAAGGAGAAGATTTGTGATACTGTGCTCAGGACAAATGGGGGAGGGCATAGACAGTAGGTATTCAATATATACCGGTGCCAGGGGTGAAACTACAGGAGGTGCAGAGGTCACAATTGCTACTGGGCCCCCAAGGGTGGGGGCCCAGCTTAAATATATATATATATATTTTTTTTAATAAAAAACATTGACCTGCCACTGCCTGCACTGATATCATGTGAGTGTGACATGATGCTTCACTAGTGTCTCTGACTACAGGGGTTAGTCTTTCTGTTTTACCCATTGGTGTTTATGTATGTGTGTGTGTGTGTGTGTGTGTGTGTGTGTGTGTATGTGTGTATGTATGTATGTGACTGTGTGTGTATTTATGCATGCATGTGTGTGTGTGTATGTTTGTGGAACCAGCAAATTACAGACCTTCGGCTAGATTTAGAGTTTTGTCGGTAAAGACCCGCGTAGCTAACGTTGCTTTTTTCCCCAACGCACCCTTAAGACAATGCTGGTATTTAGAGGGGCTGCGTTAGGCTCAAAAAAGGGTGCGTTGAGCCTAACTTAGCTCCACTTCAACCCTCAATACCAGCGTTGCTTACGGTAGCGGTAAGCAGCTAAAACGTGCTCATGCACGATATCCCCATAGGAAACAATGGGGCAGTTTGGGCTGAAAAAAAACTTAACACCTGCAAAAAAGCAGCGTTCAGCTCCTAACGCAGCCCCATTGTTTCCTATGGGGAAACACTCTCTAAGTCTACACCTAACACCCTAACATGAACCCGAGTCTAAACACCCCTAACCTTACACTTATTAACCCCTAATCTGCAGACCCCGCTATCGCTGACTCCTGCATTATACTAATAACCCCTAATCTGCCGCAACCTACATTATCCCTATGAACCCCTAATCTGCTGCCCCTAAAACCGCCGACCCCTATATTATAATTATTAACCCCTAATCTGCCCCCCCCCCCACGTTGCCGCCACCTTCCCTACACTTATTAACCCCTAATCTGCCGACCGGACATCGCCGCCACTATAATAAATGTATTAACCCCTAAACCGCCACACTCCCACCTCGAAAACACTATAATAAATAGTATTAACCCTTAATCTGCCCTCCCTAACATCGCCGCCACCTACCTACAATTATTAACCCCTAATCTCCTGCCCGCACCGTCGCCGCTACTATAATAAATTTATTAACCCCTAAACCTAACTCTAACCCTAACCCTAACACCCCCCTAACATAAATATAATTTAAATTAAACGAAATAATAATCCTAAAATTAAATAAAATAATCCTATTTAAAACTAAATACTTACCTAGAAAATAAACCCTAATATAGCTACAATATAACTAATAATTACATTGTAGCTATTTTAGGATTTAAATTTATTTTACAGGCAAATTTGTATTTATTTTAACTAGATACAATAGCTATTAAATAGTTAATAACTATTTAATAGCTACCTAGTTAAAATAAATACAAAATTACCTGTAAAATAAATCCTAGCCTAAATTACAAATACACCTAGCACTACACTATCATTAAATTAATTAAATAAATTACATACAATTAGCTAAAATAAAATACAATAAAATATACTATAATACAAAAAACAAACAAACACTAAATTACAAAAAATAAAAAAGAATTACAAGCAGTTTAAACTAATTACACCTAATCTAAGCCCCCTAATAAAATAAAAAAGCCCCCCAAAATAAAAAATTCCCTACCCTATTTTAAAATACAAAAGTAATCAGCTCTTTTACCAGCCCTTAAAAGGGCTTTTTGCGGGGCATGCCCCAAAGTAATCAGCTTTTTTACCTGAAAAGAAAAATACAATACCCCCCCCACATTACAACCCACCACCCACACACTCCTACTCTAACCCACCCAAACCCCAATCAGCCAATAGAATGCGAGTTCAATATGAATAGCTGATTGGATCAGCCAATCGGATTGAACTTCAATCTGATTGGCTGATTACATCAGCCAATCAGATTTTTTCTACCTTAATTCCGATTGGCTGATAGAATTCTATCAGCCAATCGGAATTGAAGGGATGCCATTTTGGATGACGTCCCTTAAAGGAACCTTTATTCGTCGTTAGTCCGTCGGTTGAAGAGGATGGCTCCGCGTTGGCTCCATTGAAGATGGCTCCGCTCTGCTCCGGATGGATGAAGATTGAAGACGCCACCTGGATGAACACTTCTACCGGATGGAGGACCTCTTCTTTGCCGCTTGGATGAAGACTTCTACCGGTTCAAGGACCTCCTCTGCGCACCTTGGATGAAGAATTCGGCTCGGCTGGGTGAAGACGGCTCAAGGTAGGATGATCTTCAGGGGGTTAGCGATAGGTTTATTTAAGGGGGGTTTGGGTGGGTTACAGTAGGGGTGTGTGGGTGGTGGGTTGTAATGTTGGGGGGGAGTATTGTATTTTTCTTTTCAGGTAAAAGAGCTGATTACTTTGGGGCAATGCCCCGCAAAAAGCCCTTTTAAGGGCTGGTAAACGAGCTGATTACTTTTGTATTTTAGAATAGGGTAGGGAATTTTTTATTTTGGGGGGCTTTTTTATTTTATTAGGGGGCTTAGATTAGGTGTAATTAGTTTAAACTGCTTGTAATTCTTTTTTATTTTTTGTAATTTAGTGTTTTTTTTGTATTATAGTATAGTTTATTTTATTGTATTTTATTTTAGCTAATTGTATGTAATTTATTTAATTAATTTAATGATAGTGTAGTGTTAGGTGTATTTGTAACTTAGGTTAGGATTTATTTTACAGGTAATTTTGTATTTATTATAACTAGGTAGCTATTAAATAGTTATTAACTATTTAATAGCTATTGCATCTAGTTAAAATAAATACAAAGTTGCCTGTAAAATAAATATAAATCCTAAAATAGCTACAATGTAATTATTATTTATATTGTAGCTATATTAGGGTTTATTTTATAGGTAAGTATTTAGTTTTAAATAGGATTAATTTAGTTAATTTTAGGAATATTATTTCGTTTAATTTAAATTATATTTATGTTAGGGGGGTGTTAGGGTTAGGGTTAGAGTTAGGTTTAGGGGTTAATAACTTTATTATAGTAGCGGCGACGTTGCGGGTGGGAGATTAGGGGTTAATCAAATTTATTCTAGTGTTTGCGAGGCATGTGAAGGTGCGACGGAGGGGTAAATTTATTTCAGCGCAGACCTCCTGTTGAATTTGACATCCACATGGGAGCCCCATTACAGTGAGTAGCTATTGGGTGCATAGAACCTTGCTAGTGACGCACAGTTTATCTAAAGGTAACATGGCTCTAAGCAGCAGTGTGTAAAGTCAATGAATCGACACATATATTTCATACTATGTGATAGTCAGTGCTAGAACCAACGCCATTTTTACTGCTTTATTGTATACTCGGGGGGGGGGGGGGTGAGTGTTTACAGAGACATTAAGTAATATCATTACATACAAATCCAGGACACATGTAAACAACTGGGCAGCTTCACTGATATAGAACCTTTACAAGGTGCTATATACTCCTTTTTACCACTTCTAACACACACAATATCTTTCAATTATACTGCAGCTCCATTTCAGGACATTGTATTATACAAATAATATCAGTTATTAGACCTCTGGAATGCGTAACCCTCCCCCCTTTCCTGCTGCCTATCATAGCAGCAGGTTATACCCCCTATTCCATTTTCCGTGATCGCCCTGTGAGGGTAAGCTCCCCGGGGGTTACAATGTTCCTGGAGCACGTATAATAGGCATATCCAAGGAGCCATCATCAAATAACCTTTGTTCCACCACTTGTTTGCTGCCTATTCTACAATATGTCACAAAGGAGGGCCTCAAAGAATAAAAAACTGCAAAGACCACCACAAAAGAGCACTGTTAACACTTTCTTTAAGCACACGGAACAGACAAGAAATAAAAGGGACTCTGGAGCTCAGCAGGCGCATAATGAGGATAGTCAATATGAGCTGACTGATAATTCCAACTGCCCATCTCCTTCAACACAAGAAAACAGAGATGACACTCCAATCACCTATAAGGCTATGGAAGCACTCATAGAACAGGTTAAATCCTGCATTAAAGACGAATGTGCAGACTTAAAGAAAGAGATAAATGACCTTGGACATAGGGTTGATTCTCTTGAGGAACATGAATTTGTTATGTCACAAAAAATTGCGAGCCTGGCATCTAGACAATCTCAACAAAGTCAACATGTGATGGATCTAGAAGACAAGCTAGACGATTTGGAAAATCGCTCTAGGCGAGGTAATCTCCGATTCAGAGGAGTCCCGGAGACTGTACTAAACAACAAAATCCATGATTATTTACAGGCCCTCTTTGCAGAGATGATGGAAAGACATACAGAAGACAGCCTTACAATACCACTTGACAGAGCTCATAGAGCACTACGTCCTAAGCCGCCAGAGGACTCTCCACCGAGAGACATTATTGTGCATTTTCAAAACTACAGACAAAAAGAAGAACTATATATCATTGCTAGGAAACAACAAGCATTGTTTTTTCGTGGACATCGGATTCAGATCTATCAAGATTTATCTTTAAGAACTCTTCAAAAAAGGAGAGACTTTGTGATTCTGACTACTCATTTGCACACATTGAATATCCCTTATAGATGGGGATTCCCTACATCAATAATCACCACGAAAAATGGAAAAAAAATTGAATGCACATCTATGTCTGACATAGGCAAAGTTTGCAACCTGATGAACATTTCACCACCCAATAAAGAAGATCCACAACCCTCCCATAAACAACTGAGCGGGCAAAACAACTCTAGGTCTCAAAGACGCCTAGGCCCAGAGCTGTCGACTATGCCACACAAACGTAGACAACCCTCCCTGCCCATCTCGGAGGAAATCGACACAGAACACCCATGCTGAATAATTGGAACTGTTTGTTCTTCATTACTTCTTTAACGTCAATGGGGCGCTTTGACATGGCCCTGAGATCGATGTCTACCTGAATAAACTTACTATAGAGACTACATGTTGATAATTAACTTGTTTTTTTTACAGGTTCCTGTTAATTCCTGAGAAACCGACTCTACCTTCAGTTTAACAGGAGGGTAACATTCTAATTACAATATAAGTTTATAGTTAGATTTGAGTATTAGTAATCAGCCTAGTTGGTACTTTTTCCTGAAATGTATTGAATGCTTTCGGCATTAGTTGTATAAGTACACTTTTCCACTGTCTTTAACAGTTACATGTTTTATTACACAACATTAAGGCGAGATTAGTTTCGGGGTTATACCTGAAGCTAACCTGAGCATGGGCTTTTACACCTTTTTACATAACGCTGCCTGGCTAGACCCACTCACTTTGTACAGTAGCATGTTGTGTAGGCCATGCGCTCAGTCTAAGTACATTTTATTGCTTGTACTTTTTTATACTATGGTCTGATATACTATTGTGTTCTAATAATGTTATGCACTCCTGTTTGTGTTTTAGACGTTAGCAAAACCTAGCGGCTGATCGAGATATATTTACTTTGGGTTAATATTAAAGTTTTTATCTTAGGTTAATATGCTTAATACTTTTATATTCTAGAAGCAATGTATACTGTACTCAATGTTATTTTAGAAAATAAGGCCTATCTCTGATTAAGATATCAATGTTAAAAATTGAACAATTCTATACACTGAACTCAATTGGTTCCACAGTACTAACCGCATGGACCAAATGATATTTACCTTACCTTCCCCATCACAGATTTATAAATACTATATGACTCATTGTGTAACACCCCAAAGATCAGAGGTTTGCCACCTTAAGCGGCTAAATAAGTATTTAATCTAAGGTTTTAGAGATACATAGACACCCGGCTTGTAACAAAGCTCCCAAATCCATTCTTAAATAACCAGGATCTGGGCGGTTTTTGTACTGTCACAGCCCCTGAAACAATTCATCCTAAATAATCTCCCCTTTATTATCCACACCAATCTATCACTTTTTCTTTATCTTTTTACCCCTAAATACTTAGTTGACCTGATATCCTATCCCTCTCCATCTGATAAGCTTGCCCACCTTCATAAGAGTTTCTAGTCTATTACAGATATGTCAACACACAAAGGAACAGGTACATTGCTTATAGCGACTCAAAATGTCAAAGGCTTCTTATCAGCTGAAACAAGATCCATAGCTTACTAAGATTTTTATAAAAAAAAGTTAGACGTTGTTATGCTCCAAGAAACCCACTTCAAAAAACACACTGCACCCACGCTTTCTACAAGGTATTACGACAAACACTTCTGTAGTTCAGGTCCCCACAGGAAAAATGGAGTATGCATTTCCCTCAAGCGCAACACTCCCTTTGAGCTTTTGCAAAAACACACTGATAAAGAGGGCAGAATCTTGATCCTGGTTGGACTCTGCTATGGAAACCCGGTCACTTTGGCCAACGTAAATGCTCCAAATAGACCTACCCCCAACTTTTTCAGATCCCTGGCCAATATATTACTAGACATCTCCAAGGGCCCGATTATCGTGGGAGGGGACCTCAATTTTCCTATGAACCCTATAATTGACACGTCCACTGGGAAGTCATACCTCCGTAATAACTTGCTGAAAAATAATTGTGCAGCTCTCCAATCTATAAATCTATTTGATACATGGAGAATAACCCACACAAATAAGAGGGATTATACCTTCTTCTCCCATCCACAGCACTCTTATTGTAGATTAGATTATATTCTCTGCAACCAGGCACTCTTGACAAACCTTATTCATTCCAAAATATCCCACACACCCTGGTCAGACCACAGCATGGTCGTTACCAAATTCAGCTGGCATAACAAGTCTTATAATACATTTAATTGGAGACTCAACGACTCCATTCTCACAAACCAAAAAACTGTAGACGAAATTTGAAAACTCTCTGATGAATACTTCTCCATCAATAAACCCGAGGACACGTCGGCCGCAAATAACTGGGAGGCATATAAATGTTACATACGTGGGGTGTTAATAAAACATAATGCTAAACAGCGTATACTTAGGTCAACCCAGTTCACCTTATTGACAGATAACCTAACTACGCAAGAAACTATTCATAAATTAGACCCAACATCCACCTCAAAACTTTCTAACCTCACTGAAGCAAGGGATAATCTTAATAATTTCCTTATACGGAATGTGCATATGAGAGCCCTAACTACTAAATCAATTTTTTTGTAGAGAGTAATAAGGCAGGCCGTCTACTAGCTAGGTCTCTTAAAAATCAAAAATATGCTACTTTCATTAGATCTATCACACAACCCTCCGGCAAGACTGTTAGCAAAAATGATGACATTGCAAGTTCTTTTATTTCTTACTACTCAAATTTATACAATCTAAGAAATTCTACAATTCCTGATAGAACACGAACAATAGATTCATATCTAGCAACTATAGACACCCCTTCTATAACAGACGAGGACAAACAATTTTTAGATTCTCCAATAACACTGCGAGAAATCAATTCCACAATAAATGCATTACCCAATGGCAAGTCCCCTGGACCTGATGGTCTTACAGCAAAATTCTATGAGCTTCTTCAGGAGCAGATAAGTCCGCATCTCTATACACTTTTTACTGCCATTGACCAAGGTATAGTTTTTCCAAAATGCCTACTAGAAGTGCTAATTACTGTCATCCCAAAACCAGGCAAAGCAAAAGACCATGTAGGTAATTATAGACCAATATCACTTATTAACATAGACATGAAAATTTTTGCTAAGATCCTCGCAAACAGGTGAAATGTAATTTTACCAAAAATTATCCACCCAGACCAGGTGGGTTTTATTAAGGGACGAGAGGCAAAAGATAATACCATCAGACTATTACATTCCTTACAAAATGCTCACGACCATCACATCCCACTCGTCCTACTCTCCACCGATGCAGAGAAAGCTTTCGACAGGGTGGACTGGCAGTTTATGTGGAAAGTCCTGTCGAAGTTTGGCTTCTCTGACACGTTTACCACCAGGATTCAAGCCTTATATCACAGACCTAGTGCAAAAGTCAAAATAAACAATACTATATCGCAATCATTCTCCATTTCTAACGGCACACGTCAAGGCTGCCCCCTTTCACCCTTGCTATTCGCCCTCACAGTAGAAATTTTAGCAATACAGATCAGAAATAACGCAGATATATGAGGCATAGAGTTTGGCAGCATTACTCAAAAATGCCTTTTGTTTGCAGACGATGTGATCCTCACTTTGCAATCCCAAAGATGACACTACCAGCATTAATTAAGACATTAGAAGATTATAAACAAGTCTCTAACTTTTCTGCTAACATGGAAAAATCCGGTCTAATGCCCATTAATATATCGCCACAGGAAATAGAAGCCATTACACAATATACGAAATTCACTATCACAGATAAACTTAAATATTTGGGTCTATTGATCCCAAGGGATACCCACAAACTATTCTCGGACAATTTCACTTCCCTCCAATTGAGTGTTAGAAACCTGTTGGATTCCTGGCATAGGCAGGGTCATCTATCCTGGTTGGGCACGATCAACACGGTCAAAATTATGATAATACCTAAATATTTATATCTTTTTCATACTTTACCGATGGCCCTGCCCAACACTTATCAGAGGACTCAACAGAGATTAATAAATTAGTTTATCTGGTCTTATAAAAGACCCAGAATAGCTAAAAAAACTTTATATCTCAACAAAGAAGATGGGGGCCTTAATATCCCTAATATTACTAATAATTATAGAGCAGCACATTTTACAAGAGTAATCTCTTGGGATCATTCCCCTTCGGACAAACTATGGATACAGATAGAGAGCCACCTGTCCCAAGTTACAAATATGAGAGATATAGCTTGGCTTCCAAAACATTCCAGACCCAAGACACTACAAGGTAACAGATATACCAAAGCCACTCTTGAGACTTGGGATCATGTTATTGCTCATATTAGAGGAGTGTCCACTTCAATATCCCCTCTAACTCCGCTGCTAGGTAACCACCTGTTTTTGCAACATAACCTCTTTACTCATACCAATACAAATAAACTTCTACAGAATCTTCCAATATATCTACTCACAGACTCAACCAGAGTCAGAGAGAGAACTCTACTTATAGAAGAGCTAGGGTCTCCTTTTCACAACTGGTATGCATATTTTCAAATAAGACATGCCATTCACAACAGTCTTTATAAACAAGATATACAGAGACCACTGACACATTTTGAGCAACTGTGTATCAACCCTAATATTAAAAAAGCACACCTTTCTAGGGCATATAAACTTTTAAGAGGTTCCTTTCCAGAACAACGACATGCATACTTGGCAAGATGGAATGAGGAAATACTGAATGATTTAGACGACGAGGATTGGAAACGTTGTTTCCATGTCACTCACTCCTCTTCTACCTCTCTAATTATGGCTGAAGTGAACTATAAAATTATAGCCCATTGGTACTTAACACCTCAGCATCTACGAGTTATCTACCCTACTGCTTCTTCTATATAACATATATGAGGATAATTAAAAAAAAAAAAAATAGAAAACAATATTCTGTACAACAGAAAGAAAACACCTATGTAGGTTTTACCTTACTTAAGGCTTCTTCCGGGTGTGTATAAATTCAAATGTATTCCTCCTCCTTATAAAGGGTTGGTGATAATTTGTCCTCCGCAAATGAGTGCTGGTGAATATTAGTTACCACTTTAAACTGAGAATGTTATCAAACTAACTGTCCACTTATAATTAAGAAAACGGTCTAGTGTTATGTACAAAATATTTACAAGGTATGGTTACTACACAATAACTAATTTGGCAGCTAATTTATACACATATTTGCATTATTTGCAGACTTATATGTATAATAATAGTACAGTACACTTTCTCAATAAAGAGATAGGTTTAAAGCATTATGGCAAAGTTTTAGACAGTGTTTGATACAATTAGTACATAGAAAACATTATAGCAAAATGTTAAACTATGTTTAATACAGTAAAGTTATACATTGAACCTTACTGAGAAAACATGCTGAATAAAAATTAAGACATTGTTATAGCATTGCACATGAAGGGATATGTTTTTCTAATGTACAGTGTCAGTTTGGTATTATAAGAAATTACCAAGATTTAATTCTTCATTAAAGAGACACTGAACCCAAACCTTTTCTTTTGTGATTCAGATAGAGCATGCAATTTTAAGCAACTTTCTAATTTACTCCTATTATCAAATTGTCTTCATTCTCTTGGTATCTTTATTTGAAATGCAAGAATGTAAGTTTAGATGCCGGCCCATTTTTGGTGAACAAACTGGGTTGTTCTTGCTGATTGGTGGATAAATTCACCCACCAATAAACAAGTGCTTTCCATGGTTCTAAAAAAAAAAAAAAAAATAGCTTAGATATCTTCTATTTCAAATAAAGAAAGCAAGAGAACGAAGAAAAAATAATATTAGGAGTAAATTAGAAAGTTGCTTAAAATTGCATGCTCTATCTGAATCACAAAATAATTTTTTTTGGGTTCAGTGTCTCTTTAAGGCAATAGGGTACAAGAGTGTCTAGATTAAAAATCCACCTACTCTCATATTGGTGGATGATCCTATCCAGGTTACCGCCCCTTATACCAAGGTTTACCTTATCAATACCAATTAATTTGAAGTCTTTTATTTGGGAGTTATGTGCTAGCTGAAAGTGACTTGCTATACTAGAGTCCTTGTCCTCTTCAATATCCCGAAGATGCTCAAGGACCCTATCTTATAGGGGATGTGTGGTTTTGCCTACGTAGAATAGGGGGCAGCTACATTTCGCTAGATATACTATCCCCTCTGTTCTGCATGTTATTTTATTAATACATTTTGTCAATCTTTCCATTCCTAGATGCAAAATATTTTGCTCTCTCTATGTGGTTGTATGCTTTACATAACCTACACGGATAACATCCTGGCTCAAAAGACCATTTTTGTAGCCAGTTTGTTGTTTCTGGTGGTCGGACAAAGTGACTGTGAACAAGTCTGTCACGTAGGTTGAGTGCTCTACGTGCTGTCAGTTGGGGTTGGGATGTCAGTATTGGACATATTCTGTCATCCATAATCGATTGATGCCAGTGACGTTGCATTATTTTTCTCAGGTCCTCCCAACATGCATTATATTGTGTTATATACCTAACTGTGTTGCCCTGTATTTGCGTATTCTTATTTTTTTGGTATATTAAATAGGCTCTCTTGCTGGGACTGACGTATATTCTGACAGCTCTCACTAATGATTTTTTTTGTGTGATATCCTTTATTTAAAAATCTTTGTGTAAGATCTTGGGACTCTTTTCTAAAGTTGATATCAGTTGTGCAGTTTTTACGTGCTCTAATAAATTGAGATATAGGAATCCCTTTAATTTGGGCACTAGGATGAAAACTGTCTGCTAGTAATAGACTATTTGTTGAGGTAGGTTTACGGTAGATCTTAGTTCCTAGACCAATATTTGTTTTGATAATTGTAAGGTCAACAAAGTTAATTTCTGATGGGCTATAAATTACAGTAAACTTCCGATTGCATTCTTTGTTTTTCAAGTTCGCAGCATGCTTTTTAAGTGCAGATTCATTACCACACCATAACAGCAACACATCGTCGATGTAGTGCAGCCACAATAGGATGTGTGTTGCTGTTAATTCCATGTTTAGTACCACATCATGTTCCCAGAATCCAAGATAGAGGCAAGCATAGGAAGGGGCAAATGTTGCCCCCATTGCTGTGCCTCTAAGTTGAATATAATATTTATTGTTAAACACAAAAAAATGATGTGTTAAGGCAAAAAGTAGAAGTTCACACACAAAATTGGTGTGGGACTGAAGTGACATTCCTCTTTGTTGGAAGTAGAATCTAGTAGCCTGTATTCTACTGGCATGAGGAATACAAGAATACAATGATTCCACATCAATGGTTGCTAATCTTGTATCTTTATCTAATACTAATCCATTAATCTTCCTAAGAAGGTCAGGAGTAGGTAACCCACAAAGGGTTTAAAAAAAATGGTCAATATATTCTCCAATACATTCCAGGGGTTCACCTATTCCAGCTATAATGGGCCTGCCGGGAGGATATGCTGAGCCTACTTTGTGGACCTTTGGAATGGTGTAGAATGTGGGAATTATAGGGTGGCTAAGTAATAAGAAATCAAATTCTTTTTTAGTGATAATACGGTCTTGTATTGCTTGTAATACAAGGTTTCCCAAATCCTTCATTGTGCATGCAAGGGGATTCTCTGTCACCTTTCTATATTGAGAATCGTCATTAAGCTGTTGATTACATGACTCCATGTGGCTGTCCTGTATAACAGCGTTCCTTCCCTTATCTGACGGCTTGATCAAAATATTGTTGTTAGAATGCAAATCAAACAAGGCATGTCTCTCAACAGTGGTCAAGTTGTCAGAATTTGGGGGAATGTTATTAATGATTTTGATATCAGCCTCGACTAGTTTGACAAATGCATTAACCAGAGGGGCTTTACTTAGATTTGGCATAAAAGAAGAGCGTGATTTAAGCCCTCTACACAGAGTGTTATTTTGAGTAGCAGCTCCTGATTCATCTGATTCATTAGCCAGCGATTCTAGTGTGTCAATTACTGTTTCTATAGGTATATCAGGCTCTCCTTCTTCACTACTTTAAAATAGTTTATGACAGACCAGTTTTCTAGCAAATAAATGCAGGTCCTTTACTGCTTCAAATTTATCAAGTGTTTTGGTAGGTGAAAATGATAAACCATTTTTATGGACTGATATCTGGTCGTCAGTCAAGCTAGTTGAGGAAAGATTGATAACCAGACGATCATCTACATTTTGTCTCTCAGTGTATATCAATTGCGCATCTGAGTTCCTTTCTTGGGCCCTTTTTCTTCCTCCCCTTCTTGTTTTTTTATGTTGGTTTCCTTTTCTTGTGGCTTCTCTAAAGGGGACTGTCTACGGTTTCTACTATTTTTCCCTTTTCTATTTTTGTTTGCTTTAACCCCACTCTCATCAGGATAACTATCAGAGTCTCTCTTGTTTTTATTAAAGATGTAAACTTGGTCAATTGATAATCTTTACCATCCCTGATAAATTTATTTTTCTTTATAATTTTAATTTCTGATTGCGTCCTAAGGATTTCTTTTTTCATTTTGTCATTAAGTTCTTTAAATTCACTATTATCCTTCCATTTAATAAACTTTTCTGTCATCTCCGTCAGGTCTTTATTAATTTTCTCTAATTTGACATTGTCTTCCTTCAAAATTAGTGTCACTAATCACGAAAATATGGGATTATAGTCTCTTGTAAATTGGTACCTGGTAATTTAAGAAACCTAAGTACCCTGGGAATCATATCTGGGGTGCGATCAAATATACGGCGCAGGTTTCGCCGCAAGTGTGGGAACCTGCGCCGGCCATAATTTAACCTTGCAAATCGGGGTATTACATATACTGCGCCGTTAGATGCTAAACTGGCGTAAGTAGGACAAACTGGCGATCTTCTGAAACGTGCGCAAATACACATTTTAGTCATCGCAAGTAACTTACGCCAGTATTTTGTCCACGGAAAGTGTCACGAAAGAGTAGTTTTATGCAAATTAGGCTAACACTTGTAAAAATGAACCGCGATTTGATATAAAAATGCGACACGTAATTACGCTATTCAGAATTCATATATAAACCCATATTTAAAGAGATGAAGGTAATACAATTATGATTTCCCATTGTTCTCTCCTCCAAGTATTGTTGATTGTTCTGAGAAGAAATTTAAAGTAAATAAGCAAGTATATTTCCACAATGTGATAAAGTACCTACAAGCTCAATCCATTTGATTGTGTTGTGGCTTCAAACTATTTCAAATACACAATTAAACCTTAAAAAAACAATATCATAGTATACTGTCCCTTTAACCTTGAGATGCTGCGGCTTCCAGGGAGTTACGTTGCTTTTTTGTCAGCGAGATGAGAATGGAGTAGATTTTCTGAATTCTGCGCGCGTAAGTCCTTACGCTGTATATTGGATACCAAATTGCTCACCTGTTCTATGTTAGTCTATGGTTAAAAAAAAATAAGTCAGAAGGGTGAAATATACGCACGTAACTTGTATGCTACGCTGTATATGTAATACCAAAATCACGTAAAATCTGGCGTCGCCGGCTTTTGCGGGCGACGCTGCATATGTAATGGAGGCCCAGATGTCTGATAATTGGTTAAACTCGATACCTCCAATATACATATAACTCTGCAAATAATGCAAATATGTGTATAAATTAGCTGCTGAATTAGTTAATGTGTAGTAACCATACCTTGTAAAAATTCTGTACATAACACTAGACTGTTCTCTTAATTATAACTGGACAGTAAGGCCTAGATTTAGAGTTCGGCGGTAGCCGTCAAAACCAGCGTTAGAGGCTCCTAACGCTGGTTTTGGCCGCCCGCTGGTATTTGGAGTCAGTGATTAAAGGGTCTAACGCTCACTTTTCAGCCACGACTTTTCAATACCGCAGATCCCCCTACGCCATTTGCGTAGCCTATCTTTTCAATGGGATCTTTCTAACGCTGGTATTTAGAGTCGTTTCTGCAGTGAGCGTTAGAGCTCTAACGACAAGATTCCAGCCGCCTGAAAAAAGCAGGAGTTAAGAGCTTTCTGGCTAACGCCGGTTTATAAAGCTCTTAACTACTGTACCCTAAAGTACACTAACACCCATAAACTACCTATGTACCCCTAAACCGAGCTCCCCCCACATCGCCGCCACTCGATTAAAAATTTTAACCCCTAATCTTCCGACCGCCACCTACGTTATACTTATGTACCCCTAATCTGCTGCCCCTAACCCCGCCGACCCCTATATTACATTTATTAACCCCTAATCTGCCCCCCACAACATCGCCGCCAGCTACTTACAATAATTAACCCCTAATCTTCCGACCGCAAAGCGCCGCCACCTACGTTATCCCTATGTACCCCTAATCTGCTGCCCCTAACACCGCCGACCCCTATATTATATTTATTAACCCCTAATCTGCCCCCCTCAACGTCGCCGACACCTACCTACACTTATTAACCCCTAATCTGCCGAGCGGACCTGAGCGCTACTATAATAAAGTTATTAACCCCGAATCCGCCTCACTAACCCTATCATAAATAGTATTAACCCCTAATCTGCCCTCCCTAACATCGCCGACACCTACCTTCAATTATTAACCCCTAATCTGACGACCGGAGCTCACCGCTATTCTAATAAATGTATTAACCCCTAAAGCTAAGTCTAACCCTAACACTAACACCCCCCTAACTTAAATATAATTTTAATCTAACGAAATAAATTAACTCTTATTAAATAAATTAATCCTATTTAAAGCTAAATACTTACCTGTAAAATAAACCCTAATATAGCTACAATATAAATTATAATTATATTATAGCTATTTTAGGATTAATATTTATTTTACAGGCAACTTGGTATTTATTTTAACTAGGTACAATAGCTATTAAATAGTTAAGAACTATTTAATAGTTACCTAGTTAAAATAATAACAAATTTACCTGTAAAATAAATCCTAACCTAAGATATAATTAAACCTAACACTACCCTATCAATAAAATAATTAAATAAACTACCTACAATTACCTACAATTAACCTAACACTACACTATCAATAAATTAAATAAACACAATTGCTACAAATAAATACAATTAAATAAACTAGCTAAAGTACAAAAAATAAAAAAGAACTAAGTTACAGAAAATAATAAAATATTTACAAACATAAGAATAATATTACAACAATTTTAAACTAATTACACCTACTCTAAGCCCCCTAATAAAATAACAAAGCCCCCCAAAATAATAAATTCCCTACCCTATTCTAAATTAAAAAAGTTACAAGCTCTTTTACCTTAACAGCCCTGAACAGGGCCCTTTGCGGGGCATGCCCCAAGAAGTTCAGCTCTTTTGCCTGTAAAAAAAAACATACAATACCCCCCCCCCCAACATTACAACCCACCACCCACATACCCCTAATCTAACCCAAACCCCCCTTAAATAAACCTAACACTAATCCCCTGAAGATCTTCCTACCTTGTCTTCACCATCCAGGTATCACCGATCCGTCCTGGCTCCAAGATCTTCATCCAACCCAAGCGGGGGTTGGCGATCCATAATCCGGTGCTGAAGAGGTCCAGAAGAGGCTCCAAAGTCTTCATCCTATCCGGCAAGAAGAGGACATCCGGACCGGCAACCATCTTGATCCAAGCGGCATCTTCTATCTTCATCCGATGACGACCGGCTCCATCCTGAAGACCTCCACCGCGGACCCATCTTCTTCCGGCGACGTCCAACTGCAGAATGACGGTTCCTTTAAGGGACGTCATCCAAGATGGCGTCCCTCGAATTCCGATTGGCTGATAGGATTCTATCAGCCAATCGGAATTAAGGTAGGAATATTCTGATTGGCTGATGGAATCAGCCAATCAGAATCAAGTTCAATCCGATTGGCTGATCCAATCAGCCAATCAGATTGAGCTCGCATTCTATTGGCTGTTCCGATCAGCCAATAGAATGCGAGCTCAATCTGATTGGCTGATTGGATCAGCCAATCGGATTGAACTTGATTCTGATTGGCTGATTCCATCAGCCAATCAGAATATTCCTACCTTAATTCCGATTGGCTGATAGAATCCTATCAGCCAATCGGAATTCGAGGGACGCCATCTTGGATGACGTCCCTTAAAGGAACCGTCATTCTGCAGTTGGACGTCGCCGGAAGAAGATGGGTCCGCGGTGGAGGTCTTCAGGATGGAGCCGGTCGTCATCGGATGAAGATAGAAGATGCCGCTTGGATCAAGATGGTTGCCGGTCCGGATGTCCTCTTCTTGCCGGATAGGATGAAGACTTTGGAGCCTCTTCTGGACCTCTTCAGCACCGGATTATGGATCGCCAACCCCCGCTTGGGTTGGATGAAGATCTTGGAGCCAGGACGGATCGGTGATACCTGGATGGTGAAGACAAGGTAGGAAGATCTTCAGGGGATTAGTGTTAGGTTTATTTAAGGGGGGTTTGGGTTAGATTAGGGGTATGTGGGTGGTGGGTTGTAATGTTGGGGGGGGGGTATTGTATGTTTTTTTTTACAGGCAAAAGAGCTGAACTTCTTGGGGCATGCCCCGCAAAGGGCCCTGTTCAGGGCTGGTAAGGTAAAAGAGCTTGTAACTTTTTTAATTTAGAATAGGGTAGGGAATTTATTATTTTGGGGGGCTTTGTTATTTTATTAGGGGGCTTAGAGTAGGTGTAATTAGTTTAAAATTGTTGTAATATTATTCTTATGTTTGTAAATATTTTATTATTTTCTGTAACTTAGTTCTTTTTTATTTTTTGTACTTTAGCTAGTTTATTTAATTGTATTTATTTGTAGCAATTGTGTTTATTTAATTTATTGATAGTGTAGTGTTAGGTTAATTGTAGGTAATTGTAGGTAGTTTATTTAATTATTTTATTGATAGGGTAGTGTTAGGTTTAATTATATCTTAGGTTAGGATTTATTTTACAGGTAAATTTGTTATTATTTTAACTAGGTAACTATTAAATAGTTCTTAACTATTTAATAGCTATTGTACCTGGTTAAAATAAATACCAAGTTGCCTGTAAAATAAATATTAATCCTAAAATAGCTATAATATAATTATAATTTATATTGTAGCTATATTAGGGTTTATTTTACAGGTAAGTATTTAGCTTTAAATAGGAATAATTTATTTAATAAGAGTTAATTTATTTCGTTAGATTAAAATTATATTTAAGTTAGGGGGGTGTTAGTGTTAGGGTTAGACTTAGCTTTAGGGGTTAATACATTTATTAGAATAGCGGTGAGCTCCGGTCGTCAGATTAGGGGTTAATAATTGAAGGTAGGTGTCGGCGATGTTAGGGAGGGCAGATTAGGGGTTAATACTATTTATGATAGGGTTAGTGAGGCGGATTCGGGGTTAATAACTTTATTATAGTAGCGCTCAGGTCCGCTCGGCAGATTAGGGGTTAATAAGTGTAGGTAGGTGTCGGCGACGTTGTGGGGGGCAGATTAGGGGTTAATAAATATAACATAGGGGTCGGCGATGTTAGGGCAGCAGATTAGGGGTACATAGGGATAACGTAGGTTGCGGCGGTTTACGGAGCGGAAGATTAGGGGTTAATAATAATATGCAGGGGTCAGCGATAGCGGGAGTGGCAGATTAGGGGTTAATAAGTGTAAGGTTAGGGGTGCTTAGACTCGGGGTACATGTTAGAGTGTTAGGTGCAGACGTAGGAAGTGTTTCCCCATAGGAAACAATGGGGCTGCGTTAGGAGCTGAACGCTGCTTTTTTGCAGGTGTTAGGTTTTTTTTCAGCTCAAACAGTCCCATTGTTTCCTATGGGGGAATCGTGCACGAGCACGTTTTTGATGCCGGCCGCGTCCGTAAGCAACTCTGGTATCGAGAGTTGCATTTGCGGTAAAAATGCCCTACGCTCCTTTTTTGGAGCCTAACGCAGCATTTGTTTTAACTCTCGATACCAGAGTTAAATTTATGGTGCGGCCAGAAAAAAGCCCGCGGAGCGTTAACAGCCCTTTTACCGCCGAACTCTAAATCTAGGCCTTAGTTTGATAACGTTCTCAGATTAAAGGGAAAACTAATATTTATCAGCACTCATTTCCGGACGACAAATTATCACCAACCCTTTATAAGGAGAAGGAATACATTTGAATTTATACACGCCTGGAAGAAGCCTTAAGTAAGGTGCAACCTACGTAGGTGTTTTCTTTCTGTTGTACAGAATATTGTTTTCTATTTTTGTAAATTATCCTCATATATGTTAATGTTTTAGTGTTCAATTTTGAGAGGATTATGTTTCCTCTGGTGATTAAATTGGCATTATATTTGACAAGAGTGCTTATGTGATATTTCTTTTTCTTCTCTAAACCATTTTATTTATTGGAAGTAAAGGACACTGCACAAATTTAGGGTAAAAAAAAAAGAAGGTAAAATCCAATTAAAATAATGAATAATAATATTGCAATGATTGCTATTAAGTACAAGTGTTTTTTTATTACAACAATGAGACTGACTGTTTAACATCCCTTAAAGGGACAGTCTACCCCAGAATTGTTATGCAGTTTTGCATAACCAACACAGTTATTTAATATACTTTTAATCTCTATGATTACCTTGTTTCTAAGCCTCACCTGACAGCCCCCTGATCACATTACTTTTATTTATTATCCATTGACTTGCATTTTAGCCAATTAGCAATCTCCTGTTGTGAAAAGCAAATAAAAAAGCATGTGATAAGAGGCTGTCTGTAGTGGCTTAGAAACAGGCAGAAATTTAGAGGTTTAAATGTTATGCAGTATATTAATATAACCATGTTGGTCTTGCAAAGCTGGGGAATGGGTAGTAAAAGTGTTGTCTATCTTTTTAAACAATAACAATTGTGGTGTTGACTGTCCCTTTAAAATATACTGTACTAATGCATTTTATGAGGCAGAATAATGCATAGAGCATGTTTATAACTAACATGCTAAAGATATTTGAACATGCTAAAGATATTTGAACATGCTAAAGATATTTGAACATGCTAAAGATATTTGAACATGCTAAAGATATTTGAGAGAATAAATAAAACAAAAATAATCAACTTAGGGGCCCAGTTTGCTAAAATTCACATAACAGTAAAGTATGTTTCATTTTTATTTTTGTCTGTAATGGTTTTAAATGCTTATTTCAGCAGTCTTTAAAAACTGATCCAACATTCAACAATTGCAGTATTTATACCACATTGGCTCTCAAACAAATATATTTACATATACTGAAAATATAATGGGCCAGATTATGAGTGGATAGCAAAATTGTGCTTTATATATTTGTGCTCCATTCATAATACCAGTGCACGCAATTGTGCGCTGGTATTAGAGGTGAGGCCCAATGTGACGAGATCTTACATTCGCATTGCAGTGAAGCTTTGCCTCGTTTTCATGCCATAAGACACGTCAGAGAACCTAGCACAGCAAAGGGGGTAAGTCATGCAACGATGGGCAGCAAATTTAAAAAATGCAGTATATGTATTTGAATATATAAATATATATTTATGTGTTTGTGTATAAACACATATTAACCCTTAAAGGGACAGTTTGCACCGGATTTTTTATTGTTTAAAAAGATAGATAATCCCTTTATTACCCATTCCCTAGTTTTGCATAACCAACAAAGTTATATAAATGCACTTTTTACCTCTGTTATTACCCTGTATCTAAGCCTCTGCAAACTGCCCCATTATTTGAGTTCTTTTGGCAGACATCCGTTTTAACCAATTAGAGCTGGCTTACTGGAACTCCACGTGCATGAGCACAGTGTTATCTATATAACACACATGAACTAATACCCTCTAGTGGTGAAAAACTGTCAAAATGCCCTGAGAGAAGAAGCGGCCTTCAAGGGCTTATAAATTAGCATATAAACCGCCTAGGTTTAGCTTTCAGTTTACTTTGGACTAGACTGTCCCTTTAAATATATATGTATATAAGCATATACATATATATTTGCAGTTTTAACAGAGTCCCCATAGACCGCAATGTAAAGGCACTTTTCAGTGCCGTTTTTTTTTTCTAGCACCCCAGACCCACTCACTTTAACCCCTAAAAACTGCTTTGCCCAGTTATTTGAAAAAATAGAAGCTAATATCATTTATTTTAATAAAGTGACTACACAGTTTACTTTGGGGGCAATCTGGGGACATTTTTAAAATTAATCTGTGGTTCATTTTTGGAAAGCACTAATGGTTACCGCAAGCTTGCGGTAGCAATAGCCAGTCATTTGTAATGGCTGGTTATTTATCGTGCACCCGTAAATGAGCGAATTTTTCCGTTTATGGACGTGCGATAAATTAGTGCTCCACTTGTAATCTAGCCCAATCTCTTTAACTTCCTGAAGGTACTTTAATTTATACAAAGTTTTAAAATGTGCTATAATGTGATTTAAAACCAAGACTTTAATTAAAAGTATTCAGCATCAAGAGAAAGTGCCATCAGCTCTGCTTGGATACTTATATAATTAGATACTTTGAAACAAACAAGGATATACAAGGCCATACCATTAACTGGGTTATCTCTACAGGCTGTCAGGAAAAAACTCGATAATAATATTAAGGTAAATAAAACTGGAATACACCCAGTGGTTTTACAGGAAATTAGCAATGTTCTAGCCAAACCTCTACTCTAAATTTTTCAAGACTCATTATCCTCAGGCATAGTACCACAGGACTGATGTGGTTCTCTTTTTTTAAAAGGGAAGTAAGGCTGGTCCAGGAAGCTATAGACCAGTTAGTCTGACATCAATAGTGGGGAAGATAGTTGAAGGGATTATATTGATGAGTATATTCTTGTAAATAAGATTTTTAGTTTAAAGCAGCATGGTTTTATGAGAAATACATCATGTCACACTATAGATAAGGGGGCATCAGTTGATGTGCAAAGGCGTTTGATACAGTGCCACATGAGAGATTAATGTACAAAATGAAGGGACTGGGAATAGATGTAAATGTTAGCTCATGGATATGTTATGAATATTACCTTTATCTATAAAAGTATATTATGTGATAGGAGAAATGCGTGTAATTTTAATGACACACTTTCTTATAACTTATTAAAGATAATAAGAAAAACCTGAATCCTTTTGGTTGCTATCAGTCTATTAATTATACCGACACCAGATGAATAACAAAAATTAGCTTTATTAAAAGATTTCGGTTGGAAAAATAATTAGCATTTAATAGTAACTTAAGCAATCAAAATACAACAGAGAAATAAACTACAGTTCTATAATAATCAACTAAAGCGATAACATAATAACTCCAACAAGCAAGGAAAACAGAATAATGCAGAGATTAAACTATAAAGATAATTAAATCATATTTTCAAAATAACACAAAAATTGGTTTGATGATAGGATAAAATATTTGGTTATAAACCGTCTAAGGTAATTGCAGAGAATCAGGTAAATTAATAATTATGACAAACCGTCAGATACTAATTTATCACAATTCCTGATTCACCCGGTGTTATTGTCGACAAATAAGACCAGATGGTAGGAATTTTTAAAAGGAAAACACAAAGTTATAAAACAATTAATTAATTTACCTGATAAAATAGGCAAAGATATTTTACATAAATGTAAGGTGTAAATCTTAATGATATTAACATTTAAGGTGACTTAATTTCATACATCACCAAAGTAAATACATTTCCCCTTTGCAAACAGGAATCAAGCTGTCAGGTTGTAGGTCTGTCCGAGTAGGCTAAACTAGCCTCAGCAGTTATAATCCAATAATCTCGGACCTCTGTAGTTGATTAGCAAATTACCAACTCCATATATGATGTGACCAGTTCCAAAATACAGGAAAAACGATGCCCTCCTATTGGGGTAGACCCTATATATTCACATTCTCTCATCTAGGAGGAGTCATTAATTATAATATTTTAATCATTAATTAACATAAAATTAATTAGATTAAATATTATTGTTCTAACAGTAGATGGCTCCCGCATATAGGGTAAAAATTCAAGGAAAATACTTATTTTATTTATGTTTACCCCAATATTCCTAAACTACAGTCAAGGTTATAAATTGCACTTATTTACAGAAATAAGTGACTAGCTGGGGCCTAAGCAAGTAAACTACCTTGAATCATGGAAAACATATTAATATAAAACTTCTCAGTCAGCAAGACTGAGGAAAACAAAATTCAATGTTATAATAGATGAGCCCTGGTTAGGCTTAAATAAAAAAAAAAAACATGGAGTCTGTTGTGTCATGAAAAATTCATGACATATTCACCTCATCTAGACTATCTTACCCCGACTAGGATGGATGAGATTAGTCTAAATCACTGTCTTATATGGGCGATCGTTATGGTCAACCATCCAAAGACCATCCAAAGAGGAGGAGGGTATTTTCCCCT
The DNA here is from genome assembly GCF_027579735.1 of Bombina bombina. Classification (NCBI taxonomy): domain Eukaryota; kingdom Metazoa; phylum Chordata; class Amphibia; order Anura; family Bombinatoridae; genus Bombina; species Bombina bombina. Next base: position 432,309,988 of record NC_069503.1, read on the forward strand.
CTTGAAATTCTTATACCATAGAATCATTAACCCACAATTCCAAATTACAATGAATATATCAAAAATGGACATTATTGCCTCAATCTTCTGGTTCCAAATGTTAAGAGGAGACATCCAGCCACTAAATGAAGGATACATAAAATCAGAAATAGATAAATCATCTTTGCGGATGTTCATCTTTGTGATTAGGTTTATGATTAAGAAGATACATTAACTCAGCATCTATAGGAATCTCACGACCTTGAAAGGCATCTACCTCTTCTACTTCACCTTCTAATACTGAAGCCTTAATATAAAAAAGAGTAACATCACCTATGGTAACAAGGTGATCTTTAGGTACCTGAATGAGCATCACATTATAGGGTATTGGTATTGTATAAACCCCACCATGCATTATGTAGGTAACAGTCATATTCTTTAGATTTGTACTCACTAACCATTTATCTTTTACCAACACAGCTCTAGTTTGGGCAAAGTCATCGGTCTTGGTCATAGTCACTTCACATTGTTCCTGAACCTGTGACATAAACCTGACACCACATAGTGCTTTTGAAGCATCATTTAAGAAAGGTTTGAAAAAATTTGAAGAATCAGATGGTAAATGGAAGATGAGATTATGGGGCTGAATTATCAAGCTCCGAATGGAAACAGAAGTTATGAAGCAGCGGTCTAAAGACTGCTGCTCCATAATTTGTCCACCTGCTCAGAGGCGGTTGGACAGAAATCAACCCGAACGAATATGATTGGGTTGATTGACACCCCCTGCTAGCGGCCGATTGGTCGTAATCTGCAGGGGGTGGTATTGCACAAGCAGTTCTGGGGAACTGCTTGTGCAATGGTAAATGCAGACAGCATATGCTGTCAGCATTTATCGATGTGCAGCAGACATGATACGCTACATTGTATCATGTCCGCTCGCACTTTGATAAATATGCCCCTTAATACTGGAAAACGTAAGATTCTACATTGTAAAAGTAAAAATAAGCAAGCAACCTATTATTTAAATGGGACTAGACTTGGCAAAACAGAGGGGGAAAGGGCTTTGGGAGTAGTAATATATAACAAGCTAAAGATGGGTGCACAATGCAGGGCAGCGGCTTCTATGGCTAATAATATACTAGCATGTATTAAAAGAGGCATTGATGCAAGGGAGGACAGCATAATTCTGTCACTATATAAATCCCTGGTAAGACCCCACCTTGAGTATGGAGTGCAGTTCTGGGGACCAATCTAAAAAACAGGCATTGCAGATTTAGAAAAAGTTGAGAAAAGGGCCCCAAAACTCATAAGGGGAATAGAGAATTTAAGCTATGAGGAGAGGTTAGCCAAAATGGGTCTGTTCTCTCTAGAAAAAAAGGCGCTTGAGACATGATTATTTTATATAAATATATTCAAGGCCCTTATACAGAGGTGGTAGAAGCTCTGTTTATTCAAAGAACATTGTTTATGGCAAGAGGTCACAATTTAAGGCTGAAGGAAAGGAGATTTAATTTCCAGCAACGTAATTTTTTTTTACTGTAAGAGCAATAACATTGTGGAGGTAGTAAATGCCAATATCTTAGATCAGAGCTTTCCAAACTTTTCATGTCGGTGACACACTTTTTAGACCTACATCATTTCGCGACACAGTAATTCAGTTGTACTAGCAAACAGGAGGTTAAACTAACTTGTTTTAAGACATACAGACACATACATAAATTATATAATAAAGAAATGTATTTACAAGTCACAGTATGTATGTGCAAGAGTTAAAAAAAAAAGTTTAACAACACCAATAGCTACTTACTATTTTAATGGGATGTATGAGGTTGATGGGATGAACACAGTTTATCAATATTTGGTGGAATATTAGACACTCACATTTTTAAGCTTCCCCTTCCTATCCATATATCAAGAGCAGGAACAGCAATGCACTAGTGGGAGCTAGCTGCAAAAAAAACTCCACTGACTTCTGACTTCAGCTCAGCGTTTAAGCTGCCGTCCTCAGAGCTCAGTGAGTCCTATTGAGTACTGCCCACGCTGCAAACACACTGCTGTCCCACTCACTGACTACACATGCAGTCATGAGCCAATGTGCCGCCAAAGCCACCAATGGGAATAGTTTCAGTTCCCACTGAGCTGAGCCAATAGGTTAAGATGATCTGTGACCCCCTAGGTATTAATCACGTGTCAACCATGTGATATGTGTAGCAGGCAGGCAGAAAGTCAGAAACCAAAAAAAAAAATTTAAAAAAATTGTGCTAAAGCAGGGACACACCTACACACTGCTGCCGACACACTAGTGTGTCCCGACACACAGTTTGGAAAGCACTGTCTTAGATACATTTTGATATATTTCTGGCTAGAAACAGAATTCATTTATATGATTGCTTGTGTTAAATGGGTAACCTTTTTACTTTAATTAATATATGCTCAACTGGAGCTTTTATTGTAAATAAATTAAGATTTGTATCCGTTGAACTTGATGGACTATGTGACTATGTTTCTATGTAAAACATGTACACAAATTTCTTTTCTAAAAATAACAAAATATTTAATGATTAGAAACTAAATATTGGATCATATTATGTTAATGTTATGCACTAAACAAATATGTCATGTATTTAAACTGAGCAATTGAATTTGTTTATATGTTTAAACATTTTTTTAAAATTAAACATTAAAAACTTAATGGTAAAGCTTTTATTATGATTTAGACACAGTGGTCTAGAACAGGGGTCTGTCTCAAACTCAACTTACCTTGGGGCCACTGGTCAAGTTTTCTTCTTCCATGGGGGCCTCTTACTAAATTTCGAACAAAATTAAACTATATATATATATATATATATATATATATATATGTAATCATTACATACACACCCAGACCTGCACACACACATACAGACAGACCGACACACACACACACATACAGACCCACACATACACTCAGGCCTACACACACACACACACACACACATACAGACTCACACAAACACACAGACCTACACACACACACACACAGACACACATACACAGACCCACACACACATACACAGATCTGCACACAGGCTCAAACACACACAGACCCTTACACACACACATACAGACCCACACATACAACAGACCTACACACAAACACATACAGACCCACACATACACTCAGGCCTACACACACACATACAGACCCACACAAACACACAGACCTACACACAGACCCACACAAACATACACACAGACCCACACACACATACACAGACCCACACACACATACACAGACCCGCACACACAGAACCACACACACACACAGACACTTGCACACACACATACAGACCCACACATACACACAGACCTACACACACATACACACAGACCCACGCACACATACACAGATCCACACACACATACACAGATCCACACACACAGACCCCCACACGCAGACTCTTACACACACACAGACCCACACACATACACACACACTGACCCACACACATACACACAAACAAACACATGAACACACAGACCCACACACTTACACAGACCCACACATACACACACAGACTCACAAATACACACACAAAGACCCACACACACATACACAGAACCCCCCCACACAGACCCCCTACACACCTAGACCCCCACACAAAAACACAGACCCACACACTCACACAAACCCACACATACACACACAGTCCCACACACTCACACAGACACACAGACACACACCCACACACACAGACCCACACATACAAAGACCCACACATACACAGACCCCCCCCCCCCACACACAGACCCTCGCACAAACAGACCCTCACATAGACCCACACATACACACACAGACCCACACACATACAGACACAACACCACACACACACCAACACAGACCCACACATACACACACCGACCCACACAAACACACACAGACCCACATACACACACAAAGACTCACACATATACAGACACAGACACAGACTCGCACATACACACACACCTACACACACACAGACCCACACAAACACACACCCACACAGACCCCCCAGACACACACCCAGACTTACACATACACTTACAAACCCCCACACACACACAGACCCGCACCCACATACACAGACTCCCCCACACACACACAACCAGACACACACACAGACCCACACACAAACTCACACATACACACACGGACCCACACATACACACATGGACCCACACATATACACACACATAGACCCACACATACACATACACACACAGACCCACACACTTCCGCACAAACAAACACAGAGACCCACGCACACAAACACACACACAGACCCACACAGACCCCCCCCCCCCACACACAGACTCACACACAGAACCACACACACACACAGACCCTCACACACAGACTCTCTCACACACACAGACCCCCCCCCACACACACAGACCGCCCCAACAGAGACCCCCACACACATATACCCCCACACACACAGACCCCACACCCCCATACACAGACCCCCCACAGACCCCCACACACACAGACCCACACACACACACAGAGACCCCCACAAACCCACCCACACACAGACCCCCTCACAGACAGAATTCCTCACACACAGACCACCCAACACACAGACCCCATACACATAAACCCCCCCCCCCCAGCCCCACACACACAGACCCCTACACACAGAGACCCCCACAAACACAGACCCCCCACAGACCCCCCCACACACAAAGACCCAAACACAGAGACCCACGCACACAGAGACCCCCACACACATACAAGTTATGGCATGATACAGTATTTTTTTTATAATACAGGGCTGGACATTTTAGCCCTGAACCGAGACTATATTTTTTATATATTTTTATACACAAACACATACAGGGGTAGGAAAATATCAGTTTACTAGGCAGGGGAAGAACGTTATCAGTCCAGAATCTTAGCTATGCAGTGTGTAGCCATTTTGTTAGTAGAATGTGCTCTTTTAGTTTGTTTTAATAATAAAAGCAAACTACACTACAGACATACATTTTATACACACAAAAAAAATCTATAAGTATAAGATCAAGCACATACCTTGATCAACCTCTTCTGCTACTGCTCCTGCCTGCTTATGCTCAGATCATCACACAGTCCAACTGACAGTGACACTACACCCCCAGGCCAAAGAAACAAACCACTCGTCTACTGTTCACTCACTCCTCTACTGCCACACCCTGCTGCTATGGTGCCAATTCTATCTCACTGCGCACTCAGGGGTTTAACTAGGATTGCAGCTCCGCCCCACCTACCCCCACATGATGTCACCATCCTCTGTCTACTTACAGCTCCAAACCCCTCACCACCACCACGTGATGTCGCCATACTCACTTGACAAAAAAAAATAAGCAATAAATAATTTTTTTAAATTTTTTTTTTATAAACAGTTCTATTCTGGTATATCATTGGCGGGCTGTATTGTATCTGGTTCTTGGGCCGGAATTGGCCTGCGAGACAGTACTTTGAGACCCCTGGTCTAGAAGCTTACTGACTGATAATGAAAACTGACACATCCTTATTGGACAGAAAGAAGAACACATTTTTCTTTCTATTTTACAGAATGTCCTGCTTTCTGCCTATGATGCAGGTGGCATGTCTATTAATTTGCTATATCACACATCAGTTCATGTTGAATACCTAGGGACAGCTGAGGGTGTTTATAGAAAAATGAACCATTGGGGTTTAAAATACATATTTGTATTGTTCTTTGTTAACTGCTAATAACTTAATATGGACTATAAATTAAGATTAGTGTTCCTTTAACCAATCAAGATTGTTTAAAGTTATATAAACAGAGGAGGAACCCTTAGTCAATTCAAACTGTTGATGATGGGTGGAAATGCCTGAACATTTTAGTAAGTTTTTTGTAGAAATTATTTTTATTATTATATTTTTGGAGGCTTAGGTTTAGCTTAAAAGTTGTTGATGGGGGGTTGCAATAAAGCAATACCATTAAAGAAATAGAGGAGGAACCCTTAAAAAACTCATACTTGTGATGTTGTAGGGGATTTTTTTTTTACTAGGGTGTTACTGATGGGGTTGCTGTAAAGTTGGGGGTTAAATTTAGTGATAAGAGGTTTGTGATGGTCTACAGTAGGGTTTGCAATTATGTGTGGTTGAAATCGGGGAGGTTACATATATATATATATATATATATCAATATATACAGTACATCATGACCCCGTCCCACATCTCTAAAGGAATACAATATGGCTGGTGTGTTAGGGCAAAATCTGGAAATATCAGTAATTTCACGAATGGACATTGTGACATCAGTAAGACCTTGAAACCTGGAAGTGCCGAGCTGCTGCACTAACAGATGAGAGCTGAGTTGAGGTACTTCTAAAAAAACCTTAATCCCAACTCTGTTTAGTCATACATCCCCAAAAACCCACAGTTTGAAAGATAATTTTGTTGGAGTATAATGTTAATTTACAAATGCAAAAAATAATAATAATAATAATAATAATAATAAATATTTTTTATGAATTGGGTCTCTAGGTGCTAATAATAGGTGATCAAAAAGCCATACGGCTAGATTTGGAGTTTTGTCGGTAACGACCCGAAAAACTAACGCCGGCTTTTTTCTGGCCGCACCATAAAAATAACTCTGGTATTGAGAGACCACATAAAGGCTGCGTTAGGCTCCAAAAAAGGAGCGTAGAACATTTTTAACGCAGCTTCAACTCTCGATACCAGAGTTGCTTACAGACACGGCCAGCCTCAAAAACGTGCTCGTGCACGATTCCCCCATAGGAAACAATGGGGCTGTTTGAGCTGAAAAAAAAACAAACACCTGCAAAAAAGCCGTGTTCAGCTCCTAACGCAGCCCCATTGTTTGCTATGCGGTAACCCTTCCTACGTCTGCACTTAACACTCTAACATGTACCCCGAGTCTAAACACCCCTAACCTTACACTTATTAACCCCTAATCTGCCGCCCCCGCTATTGCTGACCCCTGCATATTATTATTAACCCCTAATCTGCCGCTCCGTAAACCGCCGCTACTTACATTATCCTTATGTACCCCTAATCTGCTGCCCTAACATCGCAGACCCCTATATTATATTTATTAACCCCTAATCTGCCCCCCACAACGTCGCCTCCACCTGCCTACACTTATTAACCCCTAATCTGCCGACCGGACCTGAGCGCTACTATAATAAAGTTATTAACCCCTAATCCGCCTCACTAACCCTATCATAAATAGTATTAACCCCTAATCTGCCCTCCCTAACATCGCCGACACCTAACTTCAAACATTAACCCCTAATCTGCCGACTGGAGCTCACCGCTATTCTAATAAATGTATTAACCCCTAAAGCTAAGTCTAACCCTAACACTAACACCCCCCTAAGTTAAATATAATTTAAATCTAACGAAATTAATTAACTCTTATTAAATAAATGATTCCTATTTAAAGCTAAATACTTACCTGTAAAATAAATCCTAATATAGCTACAATATAAATTATAATTATATTATAGCTATTTTAGGATTTATATTTATTTTACAGGTAACTTTGTATTTATTTTAACCAGGTACAATAGCTATTAAATAGTTAAGAACTATTTAATAGCTAAAATAGTTAAAATAATTACAAATTTACCTGTAAAAGAAATCCTAACCTAAGTTACAATTAAACCTAACACTAGACTATCAATAAATTAATTAAATAAACTACCTACAATTATCTACAATTAACCTAACACTACACTATCAATAAATTAATTAAATACAATTGCTACAAATAAATACAATTAAATAAACTAGCTAAAGTACAAAAAATAAAAAAGAACTAAGTTACAAAAAATAAAAAAATATTTACAAACATAAGAAAAATATTACAACAATTTTAAACTAATTACACCTACTCTAAGCCCCCTAATAAAATAACAAAGCCCCCCAAAATAAAAAAATGCCCTACCCTATTCTAAATTACTAAAGTTCAAAGCTCTTTTACCTTACCAGCCCTGAACAGGGCCCTTTGCGGGGCATGCCCCAAGAAATACAGCTCTTTTGCCTGTAAAAAAAAACATACAATACCCAAGCCCCCCAACATTACAACCCACCACCCACATACCCCTAATCTAACCCAAACCCCCCTTAAATAAACCTAACACTAAGCCCCTGAAGATCATCCTACCTTGTCTTCACCTCACCGGGTATCACACCGATCCGTCCAGAAGAGCTCCTCCGATGTTCTGATCCAAGCCCAAGCGGGGGGCTGAAGAGGTCCATGATCCGGCTGAAGTCTTCATCCAAGCGGGGCAGAAGAGGTCTTCCATCCGATTGAAGTCTTCATCCAAGCGGCATCCATCCGGAGCGAAGCGACAGCATCCTGAAGACCTCCACCGCGGAACATCCATCCTGGCCGACGACTGAACGACGAATGACGGTTCCTTTAAATGACGTCATCCAAGATGGCGTCCCTCGAATTCCGATTGGCTGATAGGATTCTATCAGCCAATCGGAATTAAGGTAGGAATATTCTGATTGGCTGATGGAATCAGCCAATCAGAATCAAGTTCAATCCGATTGGCTGATCCAATCAGCCAATCAGATTGAGCTTGCATTCTATTGGCTGATCGGAACAGCCAATAGAATGCGAGCTCAATCTGAGCTCAATTTTTTGTACTTTAGCTAGTTTATTTAATTGTATTTATTTGTAGCAATTGTATTTAATTAATTTATTGATAGTGTAGTGTTAGGTTAATTGTAATTGTAATTTACAGGTAAATTTGTAATTATTTTAACAATTTTAGCTATTAAATAGTTCTTAACTATTTAATAGCTATTGTACCTGGTTAAAATAAATACAAAGTTACCTGTAAAATAAATATAAATCCTAAAATAGCTATAATATAATTATAATTTATATTGTAGCTATATTAGGATTTATTTTACAGGTAAGTATTTAGCTTTAAATAGGAATAATTTATTTAATAAGAGTTAATTAATTTCGTTAGATTTAAATTATATTTAATTTAGGGGGGTGTTAGTGTTAGGGTTAGACTTAGCTTTAGGGGTTAATACATTTATTAGAATAGCGGTGAGCTCCGGTCGGCAGATTAGGGGTTAATGTTTGAAGTTAGGTGTCGGCGATGTTAGGGAGGGCAGATTAGCGGTTAATACTATTTATTATAGGGTTAGTGAGGCGGATTAGGGGTTAATAACTTTATTATAGTAGCGCTCAGGTCCGGTCGGCAGATTAGGGGTTAATAAGTGTAGGCAGGTGGAGGCGACGTTGTGGGGGGCAGATTAGGGGTTAATAAATATAATATAGGGGTCGGCGATGTTAGGGCAGCAGATTAGGGGTACATAAGGATAATGTAAGTAGCGGCGGTTTACGGAGCGGCAGATTAGGGGTTAATAACGTAGGCAGGTGGAGGCGACGTTGAGGGGGGCAGATTAGGGGTTAATAAATATAATATAGGGGTCGGCGGTGTTAGGGGCAGCAGATTAGGGGTACATAAGGATAACGTAGGTGGCGGCGCTTTGCGGTCGGCAGATTAGGGGTTAATAAGTGTAGGTAGGTGGAGGCGACGTTGTGGGGGGCAGGTTAGGGGTTAATAAATATAATACAGGGGTCGGCGGTGTTAGGGGCAGCAGATTAGGGGTACATAAGGATAACGTAGGTGGCGGTCGGCAGATTAGGGGTTAAAAAAATTATTCGAGTGTCGGCGATGTGGGGGGACCTCGGTTTAGGGGTACATAGGTAGTTTATGGGTGTTAGTGTACTTTAGAGTACAGTAGTTAAGAGTTTTATAAACCGGCGTTATCCCAGAAAGCTCTTAACTACTGACTTTTTTCCTGCGGCTGGAGTTTTGTCGTTAGATGTCTAACGCTCACTTCAGAAACGACTCTAAATACCGGAGTTAGAAAGATCCCATTGAAAAGATAGGATACGCAATTGACGTAAGGGGATCTGCGGTATGTAAAAGTCGCGGATGAAAAGTGAGCGTTAGACCCTATTTTGAGTGACTCCAAATACCGGCGGTAGCCTAAAACCAGCGTTAGGAGCCTCTAACGCTGGTTTTCACGGCTAACGCCAAACTCCAAATCTAGGTCATAGAGACCAAGATCTCATATTTGTTTCCATTACCAGAAGCCCCCCTTTTTAGGGTTGTATAGTCGGTAATAGTGATCACCTGGCTGAATTAAATTTATTTGGGTAGAGGCTTATTTTCTTTAAATCTGGGGACTATTGAGGGCATTATAGTCAAGTGATGACTGAGGGAAAGCGACCCTCAAACCTTCTTGCCTGGATTTGGATAAGCCCTCCTGGTTGCAGGACACAGCATACATTTTTTTTTTTAAATCTTCTATATCTTCTCACTTTTTGCATGAAATGTATAAAAAAAATATAGTGCTTATATTTATAGAAAAAATAAATTATTCTCCACTTATTTTAGAAAGCTTACCTAATACAATTATAGAACCACAAAAGACTATAGACTTTAGAAATAAAATTCAGACACTGTTATTTGCAACATTGTTTATTAAATTAAATGTAATAAAATATGTAAGTCATAATACTGTATATACATAGAATAATTCTATACTTTCAATCTGCTTGGTCTCTTGAAAAAAGCAAACAATGTACGTTAATTTACTGGCAATCAGTTTACTACCTCCTTTGTTAAAAAACATTCGGCTAGATTACGAGTTGTGCGTTAGCCTTAAAAAGCAGCGTTGGCCGATCCCAAGGCTGCTTTTTAACGCCCGCTGGTATTACGAGTCTTGCAGGTACAGGTGTACCGCTCACTTTTTTGGCCAGACTCGGAAATACCGCAAATCCACTTACGTCAAATGCATATACTATATTTTCAATGGGACTTGCATAGCGCGCCGGTATTACAAGTCTGACCAAAAGTGAGCGGTAAAGCCTCTCCTGTCAAGACTGGTACCGCATTTAAAAGTCAGTAGTTAAGAGTTTTACACTACAACGCCGTAGCATAAAACTCTTAACTAAAGTGCTAAAAAGTACACTAACACCCATAAACTACCTATTAACGCCTAAACCGAGGCCCCCCCACATCGCAAACACTAAAATAAATTTTTTAACCCCTAATCTGCCGGACCGGACATCGCCGCCACTATAATAAACATATTAACCCCTAAACCGCCGCACTCCCGCATCGCAAACACTAGTTAAATATTATTAACCCCTAATCTGCCGGCCCTAACATCGCAGACACCTACCTACATTTATTAACCCCTAATCTGCCGCCCCCTACGTCGTCGCCACTATAATAAAGTTATTAACCCCTAAACCTAAGTCTAACCCTAACCCTAACACCCCCTAACTTAAATATAATTTAAATAAATCTAAATAAAATTACTAAAATTAACTAAATAATTCCTATTTAAAATGAAATACTTACCTATAAAATAAACCCTAACGCCTAGATTTAGAGTTCTGCGTTAGCCGTCTAGTCCTGTGTTAGCCGTTAGCCGAGGTCCCCCCACATCGCCGTCACTATAATAAATATTTTTAACCCCTAATCTGCCGACCGCACATCGCCGCCACCTACATTATCCCTATGTACCCCTAATCTGCTGCCCCAAACATCGCCGACACCTATATTATATTTATTAACCCCTAATCTGCCCCCCCCAACGTCGCCGCTACCTTACCTACACTTATTAACCCCTAATCTGGCCGATCGGAACAGCCAATAGAATGCAAGCTCAATACGCATCAGCCAATCCGATTTTTTCTACCTTAATTCCGATTGGCTGATAGAATCCTATCAGCCAATCGGAATTGGAGGGACGCCATCTTGGATGACGTCCTTAAAGGAACCTTCATTTGTCGGGAAGTCGTTGGTTGAAGAGGATGGCTCCGGGTCGGTTCTTTTGAAGATGGCTCCGCTCCGGATGGATGAAGATTGAAGACGCCACCTGGATGAACACTTCTACCGGATGGAGGACCTCTTCTTGCCCCGCTTGGATGAAGACTTCTACCGGATGAAGGACCTCCTCTGCGCACCTTGGATGAGGAATTCGGCTCGGCTGGGTGAAGATGACTCAAGGTAGGATGATCTTCAGGGGGTTAGCGATAGGTTTTTTAAGGGGGATTTGAGTGGGTTAGAGTAGGGGTATGTGGGTGGTGGGTTGTAATGTTGGGGGGGTATTGTATTTTTATTTTCAGGTAAAAGAGCTGATTACTTTGCGGCAATGCCCCGCAAAAAGCCCTATAAGGGCTGGTAAAAGAGCTGATTACTTTGGTAGTTTAGAATAGGGTAGGGCATTTTTTTATTTTGGGGGGATTTTTTATTTTATTAGGGGGCTTAGATTAGGTGTAATTAGTTTAAACATCTTGTAATTCTTTTTTATTTTTTGTAATTTAGTGGGGGGTTTTTATAGAATAGTTTATTTTATTGTATTTTAAGTTAGCTAATTGTAGGTAATTTATTTTTGTTAGGTGTATTTGTAACTTAGGTTAGGATTTATTTTACAGGTAATTTTGTACTTATTTTAACTAGGTAGCTATTAAATAGTTATTAACTATTTAATAGCTATTGTACCTAGTTAAAATAAATACAAAGTTGCCTGTAAAATAAATATTAATCCTAAAATAGCTACAATGTAATTATTAATTATATTGTAGCTATATTAGGTTTTATTTTATAGGAAAGTATTTAGTTTTAAATAGGATTATTTTATTTAATTTTAGGAATAAGCAGCGTTAGGACCCCTTAACGCTGCTTTTGACGGCTAACGCCAAACTCTAAATCTAGGTGTATGTTAGCTACAATGTAACTATTAGGTTTATTTTATAGGTAAGTATTTAGTTTTAAATAGGAATTATTTAGTTAATTGTAGTAATTTTATTTAGATTTATTTAAATAATATTTAAGATTAAGGTGTTAGGGTTAGGGTAAGACTTAGGTTTATCGGTTAATAACTTTATTATAGTGGCGGCGACATTGGGGGCGGCAGATTAGGGGTTAATAAATGTAGTTAGGTTGCGGCGACATAGGGGGTGGCAGATTAGGGGTTAATAAATAAAATGTAGGTGTCGGCGATGTTGGGGGCAGCAGATTAGGGGTTAATAAGTGTAAGATTAGGGGTGTTTAGACTCGGGGTTCATGTTAGGGTGTTAGGCGTCGACATAACTTTTATTTCCCCATAGGAATCAATGGGGCTGCGTTAGGAGCTTTACGCTGCTTTTTTGCAGGTGTTATTTTTTTTTTCAGCCGGCTCTCCCCTATTGACTCCTATGGGGAAATCGTGCACAAGCACGTTTTACCTGCTCACCGCTAACGTAAGTAGCGCTGGTATTGAGGAGAGATGTGGAGCAAAATGTTGCTCTTCGCTCACTTTTTTGCGGGTAATGCCGGGTTTGTAAAAACCCGTAATACCAGCATTGTCTGTAAGTGAGCAGTGAGCAGTGAGCATAAACTGCTTGTTAGCACCGCACAGCCTCTAACGCAAAACTTGTAATCTAGGTGATTGTTCCTACACAGTAAAATAGAAGAGTTGGAAATAAAGATACATGAATAAAAACTAAAAATAAACATTCAATAGCAAAAGAAGACATCCGGTTAGGTGAATGGTAACATCGTTACAGTGTCAGAACATTTCCATCTGTATGTATTTTCACTGCCAATTTGTCTATCTAAATTTATTATACTGAACAAAAATTTTAGCACAAGGGATTACTTCTTTCCAAAAAATTGTGTCTCCTTATTCCAGGTATCTTTTCTATGATTTCATCTTTCACCATATTCTCTATTATTAAAGGGACAGTTTACTAAAAAATGTTCTCCCCTTTAATTTGTTCTCAATGATCCACTTTACCTGCTGGAGTGTATTAAATTGTTTACAAGTATTTCCATTACCCTTATATTGACATTTGAAATAGTTTATTTAGCCATTGGTATCCCCACCCATCCTGAAAGTTTTTGGCCTCAAGGCCAAGCTGTGCAAACACAGCCAGTAGAAGAAATTACACTCCCAGTGGGTTATAGAAGAAATAAGGTAATAAAATGTTAATTTTCCATTGTTCTCTCCAAGTATTAGTGATTGGTTTATGGACAGATATAAGATAAAGAAGCAGGTATATTTACACAATGTTATAAAGTAATGATATCTGATTATACCTACAAATTTAACCCATTTTATTAGGTTGTTGCTTCAAAACACAAAATCAGCTAATTCATAAAAAACACCTAGATTACAAGTTTTGAGTAATGGCTGTGGGCAAATAGCGCATGCGTAAAGTTCATTGCGCACTCTTCATAACGTAGGTATTACAAGTCTGAAAACAACGTTGTTATGCATCATTTTATCATGAATACCGCGTTTATTTCACTTGCATAATCACAGACGCGTAATGGATTTCCCCATAGAGATCAAAGCAAACTGAAAAATAAACTGATTTTTTATCTAACACTCAATATCGCGAGAACTACACAGTGCTCTGTCACATTACACATACAACATAATGGACACAAAGAATAATCATGTCAAATGTACAAACAACAATCGCTCACACAACATAGCACATCCGCATTCAACATTCACAATCGTTTACAACAAATACTACATAACATTTACACTAAACAAGGATTCTGAAAATACGTTTGGATCTGCATCACGGAACAAAAGAAAAAGAAAAAAGAATTACACACTGATACACAAACAAAACATTCGCATTGGCAATTATGGAAAGATTATTAAAAATAAACATTTAGAACAGTTAACAAATACGATACGATCAGAAATCATCAGTTGGATTTTGCTATACTAAATTATGATAATGTTATGCAAAACGATCAGTATGACATCATCACATTATACACATTCCCTAAAAACATATGTTGATTTAGAAACTCAATAGGAGCATGCACAATTTAAAACAACTACTCCACATTGCACACATACAAATCTTCACTAAAGCACGCATGGACCTCATTTACTTTGCAAACCAGTACATCATTAAGCATTTACATAGGGTATATAAGCACGCTCTAAACATGGCTTCCTTGACTGTATTGCTTTTTCGAGACAGGTACTGGTCTAGGCGTCAGAGGTTAGATATAGTCAGAGATAGAGAGTGAGTTAGTGAGAGAGAGAGTTAGTGAGAGGGAGAGTTAGAGAGAGAGTTAGTGAGATAGAGTAAGGGAAAGAGAGAGTTAGTGAGAGAGAGAGTTAGTGAGAGAAAGAGTTAGTGAGAGAAAGAGTTAGTGAGAGAGAGTTTGTGTACTAATTTGTCTGGGTGAGTGTGCGAGTGCTGCTTTGTTTTCCATTACTTACACATAGTTAAACATATTTACTTTCATTTACACGCAAACACATTCAATACCTACATACACATAACAGTAACACTACATATACACACTTACACTCCATACCCCATTTACTTTAAACCTATACCCATACCATAGTTATATTTTGTTCTTTTTAGACCAACTTATTGTTTACATACCCTCATTTAGTCCTTTTTTTTATATGTTTGTCTGTTTATTACTACCCCTTATCCTATTTTATAAATCCCATTTACACTTTGAGAACTTTTTACTTTTATTTCATTATTTTGACCCCCTTTCATTTGTGCACTTTCACCTTCTGAAAGGGTATGGCGGGAAGGAGGACTAGGGAAGAGCAGAGGCAGGAGATTAGTGAGGAGATGAGGGAGGAGATTAGGCAGCAGATTGGGGACGAGATGAGGCAGGAGATTTAGGAGATTAGGGAGGTGATGAGGCAGGAGAGTGAGAGAGGAAGGGGGAGAGGAATAAGGAGAGGAACTTGAGAGGAAGGGGGAGATGAAGGGGGAGAGGTCAGGATGGGTGGGCACAGCCACATTGTTGAAGATGAACAAGTGGCTGGGCCCAGTGGGGCAGGTCAGGAGCATAGATAGGGCGCATTACAGTCTGGAGAACAGAGGCTCACATCACATTGGAAGCCCAGGCAGAGGGAGGAGAGGTATACCATGGAGGAGAAGGAAGCCTTTATAGCGGCCTATATGGAGAGGGCTAGGAGGCTGCAGGCATCGAAGGCCACCCCTTCATTGAAGAAAAAGTTGTGGCTGGAGATAAGGGATGCTGTCAATGCAGTAAGGGAGTTCAACCTACTTTAAAGTCAACCTACTTTAAAAAGAGGCTGCTAAGCAGCCATTGGATAGACAATCAGTGATAGTGTCAGCACCCAATTAAAAGATCAAAGCCCAATGAAAGATGACAACCTAGGAAAATATTCTCAGTAATGGAAAAAGGCACATGAAAGCTATAAAGAATAAACAAACAGTTCCATAGAAATAAATTCTAGAACACATTTTAGTTTTACACCATTAAAAAGTTATTTATGCAGATCTTGAAAGAATGTGATACTCTTCCCCTTAATGGGAATATGCAGCAATTTTCATACAGTCAATAATGCGACAGCAAATAACAGTGCTTAAGTGAGTATGTTAAATGTGCCCATAGCTTAAGAGTAATATGGAACACAAATACCATTCCTGACCTGAAATCCAATGAAAATAAACAATAAGAAATGGTGCATCTTGATAAACAGCTAGATTGCTTGGGACTAGTTAATTGATAATCATGTGGTTACAAAGTGTTGTGTTGGTATAGAATTGTTCATTTGCTGATTGGAAAAAGAAGTCTAATAGCAATATAGGCTATCTAAAAACAAAATTACGTCAGTGGATGAAAAGCTGATAAATCTATTGTAATTTAGCCCCAGATAAACATTCAGGAGACCCACTACTGTTAAATAGGATCCACTAGAGTAAATGGGTGGATATCGTATGTATCTTTAACTGGTATCTTTAGTTGTTCAAGCCAGAAGAGGGGAAGTGCCCTCGAAGAGGGGAAGTGCCCTTGAAGAGGGGATGTGCTGAAATAGTGGAATATTAGTATGTATTATTATTCCCAAAAATTAATGATGGCATACTCAGAATTAAATCCTTTGAGTACTTGTGTGTCTAGTTTAAAGATCCAATAAATTTCTTGTTTGGAGAGTAGTCTATCTCTGATGCCACCTCTACTTGGATTTCTAACATGTTCTATAGCCGTCCATCTAAAGGTACCAGTGTTTTGATGATGTACATCAAGAAAATGTCTAGATAGAACTGAACACCTTTTGTCATTAGTAATGTAACCCTGGTGCTCTCTAATACGGGTTCTCACATCTCGACTGGTCATTCCTACGTTTTGTAATTTATGTTCAGTGCATTCTATTAGATAAATTACATAAGAAGTAGAACAAATGACACAGCCCTTAGTTTGAAATATTTGACCTGTGACACAGGAATAAAATTATTTTCCTGCTGTGAGATAGTCACAGGACTTGCAACATGGATGACCACACCGATATGTACCATTGACAGATAACCTTGAGCTATCTCTGTTGGGGGACTTCAAATTACTAGGACAAAGAATGTTTCCCATAGTGAGATTCCTTGAGAACACGCATTTACAGCCGTTTTCTACTACCGCTTTTCAATGGGAAATACTTCTTGATATTAGTACAAACCTCTGGAAATTCAGAGGAATATTTGGTGATAAAAAGCGGCTGTTTAGTCTGCATCTTCTTTGGCTTGTTAGAAAAAGTGTCTTGTCTGTTTAGAATGCCTATCTCACTAGAGATTTTATTAACTTGATTAGTGCAATAACCTCTGTTCTTAAACCTCCTTTTAAGTTCAGTGCTTTGTATACAATAGTCAGTACTATCAGAGCATATTCTCTTTGCTCTAATGAACTGGCTCTTGATAATCCCCTTAAACACATGCTTGGGATGCGCACTTTTAGCGTAAAAGGGAGTTACCTGCAATCTTTTTGTGGTAAAGATTTGTTTTTACTTTGCCTGTCAAAAAAGACCCTGAGAGTTCGATGTCTAGAAAGAAGATTTTTTCTTTATTCCATTCATGTGTGAACATGGCTCCTGTGTTCTGTTCATTAATATACTGAACAAATAGTTCAGCTTCTTCTTTCCCTGATCTCCAGATGATCAAGAGATCATCTATAAAGCGTTTATAAAATATAATGCTCTCTCTCTTCTGGTTAATAGCTGAATACACAAATTTAGACTCAAGCCAGCCCATAAAAATATTTGCATACAAGGGGGCAAACTTAGCCCCCATCGCTGTACCACGTAGTTGCAAATAATAAACGCCCTCGAACATAAAAAAGTTGTGTTCAAGTAAAAAGCGTGTTACACGCAAAACATATTCTTTTTGAACATGGATCATGTCATTGTCCAAATCCAAGAAAATCTCAATGGCTAGAAGCCCCTTATCGTGGGGTATGCTTAAATACAGGGACACAACATCAATTGTGATCCAACTGTAATCTTTCAGCCATTGAAAATCCTTGTGGAGGGACAAAACGTGGGTGGTATCCCTCAAGTAACTGTGGATCCTCTGCACTGTTCTCTGTAGAATGGTATCGAGCCATTCAGACAAGGGGCTGAGCAGAGACCCAATGCCCGAGACGATAGGACGTCCCTTCACATTCTCAAGACTATGGACCTTTGGCAGATGATGGAATATGGGGACAACAGGGAGCTCCACTACCAAGAATTTGGAAGTCTCCCTGTCTATAATCCCAAGACTAACTCCATCATCTACCAAAGACCTGAGTTTTGTTTGATAATAGGAACTGGGATTCCTCTAGAGAGTTTTATACGCGATGGGATCCCTCAATTGGCGATGGGCTTCCATTATGTAGCCATTACGGTTCATCACCACTGTGCTCCCTCCCTTATCAGATTGGCGAATTACACGATGTTCATTATTGCTGAGTGATTGGACTGCCTGATTCTCTTTTAATATTAAATTACTCTTAGACTGTGTGGTTTTAAAATGTAGATTAGTCAAATCTTCCCCAACTCTCTTATGATATAATTCGAGGGCACTTCCCCTACTTTGTAGGGGGTAAAAATTTGAGTCTGGCTTGAATTTGGGATATGCTCTATCTTGATATTGTTTGACAGTGTTAAGGGATTCTCTTTCTAGCTCTTCAAGCATAACTACATCACAAGCATCTTGAAAGGTGTGTTCAGGATATGTTCGAGCAGGATAATACTGTTCTGACTCACTACTCTCTGAGAAGTGCTTCCTGAGTGTAAGTTTCCTGATGAATTTATTAACAACAAGTATGGTGTTAAACAGGTTAAAGCCACGGGTTGGACAAAAGCCCAAGCCGTAGCTTAAAACCCTTTTTTTAATGTCAGTCAATGTATATGTTGAAAGATTGATGACATTTGTGGTAATGCCTAAATCTCTGTCTTGTCTCTCAGTGCATATCTGTGATTTACTCGTGTCTTTGGAGGAAAACCTCCTCCTTCTGATTGTTTCAGGGCAGGCTGAAAAACCTGTGTCTTTGCTGTGGATTGTTGGCTTATGTTAGTATGAGGTAATGGCACTATCTTTGACAATTCTGTTTTATTCAATACTTTATTCTTATCCTTAGGTCTTGCCCCTTGATCAATGGGCACAACAGATATGACATTATCTAGTGGAATAATAGAAGAAAAAGGGGATGTGGGTAGATCCTCTGATTCAAAATCTGTAGCTGATGCTTCTTCACCAGAAGTAGAAAAAATCTGAGATGAAAATTCCTCATCAGTTACTTCTGGATCAGAGAAAGATACCCTTTTTTGATAATTACCCCTTCTGCGTCTATGTTTCCTTTGTGGTTTACCTACACCACTAATTTCCACTACACCATCAGTTGTGTTTGTTGCATTTGTGTTAACATTTTTATTTTTATTCTTGTTGGCATTATTTTGGTTTCATGACCAGTTTTTTTGTAATTTAGGTTTCTGCCATAGAAAAATCTTATCTGTACTGTAATCTTTCTGGTCACGTAAAAATTTAACATGTTTAGTTTGAATAATCTGTTGTTTCAACTATCCCCTGTAACATTTTGTCAAAATCACTGTATTCAGTGGCATCTTTGCATTTGTTAAGGTCAATCTGTAAGGTTACAATTTCATTCCTAACCATTAACAATTGGTCAGACTTGTATTTGATGAGCATAGACATTAATCTTAAAGAACATTCCGAGAGAATCTGATTCCACTCGTTAATAAAGGTAGAGTCTGTGACCACAAACGTGGGAAATTTTCTGACCCTTAAACCCCTAGGTATCATACTCAAGTCCAGATATTTCTTTAGTATCTAAGTATCCAGTTTCAGTTTAATTTCTTTTAAACTTAATAGTTCCATATTGTTGAACATATCCCCAGGTATTCAGTAGTGAAAAAGTCATCCAGATTTATACCCTCTAAGTCATCATTATCTAAAGTGAGCAGTGAATAAAATGGGTGTTATCCTGTATTTCTTCCATCTCATCAAAAGGAGATATAGTGAAGCTATGTGAACTCGATAATAATATAACTGATGAGTGAAGTCAGTTTATAATGCTTAAAACAGTTCCTAATATGAGGGTAAACAGGGCAGTCACCAGAATATGAGAAAATATTGCCAAGCAAATCTATATAGCACCGCTACCGGGACTGCAAAAGTGAGCTCAAGAAAAAAATGTTGAGGGAGAGGGGCAATACAATGCCGGGACCGGTGACGGGAAGGAGCAGACATTCATCTACACAGCCACTGAGAGGAAATGCTGCGTCCGAACATCTCCGAGGTGGCCCTAGTCGGGATCAAAGGAAGAATCGATACCGGGAACCTGCACTTCTCATCTGCTGGTAAGCTCATTTACTAATCTCTTTCCATCCACCTCATAACCCATTCACATGCAAAATAAATTATGGATATGACTAACGAAATTACGCTTTTTTAAACATTATTCCGAAAACGCATTCAGAATTACCTTGAGAAAATTGGATTTGAAGAAAAGCTATCACATTAGTATCTGGTCTACAGATTATGTGTTTATTTAAACATATTTAAGACGCACACAAAAATACATTAATATTTACCATCTAGATATCCAAAAGATGGGTTTGCAAATACGTAAATCGTATTGATTGCTTTTGGTTAAAATTGAATTACTAAGGCAGCCTCATTAATACACTTTCAAATATAACATTTACATCTTTATTTTGAACTGTGCTAATATCTCTTATTTCTTTAATTTTCAAATTTACAAAGTCTGAGGCAGGTGAAGAGGAAACACAGCAGGAACATGCTCCTCCTTCACCCAGGCATGGGAGTGGTGCAGTTTTTATGCCACCTCGGGGAGAACTGGAGGATAACCTTGTAGAAGATAACCCTGAAGAAGATATCCCTGCACCACCATCCCATGCAGCAGCAGCCCCCTGCAGAAGATATCCCTGCACCAGCCCCCCGTGCAATATCAGCCCCCCTTGCAGAAGATATCCCTGCAGCATCCCCCTGTGCAGTAGCCCCCCGTGCAGCAGCAGCTCTCCATGCAGCAGCCCCCCGTGCAGCAGCTCCCCCTGAGGAGAACATCCCCTGCAAAATCCCCAAAGTGGAGCCGACAAGGGTCTTCCTGGAGGAAATGCAGACCTCCTGGAGGGCACAACAGACACACACACTGTTTATGACCAATGCAGTGAACAGCCTGATAGAAGGACAAACAAATAATGTCAATGTTCTAAATAATATATTTCAGGTCCTCCGGGAGGTAGCAAGCAGACCATATCCAGAAATGGGAAGACCACAAGAGCCTGGACCATCAGCTCCTGGACCATCAGATCCTGGACCATCATCTCCTGTGCCTCCACCATCTCCTACTCTGCCTGGTCAATCCCCAATCAATCACAGTACTCCTCCTCCCCTTCTTCCACAACCATCTCCAAAGAGGACATGTAGGAGGGGGCATTTGGCCACCCCAGAGCCTCAGTCTCGTGGGAAGAAGGGAAGGAGGAAGAAGTAATTATGTTTAGTGTTTTTAATTTTTAGTTTATGTGATGATGTTGTCTTCTAACACTTGTGGAGCACACTCTGTATGTAATAGGCTTCTATGGAACCGGATCCAAGGAGGCAGATTGTTTGCAGAGTGTGTTTTACAAGTGTGTTAAGACAACATCATAACATGCTGTCCTTGATGATTAGATTGATTGGCTTTTGTGATGTGATGTCCAAACGTGTTCTAATACAAGCCAACAAACATTACAATTATACATAATGGCATATAACTGTGTTGATGCTAGCAACATAGCTGAAACAAGAACATATGCTAACTTATACAAATCCTTATGGCTCATTGGTATATCTACATGTGCTTGTTAAATAAAGCAATTATATATTTTTCTTTTTTTTTTAAATATCTTTATTTTTGTGTGCCACATACAGGAAGATCAAAACATCACATAAAAGCAATTATATTTTTAATAAGCCTGTACGCCATATTTCTCTTGATGTGTTGACACTATGAGGGGTAGTTATCAACGTGTCTACCTCAAACACGCTGGAATTCCGCAGCGTATTTGAGGCGAGGATGATTCGCCATAGTTATCAAGCCCTAGACACCGGCAAAAGTAGAATTTTGTGACATAAGCTTCGATCCGCCGGACTCAGTCCGACACAGATCGATTCTTACGTCACTCCAGATGTTCCGCACACAAGTGCGGCACAATCTGACTACTTTTGCTAGTTAACAAAAACTAGCAGGTACGCTCGGCACTTTTCCGGCCCAGCGTACCTGGTTTTCAAACCGCCGCCCTGGAGGCGGCGGATCCCATAGGAATCAATGGGAGTCTGACCATAGCGAAAGTTCATGTTCGCTGCTGCCAGACATCCCATTCATTCCTATGGGAGATGTCTGCACCTAACACCCTAACATGTACCCCGAGTCTAAACACCCCTAATCTGCCCCCCTACACCGCCGCAACTAAATAAATGTATTACCCCTAAACCGCCGCTCCCGGAGCCCGCTGCAACTATATTAAACATGTTAACCCCCTATACCGGCGCCCCCGGAGCCCCCCGCAACTAAATAAAGTTAGTAACCCCTAAACCGCCGCTCCTAGACCCCGCCGCAACTCTTATAAATGTATTAACCCCTAAACCGCCACTCCCGGACACCGCCGCCACCTACATTATACCTACTAACCCCTATCCTGCCCCCCCATACCGCCGCCACCTAGAATAAATTTATTAACCCCTATCCTGCCGATCCCGTACCCCGCCGCAACTAAATAAATAGTTTAACCCCTAAACCGCCACTCCCAGACCCCGCTGCAACCTATCTTAAACTTATTAACCCATAATCTGCCCCCCTACACCGTCGCCACCTATAATAAATTTATTAACCCCTATCCTGCCCCCCCACACCACCGCCACTGTAATAAAATTATTAACCCCTATCCTGCCACCCCCTACACCGCCGCAACTCTAATAAAATTATTAACCCCTAAACCTAAGTCTAACACTAACCCTAACACCCCCCCCTAACTTAAATATTAATTAAATACATCTAAATAATATTTATCTTATTAACTAAATTAATCCTATTTAAAACTAAATACTTACCTTTAAAATAAACCCTAATATAGCTACAATATAGATAATAATTATATTGTAGCTATCTTAGGATTTATTTTTATTTTACAGGTAACTTTGTATTTATTTTAACTAGGTACAATAGCTATTAAATAGTTATTAACTATTTAATAGCTACCTAGATAAAATAAAGAGAAATTTACCTGTAAAATAAAAACTAACCTAAGTTACAATTACACCTAACACTACACTATACTTTAATAAATTATTCCTATTTAAAACTAAATACTTACCTGTAAAATAAACCCTAAGATAGCTACAATGTAATTAATAATTACATTGTAGCTATTTTAGGATTTAAATTTATTTTACAGGTAACTTTGTATTTATTTTAGCTAGTTAGAATAGTTATTAAATAGTTATTAACTATTTAATAACTACCTAGCTAAAAGAAATACAAAATTACCTGTAAAATAAATCATAACCTAAGTTACAATTAAACCGAACACCACACTATCATTAAATTAATTAAATTAATTACCTACAAATAACTACAATTAAATACAATTAAATAAACTAACTAAAGTACAAAAAATAAAAAAAGCTGTTACAAAAAATAAGTTACAAACATTTAAAAAATATTACAATTTTAAGCTACTTACACCTAATCTAAGCCCCCTAATAAAATAACAAAGCCCCCAAAATAAAAAAAATTCCCTACCCTATTCTACATTAAAAAGTAAACAGCTCTTTTGCCTTACCAGCCCTTAAAAGGGCCTTTCGCGGGGCATGCCTCAAATAAAACAGCTCTTTTGCCTGTAAAAGAAAAATACAAACCCCCCCCAACATTAAAACCCACCACCCACATACCCCTAATCTAACCCAAACCCCCCTTAAATAAACCTAACACTACCCCCCTGAAGATCATCCTACCTTGAGTCGTGTTCAGCCAGCCGACCACCGATGGAACAGAAGAGGAGATCCGGAGCGGCAGAAGTCATCATCCAAGGGGCGCTGAAGAAATCTTCCATCCGATGAAGTCATCATCCAGGCGGCGCTGAAGAGGTCTTCGATCCGATAGAAGTCATCATCCAGGCGGCGTCTTCAATCTTCATCCATCCGGAGCGGAGCGGAGCCATCTTCAGAAGAGCCTACGCGGATCCATCCTCTTCTTCCCGACGACTAACGACGAATGACGGTACCTTTAAGTGACGTCATCCAAGATGGCGTCACTCGAATTCCGATTGGCTGATAGGATTCTATCAGCCAATCAGATTCAAGTTCAATCTGATTGGCTGATTGAACTTGAATCTGATTGGCTGATTCTATCAGCCAATCAGATTTTTCTACCTTAATTCCGATTGGCTGATAGAATCCTATCAGCCAATCGGAATTCGAGGGACGCCATCTTGGATGACGTCACTTAAAGGTACCGTCATTCGTCGTTAGTCGTCAGGAAGAAGAGGATGGATCCGCGTAGGCTCTTCTGAAGATGGCTCCGCTCCTAATGGATGAAGATTGAAGACGCCGCCTGGATGATGACTTCTATCGGATCGAAGACCTCTTCAGCGCCGCCTGGATGATGACTTCATCGGATGTAAGATTTCTTCAGCGCCCCTTGGATGATGACTTCTGCCGCTCCGGATCTCCTCTTCGGTTCCATCTGTGGTCGGCTGGCTGAACACGACTCAAGGTAGGATGATCTTCAGGGGGGTAGTGTTAGGTTTATTTAAGGGGGGTTTGGGTTAGATTAGGGGTATGTGGGTGGTGGGTTTTAATGTTGGGGGGGTTGTATTTTTCTTTTACAGGCAAAAGAGCTGTTTTATTTGGGGCATGCCCCGCAAAAGGCCCTTTTAAGGGCTGGTAAGGCAAAAGAGCTGTTTAGTTTTTAATGTAGAATAGGGTAGGGAATTTTTTTTATTTTGGGGGGCTTTGTTATTTTATTAGGGGGCTTAGATTAGGTGTAAGTAGCTTAAAATTGTTGTAATATTTTTTAAATGTTTGTAACTTATTTTTTTTATTTTTTGTAACTTAGCAGAAAATTCTCTTACATGATTTTGACAGAGCATAACATTTTAAACAACACTCACGTTTACTCATATTATTTGATTCATTATCTTGTTATCCTTTGCTGAAAGGTTTATCTAGGAAAGCTCAGGAGCAGTAAAGAACCTAGCTTCGATCTGCAGATTGGTGGCTGCATATATATACCGATTGTCATTGCCTCACCCATGTGTTCACTTAAAAACTAGTAGTGTATTGAAGCACATTTGAGAATAGAAGTTAATTGGAAACTTGTTTAAAATTGTATGTTCAACATAACTAATGAAAGATAAAATTTAGGGTTTCATGCCCCTTTAAGAGTTACATTTGAAATTCATGCTCACACTACTATATATGGATAACAACAATGTTGAATCGATACATGATATTGAACATTTACATTAAGAATAAATATCAGGACATAACATCTATAAAAAGTATACATCTCATTTATATATCATATGATATAGGTGAATGCATATTGAGAAATGACTTCAAATACAAATGCGCATGTTTAGGAAATTACAATGTAGACAATTAAACACAACTCATAAATGAATGAGAAAATATTGTTGACAAACATATTAAACATGGATAAGCACTTGCCTCAAAATATATTCGGGATCAACAACACATTGCCTTCATTCGTTTCTTCCACGAGACAGCCATCAATAGATATTTTTTTTGCTCTTTATCATCTATGTTTCAACAATGTAGAAGATTGACACAATCTATAAACCTAGAAAATCATGGTTTTAAACTTGTGTTCGAATTTGTAAACATGGCGCTTGTGATGTCTTAAGCAACATGGCACATCCAATATCGCAAAACAACATAATCCAATCAAATGACGGATTTTACACTTTTGCGTGTGATGTCGTATGCAACATGGCGCATCCAATATCGCGTAACAACGTAACCCAATAAAATTAAGTATTTTACACCTTTGCATGTCAATAACAAATTTATTTCTATTTCAAAAACTAGCATGTGCTATATTGTTAACTAGCAAGCATGTTTGTTTTATGTAATGCACATCTTCACATAATGCAACTCTAGATAACATAATACTGTAATATGTGAAATATAATCCATTGTTGTTAATAAATATATATTTGATTAGAATAGTAGGAATCGGAAATATTTAGGAAGCATCAAGGTTTAACAAAGCAATATATCATTTGATAATGAAATATATTAAAAAACAATAGAAAGAGATTAATTATCTAAAATGTGTGCATTAAACACAGTGATTTCTTATGTTACTTCTTACTACTACAATAAGATTTAATGAAAATTGGAATATATTAATAAATAGTTATAGTCTGTTTTAAATATATTATATGTGTATGTTGATTTTCAAAGCAAACATATTAAAAAGTACATTATGAATGCATATCCATAAATTAATAACTGTTGTCAGCATCACTTAAAGGGACATGAAACTCAAAAAATTTCTTCCATGATTCAGATAAAGAATACAATTTTAAACAACTTTACAATTTACTTCTATTATTTTATTTGCTTCATTCTCTTGTTATCCTTTGCTGAAATGTTTATTTAGGCACGCTCAAGAGCAGCAGATAACCTAGGTTCTAGCTGTTGATTGGTGGCTGCATATATATATTGATTGTTATTGGATAACCCATGTGTACAGCTAGAAACCAGTAGTGCATTGCTGTTCGTTCAACATAGATACCAAGAGAATGAAACAGATTAGATAATAGAAGTAAATTTTAAAGTTGTTTAAAAGTGTATTCTTTATCTGAATCATGAAAGAACATTTTTTGGTTTCATGTCCCTTTAAGGATTTTCAACATAACATCACTTTTATTAGAAATGACATTAATAAATAAAGAAGAAATATAACATTTTAATTACATTATTCTTTTTATTATGATAAATATGATTTATGAAGGTCATTAAACATAAATAAATAAGATAATAGGACAAATAAGTCAGAATGATAACAGAGCCCCTTTGGAGCAATCTGGCAAGGTGACATAGTGCATCACAGTCCTTTCATGGCGTTGACTGGGGTAAGCAAAGGCCAACATAGCCCCATTTGGAGCCATCTGACAAGGTGGCATAGTGCATCACAGTCCTTTCAGGGAGTTCACAAGGGTAAACAAAGGCCAACATAGCCCTTTTGGAGCCATCTGACAAGGTGACATAGTGCATCACAGTCCTTTTAGGGAGTTGACAAGGGTAAACAAAGGCCAACATAGCCCATTAGAGCCATCTGACAAGGTGACATAGTACATCACAGTCCATTCAGGAAGTTGGCAAGGGTAAACAAAGGCCAACATAGCCCCTTTGGAGCCATCTGACAAGGTGACATATAAAAAATAAGTCAACGGGCAACAAAACAAACATTTTATATGGATGGAGGAGTTATTCCCACTGCCTTGAGTCATCTCCGGACCCTCCACTTCCTGGGGCATCCTCCTCACCTTCCTCGGTCTGAGGTTCTGCAGCTGCGGGTTGCTGCTTTGCATCCATACGGATGAGGTGGGTAAGCATGAGGCGATTAAGCTGCATGCTGCAGAACCATGGAGTCCTGCATCCATGCCAGCAACTGATGGCAACCCAGCATGGTTCTCCATGCTGAATCACAACCTAAACACAAATAAATAATTCAAAATTAATATTAATTACAGAACAGAATCAAAATATAGCAAAGGGACATTGCACTAATTTAAATACAAATCAGGATTAAAATAGCATGCTATATAGAAGAATAATTACACATGAAATATGTTCTTCATAGATAAACCATTAAGATATGAAATAAAATTAAAACCCTATCAACAAATCATTATTTATTTGGTTTATGACACGAAGGGAAATGGGTTGTGATTTTAAAAAAAAATCATAAATAAGCATATTTACATAATTGATATCCAACATCTAGGCAATATCATTTAGATCATAAAAAATGAGGATGATAATTTAAAAGAATGTAAACATTAAACATTTACATTCATAAAATAAAGAAAATCGTTATAAATAACATTTTATATTCAATATTAATTCATTTATAATAAGATCAGTATGAAGCAGGCCTTTGCGCTAAAACAATATTATTACACTTATGGGAACAAATCCGGCCAGCTTCTCACAAGGACTCTGCGTCGCAAGCGCCTAAAGTCCTACATTCACTCTATGCAAGACAAACTAGGCAACATTAATTCGGACAGCCCAGCTATTGCAGAGATTTTCTGAACTTACTATGAATCCTTATACAATCTTTACCCTCCGACTGGTCCTGGCGGATCGGGTAGAAATAGTGTTGACTCTCCGGAGTCATACAGTTACCTATCTAAACTAGACTTACCACATATACCATATATTCGACTCTACAGCGCTAGACAACCCCATTACAATAGAGGAACTCCTTCTAGCCATTAAAAACACCCCTTCAGGGAAAAGCCCGGGCCCAGATGGCTTTGGGATCAAATACTACAAGACATTTACAGCACTTCTGACCCCCAATCTTGTACAACTATTTAACAACATAGAAGATAATGGAGGTTTCTCTAGACATATGTTAGAAGCTTACATCACGGTTCTTACCAAGCCGGGGAAACCTCCTATAAAACCTGAGAATTTTAGGCCCATCTCCTTGTTAAATGTAGATGTTAAGCTGTACGCCAAGATTTTGACGGATAGACTTAACAGAGTCCTTACCAAATTGATTGCCCCTGACCAAGTAGGCTTTGTCCCAGGAAGGGAGGCAAAGGATAATACCCTTAGAATTCTACAACTTACCTCATATGCACGTACTAACAACATCCCTATGATTTTAGTCTCTACAGATGCCGAAAAGGCTTTCGATAGGGTGAGTTGGGGGTTTCTTGGCTCGGTTCTGAGACAAATGAACATCAGTGAGGGAATTATCTCTAGAGTGTTCGCCTTATACTCCAATCCCACTGCTAGAATAAGGGTTAACGACATTCTGTCTGACTCATTTGTCATCACGAACGGAACGAGACAGGGGTGCCCCCTGTCCCCTATCCTTTTTGCCCTATCAATTGAGGCCCTGGCCCAAAAGATTAGACTTAACCCTCAAATTTCAGGCATTAAAATTAAGAATACAGAACACAAATTAGCTCTATACGCTGATGATGATATTTTCTCCCTAACCGATCCTTCTCAATCACTGGCAGTCCTCCTGAACGAATTTAGTGAGTATGGGGCCCTCTCCAACTTCCACCTTAATATCTCCAAGTCGGAAATTTTAAACATCAAGCTACCACAAGAAACTATGGCCTCCCTGAGGGCTTCCACCTCCTTGATGGTTCAGCCCTTCAGGATGAAATACCTTGGTATATACCTTACTGCAGACCCGTAAGACTTATTTCAAACCAATTACAAGCCCCTTAAAGTTAGCATTTTCAATGACTTGTCCAGCTGGAGTAACAAACAGATCTCCTGGGTTGGTAGAACACAGGTTGTTAAGATGAACGTCCTTCCAAGGATCCTTTACTTATTCCAGACCCTTCCCATACCCCTCCCCAGACATTATATACCTAGTCTCCAGACCATCATAGGACAATACATATGGCAAAAAACAAAACCCCGTATTCCGAGATCCACTTTGCATCTCCCTAGACTCAGAGGAGGCCTTGGAGTACCTAACGTTGAACTCTATAGGCGGGCCACAATCCTACAACACCTGATCGAATGGTGCCATAACTCGCTAGATAAGAAATGGGTTCAATTAGACAGAGCAATACTTCACATAGACAATATGGGCACACTGGCATGGATGTCACCAAAGGACAGACCTATAAAGATATCCTCATATCCCCTCTGGACAGAGTTCTTTGCAGTGTGGGATGGGATTTTAAAGACTTCTTCTCAAATATCTTCTCAATTCGCACCCATGACCCCTTATAGATCCAACCCGGGGTGGCTTTCTGGTACTCACTCTCACGCACATAACCCTTCCCAACATATTAAATCGCTGACGGTGGGTAACATGCTAGGTGGGACAAAACTTCTACCAAAGGAGGAGATAGAGGAGAGGTGTGGGGGGCGCTTCACAACCTGGTTCGATTATACACGACTGGCCCATTACATACAATCACACAAGAACAGAAGTGACTTTGCCCGACCACTTACGGTTTTTGAAAGCTTATGTGCACAACAAACACCACCTAGACATACCATTTCAAAGATCAATTCCATTCTCACTACTAACGCAGGGATGGCGTACCCGTCATTCATACACAGATGGACAGCGGACTTTGATAGACAGATTGACCCTCAGGATTGGGACAGAGCCTTTTAAGCATTTGAAGGAGGCATCTATCTCTTCAAGCATTATAGAAATTAATTACAAACTAATGGCCAGATGGTACTTAACCCCCGCTAGAATTTGTCGGATCTACGGGAGGGGAGGGGGGAGATGTTGGAGAGGAAGCTGATATGTTGCATATCTGGTGGTCCTGCGAGACGCTGGGCTCTCTGTGGTCGGATGTGTTAACAGAAATAAATGAAAAACTAGGACTACAGGTCCCGGATGATCCGGGTATATTGGTCTTCCTGGGTCTACCCAGGGTAAAGAGTAAACCTAAAAGGTCCCTACTATACCTTATGTTAAATAATGCCAAATCCCTCATTCCGAGAAGATGGAAGACTAGGGATGTCCCCTCACTAATAAAATGCAGGGCTCAGGTTTCCTCACTACTAGGACTCGAGAGATACCATTACCTGAAAAATGGGAACTTAGATGTCCATGATGCTATGCTGGAATTGTGTAACCCACCTACTGAGGGTCAGATTAGCCCCTAGCGGGGGAGTCCTATCCTTGATTCTTGTCAGTTCCGCCCCACTCTTGCCCTTCCCTCTCTCCTTTCCGCTGCCCTTCCCCCTCCTCCCCCGCCCCTTTTTTTTTCCCCCAACCTTCACTCCTCACTTTCTCTTTTCTCTGTTTCTTCTTCTTAAACCCTTATCTTGCCTGCTTTATATATATTTCTTTTCCGTACAACATATTTTCATATCATTTTATATATTTGCTGAAAAGAACTTTGCTGTTGTTGCAGGTCCCCTGTTGGGACTTCTTTTGTTGAACTAAGATTTATTATAAAAACGAGCATTACTTCACTTATATAGACCTACAAATTGGACTGTTCTATACCCTAATGTTGGGAGCATTAACTCCTTATATTATAATACCAATGTAGGCCTTGGTATCACTGTTTCTGTTAAGTACATGTATAAACCATACTTTTATGTAACAATGTGAAAACCTATTGTATACATTTGTTTGATGCTCAATAAAAATCTTTAAATATAAAAAAATATAATAAGATCAGTATAATGTCCCTTTAAGAATGTATGTTCTTATGTTGATTTGTAATGATACTTACATCGGTGGCTGGGAAGAAGCACAGGAAACCCAGGCCAAGGAAGGTGGGGATCAGTCAAAGGGCGTGGTTGGGGAGGAGGGATGTGGCAAGGTGGGGTATGTGTGACCCGTGCAGGTGGGGAAGCTGGGGC
The DNA here is from genome assembly GCF_027579735.1 of Bombina bombina. NCBI lineage: Eukaryota > Metazoa > Chordata > Amphibia > Anura > Bombinatoridae > Bombina > Bombina bombina. Next base: position 432,341,922 of record NC_069503.1, read on the forward strand.
CTGCTCAGGTGGGGAAGGTGGCTCATGGGTTCCTGCTCCAGTGGGGCCTGCTCAGGTTGGGAGGGTGGGGTAGGTGGGGCCTGGGCAGTAGGTTCCTGTGTAGGTGGAGCAGGACAGACAAGATGGGGAGAACGGTGCGGGGGGGCATGGGTGTGGGTTTGGGAAGGTGCAGGACGGGAATGACGGGAAGAGCAGCGAGGGGGGTCGGGGGGGAGTTTGAGAAGTTGTGGCAGGGTGATTCCAAAAGTGGAAGGTCCATCTGAAAAAAATAATACAATTGTTTAAATACATATATTATATGAAAAAAATTGTATTTAAATATAAAATTAATATTCAGTATCATTTAAAATCTGTACATTTTGATGCTTTAGAATATTTAGTTAGATATTCACAATAATGACTATGTTTAAAGGTATTAATTGATTTGAAGCAAGTCTAATTTTGAATCTTTTTTTATTGATTCTTGAAACTCTGTTTGCTCACTGGTATTTGTTATGGAATGTTTGATAAATACATTAAAAACCATGTTTCAAAGTCAACATTATATGCTAATCTTTATGATTTTACAATATGACATTTCTCTTTTTGATAATATATCAGTACACATGGATGCATTTGATATTGAAAATACATAAAGGTCCATCTCTTATGTGATGTACTTGTCATTGGATCACATCTTGAGTGCATTATTAAATGTGAACAACATAGAGTTCTTTTAGACACATGCCTGTGGATTGACTTTGGAGAGTCCACCAATTGGATAATATGGGAGTGTGTAATATGAGTTAATATAAATGGATACTCCACATAGGCTTTGAAAAAAGGTAATCACTGATGTCTAAATAGATTAAGATGATTGCCTTGGTAATCTTAAATATATTTTTTAAAATCATAACGGTTCAATTAATTACTATTCAAAATATATACACGGTAGATACTACCTTTCACATAAACTATTAAGAATAGAATGGTATCTGACATTACTTTTTCAGAGTATGTTTTATGAATCTATTTTTTACATTAGTATTAAATATATGTCATCACAATGTTAACTAGAGGAATATTAATGTTTGTCTGAGTAAAATGGACAATCTACACATAAATCATGTTAAAATCCCCTTACAGATCATACATCATGAAATTAAATTGTGGAATTTCAACATGATTATGTTCTATGTATACTTAGAAATGGCTGATAAGCTCAGAACAATGATGACATAACGAGATGGTCTGCATCTAGGCACTCAGATGATTAGCAATGACTGTCTGTACAATTATAAAATGACTATTTTGTGGTTGGAAGTAATATGCATGTGATATCATGCTGTAATTCATTACAATTTATACATAAATAAGCAAATATATTCTTAATGTCTATGTTCATGCTGCATGAAATAGAAAAGGGGACAGTAGTGTATTGAAAACTTAATGGGATAATATTTTTGAACAGGACCAAGCTGTAGACTTTCTTTGTATTCCAAAATATGATTTTGAACAAATACACATTATATACATGTTGTTATATATATTTGACTCACCATCAGACTCCAAAGGAACATCATTCTCCTTCGTCACACATATAACATCCAGATCTGTAAAACATAATATGTTGTGTACACGTTAAAATAAAATCTTAAAACATGTGTTACTGGTGCTCAAGGACACACATCAATGTTGCATTAAAGAGATACTGAACAAAAATAATGCATTTCATAATTTATATGGAGCATGCAATTGAAATCAAATATAGATTTCTCGATGATTAAGATTTAAATGTAATTGTCAGAATTTTGTATATCATGAAAAAACCATAGTACATGGAACATTTAATGCTTATCATGTCGTGTATCGCTTGATGGTTGTTGTCTACATTTATACAAAATATCACCATGTGCTATCCATGTTCTGAAGAACAAAGGTGTAGACTAAGAAGCTTTGAGATTTTAATATTAAACTAATAAAAATATATTTATAATTAGAGGAGTACATTATAAGGTTTATTCAAATGGAATGCTCCATCATAATCATGATCTGAAAAATGTTTGTTAATACACCTTTAATGACGTATGAATGAGTAATTGGACTTACCATCATCCTGCAAAGGCAGGTCTGGATTGGTGATGGATCCCTCCTATTAATGATATAAATAAAAACTTATGTAACACAATTTGTACATCTGCTTTAAAAAAACATATTTGGCATGAATAAAAACGTATTCTAAACAATTTAAAATAATATCCTTCCAAATGTGAAGAGTAGACCACTAATATGAAAATTCTATTCATTAGTTCATTAAGATGAGTGGAAAGAAAATTAAGTATTTTACAGATGTACTATTTCTTAAAAGATTAGACATCCAATTCTTATAATATTCATCTATTGCAAATCTGAAAATATCTATTGGTCCCTGTTTCAAAAAGAAAATCTAGACTGACAATTAACACTTTGAATAACAACTGGTGACAACTAGAGCATAATACATGTGGCACATATAGATAAGTTTGTGCAATGTACAGTAATGTGGTTTCTGACACAACACATATTGATCACAATGCAAGACATAAGATATATTAAAAAATATGTCATCATGGTGCTGTTAGAATATGCTTATATATAAAGGTAATCCTAGAGGGAAAGATGTTATTTAAAGCACAGTATTGTTTTATCAAAACAGTGTAATGGGTAAGACAGATATTTTGTATATTTAGATAAATACAATATCAATATTTGAGACTGTTCCTCTAAAGGAATAGTCTATTCCATATGTTAATGTAATGAATCGGATAGGGCATGCAATTTCAATCTAATATATAATTTTGCCCTATCATAATGAATATTTAATTCTCCTTCTATCTTAATTATAAGAATATCTAAGCATATAAGATGTTTCTTTTGATATTCAGCACCTGTGTAAATAATTTTTATTGTTGTCTAAATGTAGCCACCAACTGTCGAGCACTACACAGGTGCTAAATCCAAACTGTGCCAGACCATAAGATTACATTCAATTATAGATAGTAAGATTCTGAGGAATATTTTCAAATACAATTAAATTTAATTACAATGGAATTAGATCTCTGAATCATGAATTTTCTTTTTAAATACACTGTAGGGCATATTTATAAAGCTCTGTATGGAGCTTGATGCCCCGTGTTTCTGGCGAGCCTTCAGGCTCGCCAAGAACAGAAGTTATAAAGCAGCAGTCTAAACACCGCTGCTCCATAAACTGTCTGCCTGCTCTGAGGCGGCGGACAGACATCGCCGGAAATCAACCCGATAGAATACGATCGGGTTGATGGCCACGAATCTGCAGGGGGCGGTATTGCACCAGCAGTTCACAAGATAGTGTATGCTGTCGGCATTAATCAATGTGCAGCGGCCATGATCCTCAATATCAGATCATGTCCGCTCACATCATGATAAATAGGCCCCTTTGAATTTAATTAGAGGATCCATTGTAATATAGATCAATGGGAATGTATTAGGCAATGTTATATCCAAATTTGAACAAGATAGCTGAGGGGCGCTTACATTCCTGGAGACTGTCCGGTGTGTGGGGAAGCTGGTTGCTCTCTTGAGCCGGAAATAAAACCACAGAAGTAGCGTGTTACAGTTGAAGTGGAAATCTCCTTCCTGTGTCGCTGTGGTGGTGGACGCTGCCTGTAATGAAAGGGTGTGTGTTCTCCAAACACATCCAGGAGAGGACAAGCTGTAAGTAGAAAGCAGAGACAGGCACAGCCCGATTCAAGTGTAGTAGATTTTATTAGACGTAAGTGCACACATACAAATGGCTACTTGCAAGATAAAAATGATAAAACAGCATATAAAGAGGTCTTTACATCCAGACTGTGCTTCACTTGTGTGATAGAAGATGTCCTCTGTACAGACTGATGGCCCAACTGTTAGCAGGAACCAATAATGGCAATAGGCTACCCGTTTGACCGGATAGACCCTAGTGTTATAACTGGAGTGTTAAACCAGCAATGTTAGAGTCTCTACGCGTTTCGTCTGAGGACGCTCAGACTTTTTCAAGAGAAAAATTGAAGGTGGCAAAAGAGGGGCTCCTACCGGCTTTTTAAAAGGAACCAATAATTGCAAAGTTAGGTTATCAGCCAATCAGTGCCTAGGTGAACTTAATTGTTGAATTAACTTTAAACAAGTGTTTGTCTGATTACTAAGACCTAGATTTGGAGTTTGGCGTTAGCCGTGAAAACCAGCGTTAGAGGCTCCTAACGCTGGTTTTAGGCTACCGCCGGTATTTGGAGTCACTCAAAATAGGGTCTAACGTTCACTTTTCAGCCGCGACTTTTCCATACCGCAGATCCCCTTACGTAAATTGCGTATCCTATCTTTTCAATGGGATCTTTCTAACTCCGGTATTTAGAGTCGTTTCTGGAGTGAGCGTTAGACATCTAACGACAAAACTCCAGCCGCAGGAAAAAAGTCAGTAGTTAAGAGCTTTCTGGGCTAACGCCGGTTTCTAAAGCTCTTAACTACTGTACTCTAAAGTACACTAACACCCATAAACTACCTATGTACCCCTAAACTGAGGTCCCCCCACATCGCCGACACTCGAATAATTTTTTTAACCCCTAATCTGCCGACCGCCACCTACGTTATCCTTATGTACCCCTAATCTGCTGCCCCTAACACCGCCGACCCCTGTATTATATTTATTAACCCCTAACCTGCCCTCCACAACGTCGCCTCCACCTACCTACACTTATTAACCCCTAATCTGCCGACCGCAAAGCGCCGCCACCTACGTTATCCTTATGTACCCCTAATCTGCTGCCCCTAACACCGCCGACCCCTATATTATATTTATTAACCCCTAATCTGCCCCCCTCAATGTCGCCTCCACCTGCCTACACTTATTAACCCCTAATCTGCCGACCGGACCTGAGCGATACTATAATAAAGTTATTAACCCCTAATCCGCCTCACTAACCCTATAATAAATAGTATTAACCCCTAATCTTCCCTCCCTAACATCGCCGACACCTAACTTCAATTATTAACCCCTAATCTGCCGACCGGAGCTCACCGCTATTCTAATAAATGTATTAACCCCTAAAGCTAAGTCTAACCCTAACACTAACACCCCCCTAAGTTAAATATAATTTAAATCTAACGAAATTAATTAACTCTTATTAAATAAATTATTCCTATTTAAAGCTAAATACTTACCTGTAAAATAAATCCTAATATAGCTACAATATAAATTATAATTATATTATAGCTATTTTAGGATTTATATTTATTTTACAGGTAACTTTGTATTTATTTTAACCAGGTACAATAGCTATTAAATAGTTAAGAACTATTTAATAGCTAAAATAGTTAAAATAATTACAAATTTACCTGTAAAAGAAATCCTAACCTAAGTTACAATTAAACCTAACACTAGACTATCAATAAATTAATTAAATAAACTACCTACAATAATCTACAATTAACCTAACACTACACTATCAATAAATTAATTAAATACAATTGCTACAAATAAATACAATTAAATAAACTAGCTAAAGTACAAAAAATAAAAAAATATTTATAAACATAAGAAAAATATTACAACAATTTTAAACTAATTACACCTACTCTAAGCCCCCTAATAAAATAACAAAGCCCCCCAAAATAAAAAATGCCCTACCCTATTCTAAATTACTAAAGTTCAAAGCTCTTTTACCTTACCAGCCCTGAACAGGGCCCTTTGCGGGGCATGCCCCAAGAAATACAGCTCTTTTGCCTGTAAAAAAAAACATACAATACCCAAGCTCCCCAACATTACAACCCACCACCCACATACCCCTAATCTAACCCAAACCCCCCTTAAATAAACCTAACACTAAGCCCCTGAAGATCATCCTACCTTGTCTTCACCTCACCGGGTATCACACCGATCCGTCCAGAAGAGCTCCTCCGATGTCCTGATCCAAGCCCAAGCGGGGGGCTGAAGAGGTCCATGATCCGGCTGAAGTCTTCATCCAAACGGGGCAGAAGAGGTCTTCCATCCGATTGAAGTCTTCATCCAAACGGCATCCATCCTGAAGACCTCCACCGCGGAACATCCATCCTGGCCGACGACTGAACGACGAATGACGGTTCCTTTAAATGACGTCATCCAAGATGGCGTCCCTCGAATTCCGATTGGCTGATAGGATTCTATCAGCCAATCGGAATTAAGGTAGGAATATTCTGATTGGCTGATGGAATCAGCCAATCAGAATCAAGTTCAATCCGATTGGCTGATCCGATCAGCCAATCAGATTGAGCTTGCATTCTATTGGCTGTTCCGATCAGCCAATAGAATGCAAGCTCAATCTGATTGGCTGATTGGATCAGCCAATCGGATTGAACTTGATTCTGATTGGCTGATTCCATCAGCCAATCAGAATATTCCTACCTTAATTCCGATTGGCTGATAGAATCCTATCAGCCAATCGGAATTCGAGGGACGCCATCTTGGATGACGTCATTTAAAGGAACCGTCATTCGTCGTTCAGTCGTCGGCCAGGATGAATGTTCCGCGGTGGAGGTCTTCAGGATGCTGCCGCTTCGCTCCGGATGGATGCCGCTTGGATGAAGACTTCAATCGGATGGAAGACCTCTTCTGCCCCGCTTGGATGAAGACTTCAGCCGGATCATGGACCTCTTCAGCCCCCCGCTTGGGCTTGGATCAGGACATCGGAGGAGCTCTTCTGGACGGATCGGTGTGATACCCGGTGAGGTGAAGACAAGGTAGGATGATCTTCAGGGGCTTAGTGTTAGGTTTATTTAAGGGGGGTTTGGGTTAGATTAGGGGTATGTGGGTGGTGGGTTGTAATGTTGGGGGGCTTGGGTATTGTATGGTTTTTTTTACAGGCAAAAGAGCTGTATTTCTTGGGGCATGCCCCGCAAAGGGCCCTGTTCAGGGCTGGTAAGGTAAAAGAGCTTTGAACTTTAGTAATTTAGAATAGGGTAGGGCATTTTTTTATTTTGGGGGGCTTTGTTATTTTATTAGGGGGCTTAGAGTAGGTGTAATTAGTTTAAAATTGTTGTAATATTTTTCTTATGTTTGTAAATATTTTTTTATTTTTTGTAACTTAGTTCTTTTTTATTTTTTGTACTTTAGCTAGTTTATTTAATTGTATTTATTTGTAGCAATTGTATTTAATTAATTTATTGATAGTGTAGTGTTAGGTTAATTGTAGGTAATTGTAGGTACTTTATTTAATTAATTTATTGATAGTCTAGTGTTAGGTTTAATTGTAACTTAGGTTAGGATTTCTTTTACAGGTAAATTTGTAATTATTTTAACTATTTTAGCTATTAAATAGTTCTTAACTATTTAATAGCTATTGTACCTGGTTAAAATAAATACAAAGTTACCTGTAAAATAAATATAAATCCTAAAATAGCTATAATATAATTATAATTTATATTGTAGCTATATTAGGATTTATTTTACATGTAAGTATTTAGCTTTAAATAGGAATAATTTATTTAATAAGAGTTAATTAATTTCATTAGATTTAAATTATATTTAATTTAGGGGGGTGTTAGTGTTAGGGTTAGACTTAGCTTTAGGGGTTAATACATTTATTAGAATAGCGGTGAGCTCCAGTCGGCAGATTAGGGGTTAATGTTTGAAGTTAGGTGTCGGCGATGTTAGGGAGGGCAGATTAGGGGTTAATACTATTTATGATAGGGTTAGTGAGGCGGATTAGGGGTTAATAACTTTATTATAGTAGCGCTCAGGTCCGGTCGGCAGATTAGGGGTTAATAAGTGTAGGCAGGTGGAGGCAACGTTGTGGGGGGCAGATTAGGGGTTAATAAATATAATATAGGGGTCGGCGGTGTTAGGGGCAGCAGATTAGGGGTACATAAGGATAATGTAAGTAGCGACGGTTTACGGAGCGGCAGATTAGGGGTTAATAATAATATGTAGGGGTCAGCGATAGCGGGGACGGCAGATTAGGGGTTAAAAAGTGTAAGGTTAGGGGTGTTTAGACTCGGGGTACATGTTAGAGTGTTAAGTGCAGACGTAGGAAGGGTTACCGCATAGCAAACAATGGGGCTGCGTTAGCAGCTGAACGCGGCTTTTTTGCAGGTGTTTGGTTTTTTTTCAGCTCAAACAGCCCCATTGTTTCCTATGGGGGAATCGTGCACGAGCACGTTTTTGAGGCTGGCCGCGTCCGTAAGCAACTCTGGTATCGAGAGTTGAAGCTGCGTTAAAAATGCTCTACGCTCCTTTTTTGGAGCCTAACGCAGCCTTTATGTGGACTCTCAATACCAGAGTTATTTTTATGGTGCGGCCAGAAAAAAGCCGGCGTTAGTTTTTCGGGTCGTTACCGACAAAACTCCAAATCCAGCCGATAGTTTCTTAGCACTATGAGATACCTCATATGTTAGTTTACTCAGCACAATAACCTCATAAACAAACCACAGTATGAACATATGCAAACTATTATTAAATGAACAAAGCTGAATAAAACATTGAAATTGTATTAAAAACATTAAATATTGCTTTAAAATATTAAAAATTCAAGTGTGTGTATATTTTTGTATACCATAGATCATAGTTTAGGTACCAAACAAAGCGAGATTTGAAAATAAAAACAGCAAATTCGCTAAAAAATATTATTTAAAAAGTGCAGATTTATACCAATTGTGTAGAATACTATATATTTGCTAACACAATGAACTACATAAATGCTTGTAAATCAAGTTCTAAATTTAAACCTGACGGTTGCATGGTATTCAATTGGTAAATCCACCTTGATTCTCTACGTCTAAGTGTTAAAAGCCTGTTTGAGAATTTATTAGGGGGTATCCAGTCTATGACTTGGATTTTGAGACTTGAGGGATTGGAGTTATGATGTAGTTTAAAATGTTCTGGCACACTATGTGTGATTAGGCCATTTTTAATATTATTAACATGTTCTCCTAATCTGGTACGTATATTCCTTTTAGTTCTTCCTATATAGATTAAATTGCAGCTGCAGCTCAGCAAGTATATTATGTAAGTGGTGCTGCAATTACTCTTATATTTTTGCTTGAATGTTTTGTCTCCCCCTGAATTGGTGAAAGTGGCCTCCCTGTTTACATATTGGCACATGCCACATCTAGATACCCCACATTTATAGGTGCCAGGTTTTTGTTGTAAACAGTGTATTTTATCTTTGGTATTTCGTTGTTTATTAGTGTCTCACAGTCTGGTGGGTGCTAGAATATTTTTGAAATCAATGTTCTTTCTGAAAGTGACCAAAAGTTGGTCTGGTAAACTACCGCCCAGTACAGGATCTGCCTTTAAGACCCCCCAATGCTTCTTTAGAATGTTTTGTATTTCCCTTGAGCCCTGACTATAAGTCGTGATGAATCTAACATTATTTTGTGTCTTCTGTTGTCTTTTTGGTTTTTGTTTTTCAGTAGGTAGTAAAAGGGATTTTCTATCCATTAATGAAACCTTTTCTTTTGCCTGTTCTAATGTTTTAACTTGGTAACCTTTCTCAATAAATCTAGAATCTAATATTGCAGTTTCTTGCTTATAATCGCTTAGTTTGGTGCAGTTCCTTTTTACCCTCTGGTATTGGCCCAGGGGGATGTTGGTCTTCCACCTGGGTAAATGACCCCTACTTGCATTAAGGAACCCATTCTTGTCGGTTGGCTTTCTAAAAATTTTTACTGCTACTTTATTTTGTTCATCTACGTATAAGATTAAATCAAGAAACTCAATCTGTTTATTGTCTATTTTGGATGTGAATTTCAAATTATAATGATTTTTGTTCATATACTCAATGAATTATTTGCTTGATGTTTCGGTTCCTCGCCAGATGATGATCGCGTCATCAATATATCTAAAATAACGAATTACATGATTATGATATGGGTTATTGGACCAAATGTGATTCTCTTCAAAGTGGTGCATGTAAAGATTTGCATACGATGGGGCAAATGTGGTCCTCATCGCAGTGCCCTGTACTTGTCTATAAAACTGCTTCTCAAATGTGAAATAATTATGTGAAAGTATGAAATTTATACCTGTTAAAATAAACTCAAGGTGTTGTTGTGATAGAGAATCTTTAGTTAGTATTTCCTTAATTGCTCTAATTCCTTGATCATGCGGAATGCATGTATATAGCGACGATACATCGCAAGAAACCCACAAAAACTCATTAGACCAATCTAAACCTTCAAAGGTATTAATTTTGTGAATGGTGTCCCTGAGATACGCCTTATTGGATTTTACTACGGGCTGCAAATAGTGATCAATGTATACTGACAGATTATTAGTTAATGATCCGATCCCAGAAATTATGGGCCTACCGGGTGGGGATACTAGGGTCTTGTGCACCTTAGGTAGGTGGTAAAAGGTGGGTATGGTGGGGTGGTTTTCTGTTAAAAAATGAAATTCATTGTTATTTAGAATGTTGTTGTTTTTTGCTTCTTTCAGAATGATGTTAAGTTCCTTTTTAAACTTTAGAGTGGGGTCAAAGTTAAGTTTCTTATATGTACTTTGATCATTTAAGATGTTAAAGGCCTCTGTTAAGTAATCATCCCGATTCTGTATCACCACCCCACCACCCTTATCCGCTGCCCTGATAATGATATTGTGATTGTTTTGTAAATCTTTTAAGGTTTTTCTTTCGCTTATTGTTAAATTATCATTATATTTGTGTATCCAATTATCTCATTTCCTTTCCCAAAGTTTAGTGAGATCATCACATATAAGTTTATTGAAAGTGTTTACAAATTGGCCCTGGGCTGTATATGGGTAAAAACTAGATTTACGTTTGAAGTCACTATGTTTGATGATATCCTCGGGGTCATGGATGCTGAGATTTGACAGATCGGATTGGTTTTGAGATGATATATTAATGTTAGCCTCGCCCGTATCTAACTCCTTAAGTATTTCCAAAGTTGGCTGATCTGCATGGTCTAAAGTGATAGACGGTGTTAATATGGTTCTAGGTGTATTTTTCAAGAAGTACCTTTTCAAGGTCAAATTTCTAATGTATTTTTGCACATCAATGTATGTCTGAAATTTATTTGGGGCCTTTTTTGGGGCAAAATTGAGGCCTTTATCTAAAAGATTAATTTCTTTGTTACCCAATGTTGTTACCCAATGTTATTCCTTCAAACAGGGGTCTTGGAGGAATAGGAATAATTCTAGTTGTTTCACTCCACCATATTTAAAAGAACCTAGATTTAATATTCCAACCACTAACAGGTTTGATACCCTGGAGAACTTAGAAAATGGAGATTTAAGTATAGTCCCACAGCAAAATTGGCAAATACAGGGGGCAAAACCTAAGATCACACATTCAACACATAATAAAATGGATCAGGGTAACAGAAGTCACCAGCTGCATTTTTTAGATCTCGCTACCTCCCCAACAGGGAGATTTCGAAATCCATTAGAATCACAAGAAAATATAATAGAAAATATAAGAATCCTGCCAGGCAAAAGAAGAAGAGCAAGCGGGGATGTAGAGGGGGGAGAAAGATTCAATTACTCAAATACAAAAAGAATGGAGGTAGAAAAAAACAAAGCCAACATATTCAATTTATCCACCACAACATTGGGTAACAAAGAAATAAATCTTTTAGCTAAAGGCCTCAATTTTGCACCAAAAAAGGCCCCAAATAAATTTCAGACATACATTGATGTGCAAAAATACATTAGAAATTTGACCTTGAAAAGGTACTTCTTGAAAAATACACCTAGAACCATATTAACACCGTCTATCACTTTAGACCATGCAGATCAGCCAACTTTGGAAATACTTAAGGAGTTAGATACGGGCGAGGCTAACATTAATATATCATCTCAACCCAATCCAATCTGTCAAATCTTAGCATCCATGACCCCGAGGATATCATCAAACATAGTGACTTCAAACGTAAATCTAGTTTTTACCCATATACAGCCCAGGGCCAATTTGTAAACACTTTCAATAAACTTATATGTGATGATCTCACTAAACTTTGGGAAAGGAAAGGCGATAATTGGATACACAAATATAATGATAATAAGCGAAAGAAAAACCTTAAAAGATTTACAAAACAATCACAATATCATTATCAGGGCAGCGGATAAGGGTGGTGGGGTGGTGATACAGAATCAGGATGATTACTTAACAGAGGCCTTTAACATCTTAAATGATCAAAGTACATATAAGAAACTTAACTTTGACCCCACTCTAAAGTTTAAAAAGGAATTTGACATCATTCTGAAAGAAGCAAAAAACAACAACATTCTAAATAACGATGAATTTCATTTTTTAACAGAAAACCACCCCACCATACCCACCTTTTACCACCTACCTAAGGTGCACAAGGCCCTAGTATCCCCACCCGGTAGGCCCATAATTTCTGGGATCGGATCATTAACTAATAATCTGTCAGCATACATTGATCACTATTTGCAGCCCGTAGTACAATCCACTAAGGCGTATCTCAGGGACACAATTCACACAATCAATACCTTTGAAGGTTTAGATTGGTCTAATGAGTTTTTGTGGGTTTCTTGTGATGTATCGTCGCTATATACATGCATTCCGCATGATCAAGGAATTAGAGCAATTAAGGAAATACTAACTAAAGATTCTCTATCACAACAACACCTTGAGTTTATTTTAACAGGTATAAATTTCATACTTTCACATAATTATTTCACATTTGAGAAGCAGTTTTATAGACAGGTACAGGGCACTGCGATGGGGACCACATTTGCCCCATTGTATGCAAATCTTTACATGCACCACTTTGAGGAGAATCACATTTGGTCCAATAAACCATATCATAATCATGTAATTCGTTATTTTAGATACATTGATGACGCGATCATCATCTGGCGAGGAACCGAAACATCAAGCAAAGAATTCATTGAGTATATGAACAAAAATAATTATAATTTGAAATTCACATCCAAAATAGACAATAAACAGATTGAGTTTCTTGTTTTAATCTTATACGTCGATGAACAATATAAAGTAGCAGTAAAAAATTTTAGAAAGCCAACTGACAAGAGTGGGTTCCTTAATGCAAGTAGTGGTCATTTACCCAGGTGGAAGACCAACATCCCCCTGGGCCAATACCAGAGGGTAAAAAGGAACTGCACCAAACTAAGCGATTATAAGCAAGAAACTGCAATATTAGATTCTAGATTTATTGAGAAAGGTTACCAAGTTAAAACATTAGAACAGGCAAAAAAAAAGGTTTCATTAATGGATAGAAAATCCCTTTTACTACCTACTGAAAAACAAAAACCAAAAAGACAACAGAAGACACAAAATAGGCCCATAATTTCTGGGATCGGATCATTAACTAATAATCTGTCAGCATACATTGATCACTATTTGCAGCCCATAGTACAATCCACTAAGGCGTATCTCAGGGACACAATTCACACAATCAATACCTTTTTACAGCCCAGGGCCAATTTGTAAACACTTTCAATAAACTTATATGTGATGATCTCACTAAAGTTTGGGAAAGGAAAGGAGATAATTGGATACACAAATATAATGATAATTTAACAATAAGCGAAAGAAAAACCTTAAAAGATTTACAAAACAATCACAATATCATTATCAGGGCAGCGGATAAGGGTGGTGGGGTGGTGATACAGAATCGGGATGATTACTTAACAGAGGCCTTTAACATCTTAAATGATCAAAGTACATATAAGAAACTTAACTTTGACCCCACTCTAAAGTTTAAAAAGGAACTTAACATCATTCTGAAAGAAGCAAAAAACAACAACATTCTAAATAACAATGAATTTCATTTTTTAACAGAAAACCACCCCACCATACCCACCTTTTACCACCTACCTAAGGTGCACAAGACCCTAGTATCCCCACCCGGTAGGCCCATAATTTCTGGGATCGGATCATTAACTAATAATCTGTCAGTATACATTGATCACTATTTGCAGCCCGTAGTACAATCCAATAAGGCGTATCTCAGGGACACAATTCACAAAATTAATACCTTTGAAGGTTTAGATTGGTCTAATGAGTTTTTGTGGGTTTCTTGCGATGTATCGTCGCTATATACATGCATTCCGCATGATCAAGGAATTAGAGCAATTAAGGAAATACTAACTAAAGATTCTCTATCACAACAACACCTTGAGTTTATTTTAACAGGTATAAATTTCATACTTTCACATAATTATTTCACATTTGAGAAGCAGTTTTATAGACAAGTACAGGGCACTGCGATGGGGACCACATTTGCCCCATTGTATGCAAATCTTTACATGCACCACTTTGAGGAGAATCACATTTGGTCCAATAAACCATATCATAATCATATAATTCGTTATTTTAGATACATTGATGACGCGATCATCATCTGGCGAGGAACCGAAACATCAAGCAAAGAATTCATTGAGTATATGAACAAAAATAATTATAATTTGAAATTCACATCCAAAATAGACAATAAACAGATTGAGTTTCTTGATTTAATCTTATACGTAGATGAACAAAATAAAGTAGCAGTAAAAAATTTTAGAAAGCCAACCGACAAGAATGGGTTCCTTAATGCAAGTAGTGGTCATTTACCCAGGTGGAAGACCAACATCCCCCTGGGCCAATACCAGAGGGTAAAAAGGAACTGCACCAAACTAAGCGATTATAAGCAAGAAACTGCAATATTAGATTCTAGATTTATTGAGAAAGGTTACCAAGTTAAAACATTAGAACAGGCAAAAGAAAAGGTTTCATTAATGGATAGAAAATCCCTTTTACTACCTACTGAAAAACAAAAACCAAAAAGACAACAGAAGACACAAAATAATGTTAGATTCATCACGACTTATAGTCAGGGCTCAAGGGAAATACAAAACATTTTAAAGAAGCATTGGGGGGTCTTAAAGGCAGATCCTGTACTGGGCGGTAGTTTACCAGACCAACCTTTGGTCACTTTCAGAAAGAACATTGATTTCAAAAATATTCTAGCACCCACCAGACTGCGAGACACTAATAAAAAACGAAATACCAAAGATAAAATACACTGTTTACAACAAAAACCTGGCACCTATAAATGTGGGGTATCTAGATGTGGCATGTGCCAATATGTAAACAGGGAGGCCACTTTCACCAATTCATGGGGAGACAAAACATTCAAGCAAAAATATAAGAGTAATTGCAACACCACTTACATAATATACTTGCTGAGCTGCAGCTGCAATTTAATCTATATAGGAAGAACTAAAAGGAATATACGTACCAGATTAGGAGAACATGTTAATAATATTAAAAATGGCCTAATCACACATAGTGTGCCAGAACATTTTAAACTACATCATAACTCCAATCCCTCAAGTCTCAAAATCCAAGTCATAGACTGGATACCCCCTAATAAATTCTCAAACAGGCTTTTAACACTTAGACGTAGAGAATCATGGTGGATTTACCAATTGAATACCATGCAACCGTCAGGTTTAAATTTAGAACTTGATTTACAAGCATTTATGTAGTTCATTGTGTTAGCAAATATATAGTATTCTACACAATTGGTATAAATCTGCACTTTTTAAATATACACACGCTTGAATTTTTAATATTTTAAAGCAATATTTAATGTTTTTAATACAATTTCAATGTTTTATTCAGCTTTGTTCATTTAATAATAGTTTGCATATGTTCATACTGTGGTTTGTTTATGAGGTTATTGTGCTGAGTAAACTAACATATGCTCTTGAGGTATCTCATAGTGCTAAGAAACTATGTAATCAGACAAACACTTGTTTAAAGTTAATTCAACAATTAAGTTCACCTAGGCACTGATTGGCTTATAACCTAACTTTGCAATTATTGGTTCCTTTCAAAAAGCCGGTAGGAGCCCCTCTTTTGCCACCTTCAATTTTTCTCTTGAAAAAGTCTGAGCGTCCTCAGACGAAACGCGTAGAGACTCTAACATTGCTGGTTTAACACTCCAGTTATAACACTAGTGTCTATCCGGTCAAACGGGTAGCCTATTGCCACTATTGGTTCCTGCTAACAGTTGGGCCATCAGTCTGTACAGAGGACATCTTCTATCACACAACTGAAGCACAGTCTGGATGTAAAGACCTCTTTATATGCTGTTTTATCATTTTTATCTTTGTAAGTAGCCATTTGTATGTGTGCACTTACGTCTAATAAAATCTACTACACTTGAATCGGGCTGCGTCTGTCTCTGCTTTCTACTTACAGATTATATCCAAATTTCTAAGCCAAAAAGTACAATGAGACATACCAGACTGGGACAAACCCGAGCTTGAGGGTCCAGCACCAACATCCATATCTGTAAAATATTAAATCAGGATTGGATATCATTATTAAAAATCATAACCTGTACACGAACAATCATACATTGTTTTTGAATTTGACAAAGTAAAACATATTTTAATTATTCACGTGAGTTCATTGTTTTTTAAAACATATTTATAAATAAAGAGATCATGTATGTTTATTTTAAAGCTTTTATGTTGTTGACTGTCCCTATGAGTCATATTATGTATTCTTGCACTGTCATCAATTGTTATACATTGATCTTTCATTTAAAAATTTATATTGATAGTTTAGTCTTTTTTTTATAATATTGAAAATCATGATACTGTATTCTTAACATTTATACAAATTAATGTATACATTCGACCAAAATGTCTAAAGTAATGCCACTGTAACAGCAAACCCATGTTAACGTCTCTGCGCAATTATATCTTCCATGAGTATTGCGCAATAATTAAAAGCATATCCATGATTATGAATTTATTTTCATCTAGTAGTGTGATGAGTATATTTTTTAAAATCTTTCAAATATATTTACAATTGTGTGTATCATGAAATCCAAATATGATAATTGTAAATATTTAATGATACAAATTAATATTTCAAAGTTTTGTATGAATCGATATTCAATGTATAAAATGGCGGAGGATAGGGATTTCACGGATGCACACTTCCATTTTAGCTATGTGACTCATATTCGTGATTGTGCAAAAAATAGCATTATTCCTATTTGATGTCTGACGAATCTAAATTCAGATGTCTACCATCCTAGTAACGTCTGTTGTGAAATCTATATATGACTATATACACATTGCTTAAATATATACTCAAATATTAAAATATTATATGAAGTCTGATCTTTACCTGGTACAGCCTCTCTCCCGCTTCCTCTCAGGTCACTGATTGGAGCTGCACTGGCCTCCGGGTCAGGAGTTTCATGGCCAGTAGCTGGGGACTGGGAGGGGGTCGAGGACTGGGGGCTTGCAAATCTCCGGGGGAAAAGGAGATTGAGGAGCATGCATAAAGCCTCCTCATGGGGTTTGATTACAAGTTTTCCGTGGGGGTGGGCCCAGATCTGCACCGCTACAATGGGCACGAGTCCACTGCCTCATGGGGTGGACTTTATTCCACAGCCGCAACCTCATATCCCTGAATCTCCGGATCATTTGCTCGGGGGTCCTCTGGACACCTGCCACCCCATTAACAGAGAGGGCGACAGACACCCAGATGGCCTTTTTAAACAGTCCAGTCATCAACCTCCTCTCAGCCCCATAAAGCTGTGGATAAAACTCCTTGACCGCGTACACCAGTGCATCACTTTCCTTTGGTGAACCTGGGAGTAGACATCCTGACTTCAGGCATTAGAGAACTGTCAAAAAAGGCTAAGTTTAATGGACTTTTATATGGGGAAGTAAACATGAGATGCACCATGGAACATGGTATCTGTACATCTTATTGGATAAAATACTGTAATTTTGTTAGCATGTCTGTGAGACCATACTGACTCAAGTCATGTTTGTGTGATGAACTCTGATTGGCCGTTAATTAATGGTTCATGAATTCATATTTTTGTAACCTCCATACACATACCTACTAGGGGTGCTGTTACTACATTTGGCATGTAGACTTTTATTTGAAAATGCTGGAAATGTAATGCGTATGTTTCGCATATATAATATACGTAATCCATTAAATATTAATCTATTATGTTGACATTTGAACTATATATTTTTTTTTATCACAATAGTAAATATAATCCTGACACATTATTAATTGTTTATGAAACATTTCAAAGTTTAATATTGATCAATAGATGTGTAACATTGTTTAAGTTTTTTAAATATATGTTTATAATATTTTCGAATTCATAATGTTAATATTGTATGTATTCCTTCTTCAATGAATATTGTGACTCATTGTGAAGTATTGACAGTGTTTCTTTTTAAATGTACTTACAATCCCAACAATGCACATCGAATGTGTGCTAAGTGACAGTGTGAAATTATATTTGACTTTTCATAAATACGAATCTCGTGTTGAAAGATACGTTTACCACGCTATATTTCAATAATGGTAAAATGCATTATTTGTATTTATAATGGACGTTACTTTGAGAAAATAAAGGGACATATTTTTTTATATAAAATAAACTTATGTTCCTTATTTTCAAAAAATCAAATAGAGCATGTATTTGTCTGAAATATTCACATACAATTCATTTTTAAATTTCATTCTCATGGTGTATTTATTGTTAAGGAGCAGATATACAAAACTGTGAAGTATCTAAAGACATCTGGCTAACCATTGCAACTATGCATTGTTGCCCACCCACAAATAAGCAGATAACTCCCAGTTATGCTTTGCTGCTCATAAGCCTATGTATATTGTTCTTTAAAATTAGGATAACAAGAGAATGAACCATATGTGATTATCAAAGTAAAATAAAATATGCTCTGTCTGAATTATGGAAGATTAACTTTGGGTTGCATTTCCCTTTCACTACAAATGAAATAGCCATCATTAATAACAACTAGTTGACATATTTACTTTTCCAATATTGCTCTTATCATTGATGAATGCATATAATACACACTATTCTAATAGTATATATGTACCGTAATGGTAATGTTTTTTTTTTAAAAACAAACATTTAGATGCAGGCATGTCTAAATATAATAATACATTTAAATAGATGAGTGTTTACCCCGTGAAAAGTTATATACATCTAAAGGAACAGTCAACAAAAAATAGATATTTACTTTAATACCCATTCCACATTTTGGCATACTTGACCCTGTTATATGAATATACATTTGACCTGTGTGAGGACCTTGTATGTAAGCCGATGTAAACTGGCCACTTATCTCCATCCTTTGATGGAGCTTTTTTAATGAATCAGTGCAGACTCTTAAAGGAACAGTATACTATAATATTTGGTTCACTTAATGTGTTTACAATTCCTTATTATTTAATTAGCAGCAGAGTATATAATGTATGAAATTCTATTTTTACCGTTTGTATATGAATACTTATTTTGTGTTTTGAAGCCACAACCAAATAACATTTTTGTAGCTTGTCCGATCTCCTAACCTTATCACATTGTGTACATATACATGCTTCTTCATCTTATATATGTGTGTAAACCAATCAACAAACAATTAAACATTTTATTACCTTATCTCTTGTATGCCCCACTGGGAGTGTAATTTCTTATGATGGCTGTGTTTACACAGCTTGGCCTTAAGGCCAAAAACCTTGAATGAATAGTTTGAGATGCCACAAGAGAAAAAAACTATTTTAAAATAAAAAATAAGGATAACCGTAAAACTTGTAAACAATTTTTAACACTACAGCAGGTAAAGTGTACAGGGAGTGCAGAATTATTAGGCAAGTTGTATTTTTGAGGATTCATTTTATTATTGAACAACAACCATGTTCTCAATGAACCCAAAAAACTCATTAATATCAAAGCTGAATATTTTTGGAAGTAGTTTTTAGTTTGTTTTTAGTTATAGCTATTTTAGGGGGATATCTGTGTGTGCAGGTGACTATTACTGTGCATAATTATTAGGCAACTTAACAAAAAACAAATATATACCCATTTCAATTATTTATTTTTACCAGTGAAACCAATATAACATCTCAACATTCACAAATATACATTTCTGACATTCAAAAACAAAACAAAAACAAATCAGTGACCAATATAGCCACCTTTCTTTGCAAGGACACTCAAAAGCCTGCCATCCATGGATTCTGTCAGTGTTTTGATCTGTTCACCATCAACATTGTGTGCAGCAGCAACCACAGCCTCCCAGACACTGTTCAGAGAGGTGTACTGTTTTCCCTCCTTGTAAATCTCACATTTGATGATGGACCACAGGTTCTCAATGGGGTTCAGATCAGGTGAACAAGGAGGCCATGTCATTAGATTTTCTTCTTTTATACCCTTTCTTGCCAGCCACGCTGTGGAGTACTTGGACGCGTGTGATGGAGCATTGTCCTGCATGAAAATCATGTTTTTCTTGAAGGATGCAGACTTCTTCCTGTACCACTGCTTGAAGAAGGTGTCTTCCAGAAACTGGCAGTAGGACTGGGAGTTTAGCTTGACTCCATCCTCAACCCAAAAAGGCCCCACAAGCTCATCTTTGATGATACCAGCCCAAACCAGTACTCCACCTCCACCTTGCTGGTGTCTGAGTCGGACTGGAGCTCTCTGCCCTTTACCAATCCAGCCACGGGCCCATCCATCTGGCCCATCAAGACTCACTCTCATTTCATCAGTCCATAAAACCTTAGAAAAATCAGTCTTGAGATATTTCTTGGCCCAGTCTTGACGTTTCAGCTTGTGTGTCTTGTTCAGTGGTGGTCGTCTTTCAGCCTTTCTTACCTTGGCCATGTCTCTGAGTATTGCACACCTTGTGCTTTTGGGCACTCAAGTGATGTTGCAGCTCTGAAATATGGCCAAACTGGTGGCAAGTGGCATCTTGGCAGCTGCACGCTTGACTTTTCTCAGTTCATGGGCAGTTATTTTGCGCCTTGGTTTTTCCACACGCTTCTTGCGACCCTGTTGACTATTTTGAATGAAACGCTTGATTGTTCGATGATCACGCTTCAGAAGCTTTGCAATTTTAAGAGTGCTGCATCCCTCTGCAAGATATCTCACTATTTTTGACTTTTCTGAGCCTGTCAAGTCCTTCTTTTGACCCATTTTGCCAAAGGAAAGGAAGTTGCCTAATAATTATGCACACCTGATATAGGGTGTTGATGTCATTAGACCACACCCCTTCTCATTACAGAGATGCACATCACCTAATATGCTTAATTGGTAGTAGGCTTTCGAGCCTATACAGCTTGGAGTAAGACAACATGCATAAAGAGGATGATGTGGTCAAAATACTCATTTGCCTAATAATTCTGCTCTCCCTGTATAATTGATGCGTTATGGGCCATAACGATACAATTTGAATCATAACGCACAACTTGTAATCTAGCTGATACACAAATAAGCCTTAAAAAAGTGAATCTCATCCATTTTATATTCTGCAGCTGGTAAAAAAAGTAATTCAAACACATTAAGGAAAAAACTATTTTATAGTATACTGTCCCTTTAAGTTAAAACAAAACAACAACAAATAAAAAAAAACATATTACAGAATTGCAATCAAGTAGGATATATGAATAATAAATGGTAAGTTATGTGTTTTATGTTACCTGACCCAGGGGTTGGACAGAGTTAGTGCTGGGGGACAAGGTGGTGTAGGGGTGTGGCTGATTATTTCTGGACAGGGGGTTATACAAGTGAGAGCTTTTGGAGGGACAGTGGGATTGAGTTCCAAACAGGACTACTGTTTGGGAAGGTCCAAAGCTCTTTGTTATTTAATTTTGCAATATAGAAAACATAATTACTGCTAATTATAAATGTGTGAAGACTGATATAAAAAAGGCAAATATTCATATGTTACACACAGGCCTGGACTAAGCATACAACATACAGGGCCAGTTACATGCTGGGGCTGGTTGCTTTAGCCCTTCCCTGTCACCAGCATTATTATCTGTACATGATACTGCATCAGAACTGCCTCACCTTACTGCCTTGCACTGTCTGTGATCCAGCTCAGGGCCACTGCCGACCCCACCCCATTTTTGGTGAGGCAGCTCAGAGCTGGTCTCACCCCTCAGAATTACATCAAAATGATCTCCTCACAATGTCTTTAAGATGCTAAATGGCTTACTGAAGAGTTGTGTCCTCTGGTGGATTTGCATCCAGTGCAGGATTGGTCAGTGGTAGCTTCACACCTGGGAAGGTAAGGATCATACATAGTTTATTGCTGCACATCTACTAATAGCACTTGGGGTCTGCATGTGTCTTGTCACCTCTTCTGGTTGTCAGTCATCTAGTAAATACTTGTTTACTGCCCCCTTTGTGTTCTCACCTTGTGTATATCTGTAACCCGTAATTTGGGGTTTACCTGTGTCCTGCTCCTTGGGCAGGGGCCTAACTACAGGGGTCTCAGAGGGTTCCAAATAACCACTACAGTGTTGTACTTAAAACCCTACCCCCATATCTCTACCAGAAAGCTTGTTAATTAATATTCTCTGGTGTGGATTAACCAAGGAAGTATGACAGTCAGAGAGAAGCAGCTACTCTTGATGGTGCGTGTTGATGTCTGTGGGTAACTGTTATTGTGTTTTTGTGGTGGTCTGGGGTGCTTTTGTATATGCAGTTGGGTACCTGTGGATGTCTGTGTGTCATTTCTCTCTGTTTTGCTTTCAATGTTACTGTGCCCCCATGCCTCATGCTTCCTCTGCCAGTGTTACTTGCTTCACATTTACTTGGTGTATGTTTTAATGGTAAAAGAAAATGACACTCAGACATCTTGTGACCATAATTTTAATTTAAATCACATTATCATTGTTTTTTACTGCAGAGTTAGTGCACACATAACCTCATCAATATTATGATATCAGATGTTTACATTAGAGAGCCTTACACATCATGAGCTCCAGGGAATAACATCTCCTAATATTTTACTAAGGCTCTTAGCTTTTTGGATTATTCAACATCATCTATATACAAATAACCCTTCATGTGTTCTAAAAGGTGTTTGTCTACCTTCTTAGTACTCAGTATCAGTTAAACACTAAGGGGCCTATCTATCAAGCTGTTAACCGCAAATACACCGGAATTCCGCATCGTAATTGTTATGAGATTGATCCGACCTAGTTATCAAAGCCTCAAGACCGGCAAAAATTGAAATTTGTGACATAGCATACGATCCCGCGATCTCAATCCGACGCAGATCGATGCTTACGTCATTACAGATGTTCCGAATACACATTCGGCTCTATTTGACACTTTTTCCAATTTATCAAATAGTTAACAGGTATGCTCACATCTTTTTCGACACAGCATGCCTGGTTTTCAATTTGCCACCCTTGAGGCCGCGGATGCCATAGAAATCAATGGGAGTCTGAAAGCACCGAAAGCTTATGTTCAATGCTGCCAGAGAATGAAGCATACCCCATTGATTTCTATGGTAGAAAACAAGTGACATTTACACCTAACACCCTAACATAAACCCCGAGTCTAAACACCACTAATCTGCCGCTCCCGACATCGCCGCAACCTAAATAAGATGTATTAACCCCTATTCCGCCGCTCCCCACCACTGCCGCCACTAAATAAACTTATTAACCCCTAAATCTCTGGTCTCCCACATCACCACCACTAACTAAACCTATTAACCCCTACACCTTCAGACCCCACATCGCAAAAAACTAATGCCTAGATTACGAGTTTTGTCGGTAAAAACTTGCAGAGCTAACGCTACTTTTTTTTCCGGCGCTTACTTTAAACAACGCTGGTATTAAAAGTTTTCTGAATGGCTGCGTTAGCCTCAGATAAGTGAGCATTGAGCAAATTTAGCTCCACTTTTACCTGTAATACCAGCTTTGCTTAAAGTAGCGGTAAGCTGGCAAAACGTGCTCGTGCATGATTTCCCCATAGGATACAATGAGGCTGAGCTGACTTAAAAAAACCTAACACCTGCAAAAAAGCAGCGTTCAGCTCCTAACGCAGCCCCATTGTTTCCTATGGAAAAACACTTTCTAAGTCTACACCTAACACCCTAACATGAACCCTGAGTCTAAACACCCCTAACCTTACACTTATTAACCTCTAATCTGCCGCCCCCAACATCGTCGCCACCTGCATTATACTATTAACCCCTAATTTGCCGCTCTGGACACTGCCGCCACCTACATTATCACTATGAACCCCTAATCTGCTGCCCCTAACATCGCCGACACCTATATTATATTTATTAACCCCTAATCTGCCGCCCCCAACGTCGCCGCAACCTACCTACACTTATTAACCCCTAATCTGCCGACCGGACATCGCTGCCACTATAATAAATGTATTAACCCCTAAACAGCCACACTCCCGCCTCGCAAACACTATAATAAATTGTATTAACCCCTAATCTGCCGTCCCTAACATCGCCGCCACCTACCTACAATTATTAACCCCTAATCTGCCGCCCCCAACGTCGCCGCTACTATAATAAAGGTATTAACCCCTAAACCTAAGTCTAACCCTAACCCTAACACCCCCCTAAGTTAAATATAATTTAAAGAAATCTAACTATAATTACTATAATTAAATAAATTATTCCTATTTAAAACTAAATACGTACCTATAAAATAAACTATAAGATAGCTACAATAACTAATAGTTACATTGTAGCTATTTTAGGATTTATATTTATTTTACAGGCAACTTTGTATTTATTTTAACTAGGTACAATAGCTATTAAATAGTTAATAACTATTTAATAGCTACCTAGTTAAAATAATTTGAATCAGCCAATAGGAATTAGGGCTGCTAAAATCCTATTGGCTATTCAAATCAGCCAATAGGATTTAAGCAGCTTTCATTCTATTGGCTAATTCAAATTAATGCCCATACAAATGCTCTTTTCAGGGCAATGAGTAGCTTAGCTTATTTTTAGCGTTAGGGTTTTTATTTGGGGGGTTGGTTTGGTGGTGGGTTTTACTGTTGGGGGGGTGTTTGTATTTTTTTTTACAGGTAAAAGAGCTGATATCTTTGGGGCAATGCCCCACAAAAGGTGGTTTATTGTAGTTTATTGTAGGCTAGGATTTTTTTTATTTTGGGGGGGGGGGGGGGTATTTTGATAGGGCTATTAGATTAGGTGTAAAAAAAAATATTTTTGATAATTTGGTTTGTTTTTTTCCGTTATTTAGTGTTTGGTTTTTTTTGTAACTTAGTGGGTTTCTTTTTTGTGATTTAGTACTTTTAATAATGTTTAATAGTATATTTAAATAATTTTAGTAGGGTTAGGTTTTTTTAATATGTAATTTAGTTTATTTAATTGGTAGTTTAATGACAGCTTTTTTTTTATAAATATGGAGATCGTATTGAGATCCGCGGCCGTGATGTTTGGGGATGTAAGGCGAGTGTATTGACAGCTTGATAAATAACCCTCTAAATTACAAATAAAAATTTCACCCCAGCATGTAAATTTTTTAACAAAGAATAACAAGACAACAAAGACAATTTGATAATAGAAGTATACTTGGAAAGTTGTTTAAAATTGTATGCTCTATCTGATTCATGAAAGAATAATGTGGGGTTTTATGTCCCTTTAAATAACAAAAGGGGTGAGGAAGAGTGGGTTGTTCTGCCTTAAAATGCCTGGGCCTACATTTGGTCCCAGTCTGGCACTGGTTACATAATACACAGGGGTCAAGTCCTACAAGAAAAAGTGTGGGAACTTGCCAAGGCTTCCACCCCCTCACAATTAATATTGTTTTATACACAGAGAGAGAGAGAGATAATTTTGTCCAGTCCATTTTTGGAGTTTTGCATGGAATGTCTCAGTTTTTGCTTTTTTTTCTCCACCTTTTTGTGTCATACCAATACAAACAAAAGAAATATAGAATGTCTAAAGAATTGTAATTGAAACAATTTTCCGGGCAAAGTGTTGCATTATCTGACAGAAATGCAGGGGTGCCAATATTTTGGCCATGACTGTATGTGTATATATATATATATATATAATAAAGGTAAAGTCCAGCACCAATTTCTCCCTTAGTTGATGGGTGCAAGCTGCCTCTGTCCCACCAAGACAGATAAATATAGAAATATTGAATAAGCTGCAGCACTCCAAGTTTCTTTTTAGTGTGATTTTATTACAAGCAGTAAGACATAGGCAACGGTTCGTGCTTTCGTCCTTTCTCAAGTCAAGTGATTAAACACATAGTTAAGGCCTACTTTTTATAGGCTAGGGGTGTAGCAAAAACACAGGTGCAGAACATGCCAGTGATTAAATTTTAAAGAGACTGTATTATCTGTAGCATTCAATACTTTCATACTTTCTTTATATAACATTGATGCAACAATGTAACATTTTCTTTGTGCAAGATTTAAAAAAACAGTGTAACAATATATGTATACATCCCAATACGTGAATACTGTGTTTTTATTTATTATTTATTTATATATTATTTAAAAAATATATTTCTTTATCATATTTTTATTTAACCAATTGTGTACAATTATTTGTTAGTGCATAAAGTAATATATGTATAGAAATATTATTTTAAAATTATCTAATTTGGTTAATTTAAACCAACAAATAATTATTAATCATTTAAGAAGTGTTTATCTTTTTTGATGGATGTTAAGGAGAGCTAACAAGCATCTAAAGCTAATGTGGACATAAATCAGATGAATTTATATATAAAATACCAATGTTAATCTTGAAGTAATGAATTTGTCCCAAATTACTAAGGTTAACAGAAAAAATTGTTTTTTTTTTTAGGAAAATATCCATTTTTAATTAAATGTTATTTTTGTAACCTGATTGTGCATAAACAATTAAATTTGTAGAATATTAGCTTCCAGTCGCCTAGATTTAGAGTTTTGTCGGTAAAGACCTGCTGTGCTAACGAGCCTTTTTTTTCCAGCGCACCCTTAAGACAATGCTGGTATCACGAGTTGTATGAATGGCTGCGTTAGCCTCAGAAAAGGGAGCGTTGAGCATAATTTAGCTCCACTTCAACCCTCAATAGCAACGTTGCTTACGTTAGCGGTAAGCTGGAAAAACTTGCTTGTGCACGATATCCCCATAGGGCTGGCTGCAAAAAAGCCTAACACCTGCAAAAAAGCAACGTTCAGCTCCTAACGCAGCCCCATTGTTTCCTATGGGGAAACACTCTCTAAGTCTACACCTAACACCCTAACATGAACCCCGAGTCTAAACACCCCTAATCTTACACTTATTAACCTCTAATCTGCCGCCCCCGCTATCGCTGACACCTACATTATATTATTAACCCCTAATCTGCTGCTCCGTACACCGCCGCTACCACATTATAGCTATGAACCCCTAATCTGCTGTCCCTAACATCGCCGACACCTATATTATATTTATTACCCCTAATCTGCCCCCCCCAACGTCGCCGCCACCTACCTACACTTATTTTTTTTTATTTATTTATTTATAGTTCAACAGCATAACAAAATTGTCAAAAAACAATAACACCAAAAGTAATCATTGTAGCAATAGTTTACAACGAAATCAGATTTTTCTATTCACTTATCCTCATGGTATTGTTTGAAAGAAATAATACAAAAAATGTTCTCTTAACAACATTACTAATACATGACTCAATTCCTCCAATCTCGTCTTGTTGGATTCTTATACTGTTGACTGTTTTATTGATTTTTATACCACCACACAAAACATACACACACACACACAGGACAAAAAAAACAAAACAGTAAGAGTGTCCCCTTCCGCCTCAATTTCTCGTATTGTTTACTTCTTTATCAAGGGAATAGGTTATTTGTAATTGCTGTTTCGAAACAAGTAGTCCCCCTGAATGGTGCCATAAACTGCCTCTGATTTTCTTCTGGCAGGTCAGAAATAATGTTTTTCCATTTAAAAAAAAATCTATTTATAAGGGCTTCAGAGTTGGTCAACATATCAAAAATTGTTCCATTATAGCTTGGTTATATAATTTTTGTTTAAATTCTCTCAGGCTAGGGGCTTTATTGGACTTCCAATATTTTAGGATTAGCAACCTGCCTGTAATAATTATACTATTTAACTGACATACATTCTCAAACCGAGATCCTACCTTAGAAAAATGAAGATTATTTCTTCTGAAATTTGTAAATTAGTCAGGTTGATCTTATTAAACCAGGCATTAACCTTAAGCCAGAATTTTTTGATCTTGGGACATTCCCAAAAAGAGTGATATAAATTTGTTCTTGACCTCTTACATTTGAGACAGAATATTCCTATTTCTGACCATCTAGCCTTTACGGCCGGGGTAATGTAGGCTTTATTAATAAGTTTTGTATGAGTTTCTCTCCACGAGATAGATATTGTTGCTAGGTCTAGAGCCTTAAAACTTTCTTTAATTTTTTCTGGATTAGTTTGCCAGCTAATCGCTAAGAAATGTAAATTTCTTATACCCAGTGACGACATAACTGTCTTATAAAACAGAGAGATTGCGTATTTTCCATCCCTAAATAAATTTAATAGCAGTTCTAGGGTATCAGACATTACTTCAATCGAATTATTAGAGATTAGTTGTTGTAGGTAATGACGCACTTGTAAATACGCATGAAATTCATTGTTTATTAGTCCAAATTCCTGTTTTAAGCTATCGAAACTTTTACAACTTTTTGTAGTGAGGTCCAACAACTGGTGTACATTTTTAAGCCCTTTCACTGACCATTCATTAAATACCTTAGAGTTTAATGCTGGTATAAAACAAGGATTACCTACCAAAGGTAGATATTCTTAGTATAAAAGGTCTGAGTCCAAGAGCTTGATTAGTTTTTTCCAGGCTACTATAACATTGTGTATTATTTTTAATTGTTTTATTTTTGCTGGTGATTTATCTGCATGGGAATGTAATAAGGCTATCAGAGAATAGGGGAAGCACAATATTTCTTCTATTGCTATAGGGGAATAGTAATTTACTTGTGTTATCCAATCTATTGCTATTTTACCAATACAAATTAGATTATATATCTCTATATTTGGCATAGCAAGGCCTCCATTGATTCTATTAAGACATAATTTTTTAAAAGAGATAGCTCTTCTTTTCCCACCCCATAGAAATTTAGTCACCATTTGATTATATAACTTTAAATCTTTTCTTTTAATAAAAATAGGAAGATTTTGCATAAGGTATAAGAGTTTCAGAAATAGTAGCATTTTTATTAAATTGATTTTACCCGTAAGGGATAGTTTAAATTTTGACCATTTTTCCAGGTCATGCTTAATTTTTAGGAAAACGGGAGGATAATTCAAGTCATACCACTCTTCCCAATTTATGGAGAATTTAATACCAAGATAAGTAAATGAATCTTTGGTCTCCTTAAATGGGATAGAATTTAGAGAATCATTGTTTTTATTGAGCCAAAAAATTTCAGTTTTCTGTGTATTTGTCTTGTAACCCGAGAAGCTACCAAACTCCTGTAAGATCTGTGACAAAAGAGGGATTTTTTTTTAGTATCAGAAAGTAAAACTAATAGGTCATCTGCATAAAGAAGTGTTATTACCTTTTTCTTACCTAATTTTATCCCATCTAGCTCTTTTCTAAGCAAAATCGCTAGCTGTTCAAGTGATAGATTAAAAAGGTAGGGTGAAAGAGGGCAACCTTGCCTAGAACCTCTTTGAAGGGGGAAAGAGTCTGAGAGAATATCATTTATAATAACGGATGCCGTGGAATTTTTATATATTTGAGAGATCGACTGTAGAAAAGACCTACCTACACTTATTAACCCCTAATCTGCCGACCAGACATCGCCGCCACTATAATAAGTGTATTAACCCCTAAACCGTCTCACTTCCACCTCGCAAACACTATAATAAATTGTATTAACCCCTAATCTGCCCTCCCTAACATCGCCGCCACCTACCTGCAATTATTAACCCCTAATCTCCCGCCCCAACGTCACCGCTACTATAATAAAGTTATTAACCCCTAAACCTAAGACTAACCCTAACCCTAACACCCCCCTAAGTTAAACATAATTTAAATAAAACTAAATAAATTTACTATAATTAAATAAATTATTCCTATTTAAAACTAAATACTTACCTATAAAATAAACCCTAATATATCTACAATATAACTAATAGTTACATTGTAGCTATTTTAGGATTTATATTTATTTTACAGGCAACTTTGTATTTATTTTAACTAGGTACAATAGCTATTAAATAGTTATTAACTATTTAATAGCTACCTAGTTAAAATAATTACAAAATAACCTGTAAAATAAATCCTAACCTAAGTTACAAATACACCTAACACTTCACTATCATTAAACTAATTAAATAAATTACCTACAATTATCTAAACTAAAATACAATTAAATAAACTAAACTATAATACAAAAAAACAAACACTAAATTACAGAAAATAAAACAATGCAAGAAGTTTAAACTAATTACACCTAATCTAAGCCCCCTAATAAAATAAAAAAGCCCCCCAAAATAATAAAATGCCCTACCCTATCCTAAATTACAAAGTAATCAGCTCTTTTACTAGCCCTTAAAAGGGCTTTTTGCAGGGCATTGCCCCAAAGTAATCAGCTCTTTTACCTGTAAATAAAAATACAATACCCCCCCAACATTACAACCCACCACCCACATACCCCTACTCTAAACCCACCCAAGCCCCCTTAAAAAAAAACTAACACTAACCCCCTGAAAAACTCCCTACCTTGAGTCCTCTTCACTCAGCCGAGCCGAATTCTTCATCCAAGCGGGGCAGAAGAGGTCTTCCATCCGATTGAAGTGTTCATCCAAGCGGCATCTTCTATCTTCATCCATCCAGAGCGGAGCGGCAGCATCCTGAAGACCTCCGACACGGAACATCCATCCTGGCCAAAGACTTCCTGACGAATGACGGTTCCTTTAAATTACGTCATCCAAGATGGCGTCCTCGAATTCCAATTGGCTGATAGGATTCTATCAGCCAATCGGAATTAAGGTAGGAAAATTCTGATTGGCTGATTCAATCAGCCAATCAGATTGAAGTTCAATCCGATTGGCTGATTGGATCAGCCAATCAGATTTTTCCTACCTTAATTCCGATTGGCTGATAGAATCCTATCAGCCAATCGGAATTCGAGGGACGCCATCTTGGATGACGTCATTTAAAGGAACCGTCATTCGTCGGGAAGTTGTCGGCCAGGATGGATGTTCCGCGTCGGAGGTCTTCAGGATGCTGCCGCTCCGCTCCGGATGGATGATGATAGAAGATGCCGCTTGGATGAACACTTTAATCGGATGGAAGACCTCTTCTGCCCCGCTTGGATGAAGACTTCAATCGGATGGAAGACCTCTTCTGCCCGCTTGGATGAAGACTTCAATTGGATGGAGGACCTCTTCTGCCCCGCTTGGATGAATAATTCGGCTCGGCTGAGTTAAGACGACTCAAGGTAGCGAGATCTTCAGGGGTTAGTGTTAGGTTTTTTAAGGGGGGTTTGGGTGGGTTTAGAGTAGGGGTGTGTGGGTGGTGGGTTGTAATGTTGGGGGTGTTGTATTTTTATTTACAGGTAAAAGAGCTGATTACTTTGGGCAATGCCCAGCAAAAGCCCTTTTAAGGGCTGGTAAAAGAGCTGATTACTTTGTAATTTAGGATAGGGTATGGCATTTTATTATTTTGGGGGGCTTTTTTATTTTATTAGGGGGGCTTAGATTAGGTGTAATTAGTTTAAACTTCTTGTAATTTTTTATTATTTTCTGTAATTTAGTGTTTGGTTTTTTTGTACTATAGTTTAGTTTATTTAATTGTATTTAATGTTAGCTAATTGTAGTTCATTTTTTAATTAATTTATTGATAGTGTAGTGTTAGGTGTATTTGTAACTTAGGTTAGGATTTATTTTACAGGTAATTTTGTAATTATTTTAACTAGGTAGCTATTAAATAGTTACTAACTATTTAATAGCTATTGTACCTAGTTAAAATAAATGCAAAGTTGCCTGTAAATAAATATAAATCCTAAAATAGCTACAATGTAACTATTAGTTATATTGTAGCTATATTAGGGTTTATTTTATAGGTAAGTATTTAGTTTTAAATAGGAATAATTTATTTAATGATAGTAAATTTAGTTAATTTTATTTAAATTATATTTAAGTTAGGGGAGTGTTAGGGTTAGACTTAGGTTTAGGGGTTAATAACTTTATTATAGTAGCTGCGACGTTGGGGGCGGGAGATTAGGGGTTAATAATTGTAGGTAGGTGGCGGCGATGTTAGGGAGGGCAGATTAGGGGTTAATATAATTTATTATAGTATTTGCGAGGCGGTCGGCAGATTAGGAGTTAATAAGTGTAGGTAGGTGGCGGCGATGTTGGGGGGGCAGATTAGGGGGTAATAAATATAATATAGGTGTCGCTGATGTTAGGGACAGCAGATTAGGGGTTCATAGCTATAATGTAGGTTGCGACGGTGTCCGGAGCGGCATATTAGGGGTTAAAAAAAAATATTATAGGGTTTGTGATGTGGGGGGCCTAGGTTTAGGGGTTCATAGGTAGTTTATGGGTGTTAGTGTAATTTATAGCACTGTAGTTAAGAGCTTTATGTTCCGGCGTTAGCCCATAAAACTCTTTTAACTACTGACTTTTTTTTGCGGTTAGAGTCTTGTCAGTAGAGGCTCTACCGCTCACTTCTTCCAAGACTCGTAATACTAGCATTTGGCAAATCCCATAGAAAAGATAGGATACGCAATTGACGTAAGGGGATTTGCAGTAGCCTCGAGTCGCCGAAAGAAAGTGAGTGGTAGACCCTTTCCTGCCTAACTCTAAATATCAGCGGGCGTTAAAAAGCAGCATTAGGACCCCTTAACGCTGCTTTTTAACCATAACGCAGAACTCTAAATCTAGGCGTTTGTTTCTTATTTATTATGTAAATCTTGATCTAAATTGGTAGAAAGAAAGAGAAAGACAAATAGATTATTATATCTAAGACACTGGTTAAAGGAACAAAAATAGATTATAGTCTTTGTTCAATCCCTTAGGGTGCATACTGTCTTTATTGATCCTATTCTGACCCCTTCTCTGTATTGGAATCTGTTCTAATATTTGAAATCGTAATTGGTTTACATTATGATTTTTTTCTTTAAAATGTGCAGAGACTGGTAAGTCTAGTATGCCCTTACGTATGGGTATATTTAGATTGAGTAAGTCTATCCTTTATTTTTTACCTGTTTCCCCTATATAAATTAATCCACATGGACTTTTTAATAAATTTATCACATAGTCAATTTGGCAAGTATATAGTCCATTTATATTGTACCGTTTTCCCGTATAAGGGTGTGTCACTTTATCCCCTCTTATAACACTATTACAGTGTGAGCAATTGTAACATGGAAAGGTGCATTTTTTGCTTGATGTTAGCATCTTAGTTTTATTACTACCTATATCTGTTTTCACTATGTTATAAATAGTGTTTCTACTCAAAGTGCCAACTAACACCTGAAGGCCTGGAGAAGGTGAAACCTAGCTATCACCAGAAACGAACTACAGAAAATGGGAATCCCAGGCGCCAACTGACGGAGGCTAGGAGTGAATAAAAGGGGTATTTATTTGTATGAATCAACTCTTACATATATGAGTAAAAAAGCACAATAAGCTATGATATATACAATACAGTCTCATGGATCCATGGATATCAAATAGCAGTACAGTTGTACTTACGGATAAAAAACAGTAGGTTTAAATGGACAATATAAAAACAATATAAAAACAATATAAAGACAATCTAAAAGCAATAGGCAAATATTAAGCACAACAAATGCGATCTGGGATGTCAGTACTGCGTGAAGGCAAAGTGTTCACGAAGCAATGTCCTAAAAAAATGTTCATCAAAAGTTGATTATCCACTCGGGTGGAAAAATAGTGAAATGCAATCCAAATAGCAAACTTCAAATTAAGTGGCAAAATATGTGTGTCCTAGGTGAAAAAAATCACAGTGATCCATTTCCAACAGGTGGGGAGTGTTATAAACTGAAAAAAGTATATATGATGCTGAAAAAATGTGATGCTGAAAAAAATATATGGTGCTGAAAAAAATAATAAAAATTGAATATGTGCTGAAAAAAAATATAGTAAAAAAGGATATTTTTGTTAAAAAATCCAAATGTGCGAAAAAATGACAATGAGATGGTGTTAAAAATAAGGTTAAAATAAAATAAATAGTAGAAAGTCTATGCACAAAGTTAGTGTAGTGTGCAAAAAAAACAAAGTACTCCAAATGATAAGTGTCCAACGTAATGTGAGGATTGAGACAAATGTCTCCTTGGTGTGGGGGATTCACTTCAGATATGAAAAAATCGCAAACAATACCTGTGAAAAAAACAAAACAAAACACAATGTGTAGCAGGTCTACAAATATCAGCCTCAAATGAAATCAGACTCACCAGTACAAGGTCTACGCATTTCGGCCCTACTAGGCCTTTATCAAGACTCGTTTTGACTATGTTGTCATATAGATTCCTAGGTCGTTTATAGGACAATAATGGTGGATTTTGAAACTCTTTGATATCTTTATAGCTGTTTTTAAGAATGTGCCAATGTTTTTTAATGACTCCAGTTATTTGTCTACTATTAGTATTATATGTACTGATGAAGGGGATTCTATCCATCTGTACTGTTTTCTGTTTTTTTAGTTAATAATTCATTATGTTCAATACTATTGATCTTTCCCAATTCATTATCCAATATTCTTTTGGGATACCCCCTTTGGGTGAATTTTTGACTCATTTCTTGAAGTCTCATGTCACAGAATTTTTTATCACTTACAATTCGTTTTACCCTTATATATTGGGATTTTGGCAAGGATTTTATAGTACTTTCCGCATGACAGCTATTGTAAGACAATAACATATTCTTATCAGTTTCTTTTACAAAGATATCTGTTTTAAATGTATTATTTTCTACATAAATTGTAACATCAAGAAAATTAATCAGTTTATGATCATCTTGCATAGTAAATTCAATATTCTCCGTATTGTCATTGATTTGTGAAAGAAAGAAATTCAAAGTTTCTTTATCCCCTAGCCACACCATAAAGACATCGTCTATATAGCGCCACCATACGCTGGCATATTTTTTAAATAAATCATTCGAATATATATGTTTTTGATCATACATTCCCATGTATAAGCCAGCATATGGTGGCGCCATGTTGGCACCCATAGCGGTGACACTTTTTTGTCTATAAAAGACATCGCCAAACAGAAAATAATTGTTGTTCAAAACTAGAGTTAATAATTCAATAATTAATTCAATTTGTAAGTCAGTGTAAATGTTTTCTGCTATAAGTGCTTGCCTGGCTGACTCTATTCCACCTAAATGAGGAATACTGGTATATATTTTTTTTACATCTAATGTAACCAATATATGATGCAAATTTGTTTGATATGTAATCATGTTTAATTTATTTAGAAAATCAGTTCAATCTTCTATGTATGATGGTAATTTAGATACTATGGGTTTGAAAATACGGTCTAAAAGGGTAGCTACATTTGAAAGGACAGAGTCAACACTGGCAACTATGGGGTGGCCAGGAGGGTTAGGAATATTTTTATGAATTTTTGGTAATACATAAATGAGGGGAGTGATACATTCTTTCCTAATGAGATATTTTTGCAATTGGTGGTCAATAATTTTGTTTTCTAAGGCTTTTTTAACAGTGTTGGTAAGTTCTAATTGTATTTGTTTGAGTGGATTTTCATCCAATTTTACATAGACTTCATTATTTCTTGTATGTTAATTTTTTCTATATAATTTACTTTGTCCATAATTACAATTGCCCCGCCCTTGTCGGCCTCCTTTATAATTATATTTGGGTTATTTGTTATATCCATTAAAGATTTTTTTTCTCAGCTGTCAAGTTATACTTAACTGATTCCCCTTTATGTGTGTTAATATTATGCTTCAGTTGTTCTATATCTTTGTTAACCAATGAAACATATTTTCTATTGGGTGATAGCTGGTAGGTGGAATAAATTCAGATTTTATACCCAAATTATAATCAATTTAAGAAATTTTTTGTTATTAACATTGCTAGAAGAAATATTGTCAGACATTCTAGAAAAATGTGCTTTAAGACGTAGGTTTCTAAAAAACCTGTATAATTCAATGTCCAAGTCCAGGAAATTAATCGTATTACTTGGGCAAAAACCCAAGCCCCTATTAAGTAAGTTCATATCAATCTCTGAAAGCGGTGTTTGTGATATGTTTATCACCAGATTGCTTACCGTTTCATCCGACGTCCTCTCGGCGGCCGACTTTCGACTCCACTGGTATTTGTGACCGCCCCATCTCCTCCGTCTTGTCTTGCCACCTGTAGGGAAAAAGAAGACTGGGACTGTGGTGTTGTCCCCGCTGAGTTGCTCCGAGATGTGTTGCTTGCATCTGATCGTGTGAAGCGATCTCTCCCGCGATGGCTTTGGCGTCTGACGTCACCTCTCTACCCTCTCATCTCGTGGGATTCCCATCTGTACACGTGACCATTCAGGTAGTCGTCTGCATCTCTGGAGAATTTGTTCCGCTTCTTTTCCTCATTAGTTTTTCGAAATTCTTCCATCTTTGTATCAATCTCCTCTTTCAAGGTAGTAAAGTCAGAAAGAGAAAGTTTATCCTGTAAACTTGTTTCCAATGCTTGTATCTTTTGTTGGTTCATTTGTATCTCCCTCTGTATACGTTGTATAGTCAATATCATTAGATCAAAGGAACATTTATTTAAAAAAAATTCAAAAGTGGAGCAATATTCCTTATCATCCATAAATAGTGTCGGTCTTAATGACACTCTGAGGTCTTTTGGAATTCGACGTAGTTTATAATACTCTGCCAGTGTAGAGGAGTGCAGCTCCCAATTTATTTATTTTTTCTTTTCTCTCTTCCACTGCTTTGAACTTATTTCCGTATCAGGAACAGCCAGAAAGTCCCTGGGGCCTCTTACCAGAGTAGTGATAGCGGCAGCCTCCACATCAGTAAAAGTAAACACATCTTGTTGAACCTCCATTGCTTGTTATTTTTTAAAGTTGAAACTGTGCTCAGAATGGTGACAACACATATAGTAAAGGTAAAGTCCAGCACCAATTTCTCCCTTAGTTGATGGGTGCAAGCTGCCTCTGTCCCACCAAGACAGATAAATATAGAAATATTGAATAAGCTGCAGCACTCCAAGTTTCTTTATAGTGTGATTTTATTACAAGCAGTAAGACATATATATATAATCCTTTTAAGATATGCTTTAATGATTGCCACGGTGATGACAATTTTGGAATAAATACTATGGATTATATATCTACAAGTCCGTTGAGTGCTTTGGCTAATAATAGCAAAAGGGTTGAATGGTTGCCTTTGGTCCTGAGAATCCTCCTCTGTCACAGAGTCTCACCCACTTAAGGTGCAATAATCCTATTTCTGCTGAGGGGAGCTAAATAACCCCAGAGCAAGCCACACAGATATGTAAGCACAGTGCAAGGTTATCACACAGCAGGACCGTTGAAAGACTTGTATTTAGTGTATTATAGGACTAGGAAGTGTTACTGCCTGTTATTAGAGGATCTCACTATCCCTCTAACCAGATTGTTCCAGAGGGTAGGTGCTGCACGACAGAAGTTCTGCAGTCTAGCATGAGAGGAGGTGATAGTCGCAGGTGCAAGGAGCAGGTCATTGTTGGATCTTAGTGGGCGGGCTGGATGTGGCATATTTTATTGTAAATGTCACTGAAATATTAAAAATATGGCTGTTTTTGTTAAACAAAGTCAGGATTATATGATCATTGACCCTTTTTTCCCTACAACCTCCCTGACAGCAGACTTTCTTAAAGTGAAGGTAAACTTTGATGAATGAAAGCCCGTTTTTAAAAAATACTATTAAAAACAGGGGCACTTTCATTCATCAAAGTTTACAAAGCAACCGTTTTGTTAAAAAAATTACCTTTTTTTCTTTTCACAGTTAGAGCAGCTTCCCCCATCAAGAGATTCTCTATTCACATATAATCCTGCTTCCTCCAATCACAGCATGGCCTCAGGCAATGACTACCCTGGGGGGAAAGCTGTGATTGGAGGAAGCAAGATTAGTCATTGCTGACGTGTGAGTAGAGGAATTCTAGGTGGGGGAAGCTGCTCTAGCTGTGAAAAGAAAAAAAGGTAATTTTTTTAACAAAACGGCTGCTTTGTAAACTTTGATGAATGAAAGTGCCCCTGTTTTTATTAGTATTTTTTTAAAAACGGGCTTCCATTCACCAAAGTTATTAGGTGTTTGGACTGCTGCAGTGTTTATGAGAAAACCCTGGGAAAGGTACATTTTACAAGGATGTTCTTAATATGCTACAATTATTGCTACTATCTTTGCATTGCATATTTGCTGTGTAGCTGATATCCTCACACAAAAATCAAAGTTCTGTGGAAATATTATACATCCCATATTCAGAACTTTCAGTTAGCGTCTTAAAGGGATATGAAACCCACATTTTTTGTTTCATGATTCAGATAGAGCATTCAATTTTAAGCAACTTTCTAATTTAATCCTTTTATCAATTTTTCTTCGTTCATTGATATCTTTATTTGAAAAAACAGGAATGTAGGATTATGAGCCACCAATCAGAAAGCACTACCTACATGCTGAACTAAAAAATGGGCCAGCTCCTAAGCTTACATTCCTGCCTTTACAAATAAATATACCAAGAGAATAAAAAAATGATAATAGGAATAAATTAGAAAGTTGCTTAAAATTGCATGCTCTATATGAATCATGAAAGAAAAAAAAATTGGGTTTCATATCCCTTTCAATGCTTTACTGATGACATTGGGCTAGATTACGAGTGGAGCGATATCGTTTGCATGCAAGTAATATTGGGTTTTTCTGGTGTATGTGCACGCCCCATTTGAAAGTAAATGTAAACACATGAGCACAAATGTGATTTTCACTGGAGTGATTACCGAGACCTCAGAGCTCCGGTTAACTGTTTCGCTCGAGAAAAAAGTGTCACAAAACACAAAACTCAAAGTATAGTTACACTCATAATAACACTATTTAATAAAAAAGTAATGAATAAAAGTATTGCATAAAAAAGTTATAGGGGCCCAAATATATGAGGTCTCGGGTGTTAGAGAAAAAGAAAAGAACTGCAAAGGTCTTTAACATTGGGATACATACATATACCTGTCTAAATAAATATATAAATATATATATAATATATATATATATGTGTGTGTGTGTGTGTGTGTGTACGTGTACATATTTACTTTTTATTTATATGTGTATTTACATACATATATGCCCATATAAACACATAAATGCATATGTACACATATATAGACATATATATATATATATATATATATATATATTCTGTGTATTTTTTTTTTTTGATTTTCAAAGAGCTTTATTGAGAAAAAATGTAATAGTTTACAGCAAATATTAAATTTAGCAATTCAAACAAAATGTAGATACATATAAATATACTGCAAGTTGCTTCATCTGTAAATAAATCAAGTCCCTTTTCCTGTGATTTCACTCATTCAACTGTTCATATCCAAAAGCAGGACATATGGTCTGTATTTGCTGGGTGTTCTTTCCATACCCCAGTTGTAGAGACCTCTTTTGGATCTCGCAAAATAAGGAAGTTAAAGTTGATATTATAGGGGTAGCTGACTGATTGTTAGAAAATTGCAGTCTTTATAAGTATTTCTAAGATAAGGTCAAACTTGATATAGATAAATAATACAAAGAGAAAAAACATACAAAAAGAAAAATACTACAAACAACCAGAACTTGATTAAGTGACGTGAAGTAAGGCCACATCTTTAACATAACAGGCAATTACTTATTTCAACCTTCAGATATACTAATATTTGCTGCCCCATCTTTTGCATCCTATGTAAGTGGTAACTTAAACCTAAAGGTAGCTGAAGCTGGGCTCCCCTGAATGGGTATGTTGGCTCCTCTTGATAAATTAGCAGCCATGTCTGTTGGATTTATGCATATATTTGTCCCACACTGCCTCGGCCACAGGCAGTGCAAGATGAGAGTGAGCTACTCTATGTGACATGTAGTTTATAACTATAATTGGATAAAGGAATACCACTGACATGTTTGTGTGTAAAGTATTTAGGGCAATTCAAAGACTAACGACTTGTTATGCAGCATTACTAGAAAAACAAAACTCATTATAAGGCTCTAGCCCAAACAATACCTTGATAAACATGGTTTTCATATTGTGAACAGTGTGGGGAAGTTGCAAAACATTCTATTGCCTATAGACTAGGTATGTCAAACACAATGAGCATGCCTAGAATTAGGGGCCCAAAAGGGCAACGCACCTACTGTTTCAGAATTCAACTGTTAGACAAAAATTAGGCATAATAAACTATACTTAGTGGCGTGCTTGACACCTTTGAGTGCCATGATGTATCGAATGGTACAGGGGAAATGTTCCAAGTCTCTATGGGACCTTGCAAGGTAAGCAGCAATCTGATCACAGTCTTGTTTGTACAGAGCATTGAAGTCACGGCTCGCCGAGACCCCCCCCAGACCCTGGGGCACCCGACCAGACCCGGCCTCCGATAAGGGTGAAGTAAGTGATTTTGCTATGTCAGGGGGTCCCATTGGGGGTGACATCTCAAGAGTATGTACCAGCATACCTTTATTGTTGGTAAGATCATGGTTTGTTTTATGGCGTGGGTCGCGGGAGTGAGTTGCACGGATGCTAAGCCAGAGATGAGGGTAAGCCTGTTGTGCCTTAGGATGTCCGGCGATGAGTGAGATGGCTTCTTTGTGATTCTTTCTCCCCCAGCAGTCTCCGCCGCTTCGCAGTCTCCGTGTTGCATTGCCGGCATGTAAGAGTGCACATTGAGAGGATCTGTCTGCAAGCAGCCCAGTGTCAGCTGTGTGTTTAGTTGCGCAGCCCTCCCAGGCCCCAAGGGCAGGCCGCACTCCGGGGTCTTTAGTTGTAGTAACACTGGATGCTTCGGTAATTTCGGTGGGATTTTCTGCATCAGGTGGAGCAGTTCCTGCTCCGATGGAGCCTTATCTATTAATTTCTAAAACAGCAACTCTAATTTAAGCAATGTGCAATCTGTTGATGCTAGGGTTGTGCCATTCCTCGTGTCTACTGCAGTGGACGCCATTTTTACACCTTTCCCTTCCTTTCTTTTTCTTGTTATATGGCGTGTACGGATGGCCGATTCAGCCGGGACAATCAAAAAAAATGTTGAGAAGGCTGCAGTATGATAAGATGGGTTTATCTTAGGTTTGTTTCTGGTGAAACACCCCGGACAGCCGGGGGGGAAGCGCTGCCTGTGTGATCGCCGCTAGTACAGGCCACAATTGTCCGTTTCCACCTCTGGGATTATTCGTACAGCTGAGAGTTATTGAAACGATCTGTATAGTGCTTAGGAGCACAAATTAACTTGTATTTTTGTTGAAAGCTGTATTTGTGAGTTAATATTGAGCGGCTTATAACCCACTCACCCAGAGCTCCAGAAAATGCGGCTGATTAGAGCCGCTGCTTGGACACGCCCCCCGTTCTGTGTATTTTTAAAATAGATATTCCTATATATATATATATATATATATATGGATTCTGTATATATCTTTACCTATATATCATCATGTATATATAGATATAAATATACATTTGTGCAAAAATCCATCAGATATGTATTTAAATATCATTTAAGAATAAATAGAACATATTCTGCTATTGCAGAACATTGGATTATGAAATATGCAATATTATCTTATGTTGCGCTTTTAAGTAACTGCGATTGTGTTTGTTCTACTTGTGGGGATTATTTTTTTTTTTTTTTTACTTTTTCAGTTCCTTTGAAGTCTAGGGGAGGAATCCGATTTTGCATTCATGACATCTCAAAGGTCTGTTATCGTGACATTGCGAGAGTGCAAACTTTTACTTTCAACTCGTAATATGAGCATGAATCTCAGAGAGCAAAAAAAAAAAAATTACTTCTACTGGTTTTAAACGCTTGAACATGAGCTCAAAATACTGCTCCACTCGAAATCAAGCCCATTGTAGGATTTCTTTTGAAGCTGTGCATATCACTAAAAATGTTGTCATATGTGATTCTGATTAAAATTAAACAACATTTTATAATTATTTTCTGTCCAGTTGTGGTGTTTCAGGTTCCTGGGATCTTTATGTGTTATTTAGTAACTTTTGCCCAGGGGATTAATCTGGAATTATTCAGAGCATATTTCCTGGAATACACAAAACACAAATTTAGGTAACAAAAATAACATTTGAATATATTTTCCTGTGAATAGTATAGTAAAAGGGACAGTCTACTATAAAACTGGTTTCTACTTAATGCGTTTACAATAAACTTGTTATGCCAGCTGCAGTGTTTAAAATGTGTGGGAAATGCAACTTTAGGTATATTTTGAACATGTGATAGCTGTTTCTGCTAATTGAAACCACAGCCCAATAAATGGGCTGACCATGGAGGGAGAGCAGATCGAATTATCTGTTTAATTATTTAGACAAAGTGTTCAAACAGCAACAAACAAAAGCACAGTAGCTTGCTCTATGGCAATTTACCACCTGGGAGCAGCCTTATTTAGACCAATTGTGCTTCTCACAGAGAAGGACGTTCCTGAAGTATATCAGTCCTTATCCCGCCTAACAAGAAACGTGGCAACTCCAGATGATCATTTCAGCCTTCTTGGGGCCTCATCAGTGACCCGCAGCAGCCATATTCCTATGATCACAATGGGCAAAAAGTCTAAACCCTTGAAACACACAGCTTCTACTCTACAAAGAGCCTAATAAAGCGCTTGCTTCAAATCTGCAAAAAACACTCAGGAAAAACACGGCTTCAGCTAATGTATATACTGCATTGGGGATAGAGACTCCATTAAAAACAACATAAATATGCCCAATATACCTCACATGAAATAAGGGTTTGCCTTCTATCAAATGAGGGGTCTCCTGCCCCATGAATTGCCGTCACCTGATGAAGTTAAGGGGTTGTGGCCTCTAAATTACCTTAGCACTAAAAGGGATCAAAGGTCCCCTCTTTCAAAGTATAAGCCACATGCTCTGGGCAGCTGTCACTTGATAGAACCATATGCATATGCAGCAAAATTAGGAGGTGCAGAGTTTCTCCCACAATACATAGAGAGACATGACACCCCTTAAATGAAAGCAGTAATCCTACTCTTTCAAATGAGTTAGTCTGTAATCAGTTAGCCACCAGGTGAGTTATAACAAAAACAAATACCTCACAGCATTAGTCTTTTTGAAGGTTTATAAACTCTAAAGACGCTCTTCCTCATTACATAACTATTTTCTAAGAGCTACCATTTGAAATATGCTTTCCCATGATTCAAATAAGTGTGCTTATGTCCTCATAG
The DNA here is from genome assembly GCF_027579735.1 of Bombina bombina. Lineage (NCBI taxonomy): Eukaryota > Metazoa > Chordata > Amphibia > Anura > Bombinatoridae > Bombina > Bombina bombina. The sequence continues at coordinate 432,385,144 of NC_069503.1, forward strand.
CTGTCAAGAGTTTGTGAAAGTAATAATGATAATATGGCAGCAACCGATAGCCTAAGTAGTGTCTATATAAGGGCACAAAATAGATTATATTTTGTGAAAGTCTATCTATATGTGATGCTATCTAAAGGAATTATTTTATGTTTGGTATCTTTTAAAATAATATTTACAACACTGAATCAATTTAGATGTGGGGGCTGGCACAAATTAGCTGTTATTCTTCTTTGAAATCAGAATGTCATTGTGTATTCCTCTTTATTCACATAATTATTATATATTTGCCAAATAAGACCTTTTCAAATGTAAAATATGTTATATTAATCAAAACAACACTAGATCAATAACTTTTTAGCATGACTCCCCAGTTACAATATATTCAAATGTTTAACACTAAGGCTTAGTAACATTTTGTTATAAGATTACAGTATTATAAGTATCAGTAAATGCAAAAATATATAGGAACATGAAATATATAAATGTGTTTGCTAATAAAAAACAACTGAATCATGAATGCAGTTGTATCATCTCCTTATCTAGAACATTAGCAGGTTAGAAGAATGTATCATGTAAACAATTAGCTCAAATATAGTAAAGAGAGGGAAAAAATTGTAGTATATTACAGTACTTGTTTTTCTGACATTTTTTGATGTCACCATATTAGCAAATTTATTCATTCACACTGTGATTTTTTTTTAAGTTAGCAGCTAGAAAAGAGATCAAACTAAATACTAACTTAAAAAATCTGTACATAAGGAAACGTATGCTATGTAATGGAATGGCACAGCCTGAAACTTACCAAAGAGCAATATAGTAAAAAATACGCTATAGAAATAATATATGAAAACACCAAATTTAAACAGAGTTTGAACGCTGCAAGACACAGCTTTTGCATTACAGACCTTGAACAACATACAGATGAGCTGGAGGCTGTGGTAGACTGCTTCCCGCTGTGATTGGACCGTGTACCTGTGCCTCTGATTGGATGGTCCAGTCCCCTATACTTCGCTGTTTGCAGTTTCTATTCTTGCTCCCCGGTCTCTGCCTAGCCGGGATCTCATGTACACTGCTGTGCTGCACCTCTGTAATAAGGGACCGATGCACATCTCAAACGGAGCCAGGTTGGTTTATCAATGTTCATTTGTAACACCTAAGCAGTCGTTAATATTTACTATTGCAGAGTTATCGACTAAATCTATCATCTATTTACTTACCCAAAATATTAATGGGTAGTTAAGTTAATGAATGGGTTAATATACATTTAGCCATTGTAAGTGAACTTATATGGGTGTAAATAATAAGTTTCATTCTAACAGTTAAGTATTCTGTTTTACCTTGTTATATGAGGATGAAGAAGACCGAGCTTGACACATACATAGCTGATGTGCATTCCTTACTTTCCTCAGTCAGTATAAAGCCCCAGGGGTTAGTCCTCTTTTCTCCCCTGTAAAACTACTTACCTGGCACAGCGTCACAGCTGCACAGGAATCAGGTGCTATCCTCAGGCTGTTATCTGAAAACTGAAGCTAGGTTTTCCACTCAACTAATCTGTGTGTATTTTATGCACAGCTCCTACAACTGAACCAGTTCTATTTACCCTTCATTGAGGATGTGCACAGTGCGTTAAATTCAATATATTCAAGTTATTCAATCAAGTAGAATCCAAAGGTAAGGAGGGATCTTGCCCACATTTATTTTACCTTACTTAAAGTTTTTTAAAGTTGAATTTAAAATTGGTTGCACATGTCATTAATGATCAGTATTGCACTGAATAAATATGAATGAATGCAGAGCTGCTGAATAGTGGAATTAAATGTCCTTTGTGGATAAAAGACAAGTTTGAATTCATTATTATTGAACTGAACTTTTTGGTTCATTGTTGTCAAATTATTGCTTTAATTTTTCTTGGATTTACCTCTTTTTCCAATAGGAATAATTTTGATTTCATATACTGGTATACTGTAATAACAATGACACATTGTACACTCTGCCTCTTATAATTGTTAGGTATAAATTGTATATTTGGGATGTAGTTTGCTCAGTTTTTTGACAGTGAAGTCCATCATTGTACATAGTGACACACTATTTGGAGCTTTTCCTTCAGATCACACTATGACATTAAGTTAAAATAGTAACTTACATACATTTCTTCATATATAATCAAACATCAACTACTTCTGATATGGCTGTAGGTCACATGGTTTGATTGCCACTGTGAGGTCATGCCTGCAGGCCCTAAGTAGTAGATGGGTGTACACAGTCTATAGTGATATCCATATATCTATTGCTATAGTAATTATAATGAATAAGTAGAACATTTTTTTTTAAAGAAACATATTTCAGCTAGTACTAACTGTAATGCACTACACTGTATTTCAACTACCACTATATGATTTGTGTTTGTTAAGTAATAAATGCCCATAGAATATATATATATATATATATATATATATATATATATATATATATTTAGTGCAACTCTTGACAGGGCCCTCTACCCATCTGATCCCTTTAATTGTTTTGTTGTACTCCCCTTTGTTTATAGCGCTGCGGAATCTGTTGGCACTCTACAAATAACCGATAATATATATAAAATACATATAGAAAACCCTGCACTCACCAGCAAGCTCACAGTAAAGATTTAAAATAAAAAATGGAAGGGTTAGTTACCGCATCTGGCCAAATGGGACAAGCTCAGGTACCACGTCAAGGTTCTTTCCAATACCTGAGTCCCTAGCACAGCCACACAATGCAAGCTCTGAAATCCAAACAAAACTGGGGACAAGGGGAGGGGGTGCACAGGCATATGTAATCACCCAGAAATATACAAAACACGGAAGGGGAGCTGCACTCGCAAGACCGGACCGGTACACATCCCATGACCCAGCAACATGCTCAGCCCTGGGTGCTCAGTGGCACTCACAAAAAGCTGTGCTGTTCACGAGGGTCACAGGCAGTTAACCCCAGACAGAGTGGGTGTAAGAACCATAGGGAAATTACAAAACAATTAATACAACACATTGAGAAAACCCTGCACTCACCAGCAAGCTCACAGTAAAGAGTATATATATATATATATATATATATATATATATATATACTGTATGTTATTGCCATCTCTATTTAACATGATATGTTGGCAAGATGGCAATGGATAATTGCCATTTACTTTGATTATACTATCTTGTTTTTTCAGCAGAGGAAGTGCTTTTTAGAAATTAAATCTAATCTCCATCCAACAATGAAAAAACACACTTACAGATTATATATATATATTTGTCATTTTCTATAGCTTTCATGGCAATCAGCTACATGGAAGGTCCATTATTTCCTCTATTTTTTAAACATATTATGGTTCCACCATTTAGCATTCAATTCAACATTGCTAACTGGAAACTAGAAGATATGTTGTCCCTTTTTAAAGTTTAATGCTAAAAGATAGACGAAGAATAAAATATCTAATAATAATTATTGGATAAACAAATCACATTTGCGTTTATCTAATTTCACATAGATTCCCCACACCCATCTATGCCTTGTCAGAAATTAATGGTTTTGTTCTCTCTGCATGTGGTTCTATCAGGTGATTACTTTTGATACAGAAATAGCACATGTAAAGCCTCTCCACTTTCAGAACAGTGGTCACCTGCCCCATTCTAATACTTATCTATTGAGGTGCCGGGGTCCATATAAAGCACTGAACGTCCTAAAAATCAATTAGAGGACAGTAATTGCTACTTTCACCAAAGGCCGATTGGCCTACCAGGACACCAGGTGATTGCATGGTGGGCTGCAGCAGCGGGGGCTGGACAGCTACTATTGGAGCTGGAGCTGCTGGTGAAGTGATGCAGCTGTATCACATCTCTGCTTTGTTCTTCTGAGCTATACATATTAAAGGGATAGAAAGGTCAACATTGAAATGTGCATGGGGTGCATTACAGTTTGAAGTACAAGCATTTTTGCTCCTATAATTCCATTATCAAAAAATGCTTCTAGTAAACATTATCACTGTTTTTCCGTAGCATACGCACATATCCTGTGAGGACCTGTGCACCAGTATTCAGACACTTTACATCTTCAAAGCAATACTCACCACTGCCAGCTCTCTGATAAGGTGTGGTGTTTGAATATTGGTGCACGGGCTTCACAGGATATGTACATATGCTGGCCGAAAACAGTAATAATTATTACTAGGAGCATTTTTGCTAATGGAATATAATTGCAAAAATGCTTATATTTAAAATTGAAATGCACCCATGAACATTTTAATTTTTGACTTTTCTATCTTAAGGTCACACAGTATTTCTTTGTAAGTTTTATTATCTAGGCCATGTAGCTAGACAGAGTGACACACAGTTTTGGAGTGTCTTCTCTAGATCACAGTATGGATAATCATTTTCCCACTGTGAAAGGGAATCATGGATGGAATTGGGTTGTATCATGCATATATAAGCAGCAGTCTGGTATTTTTGCTTATTTCTGAATAAAATAAATATTGGGGGAGGTGTAGCCCCAATAATCCCCTTGAGAAAAATGGGGGCTAGTGCATTCTACGGACTCAATAAAAAAATAGGGCTGGTCTTCAAATTTTCAAGGGTTACTTTTTATTCCCAGTCCAGCCCTGAATTTCAGTGACATGATTTGCTACCTTTAGGGACATAAAACCTACATTTGTACAAGAGCAATCCAGTCTTTCATATGTGGGATATTGGTGAATGTGCTGACTGTAAATACATTAGGAAGTTACATTTTTATTAAACTACTAATGAAAGGGATATGAGACCATACATGAAAAGACAGGGGTTGATAGGGGTTGCTAATTATCATAATTTATTTGTATTTATTTGTATAGCGTTGGAAAATTCCGTTGCGCTGGGTACAGAAATAGGGTATACAATGATAAGATACAAAAGCATAACAGACTAAACAAATCTAGTATAGGAGGAGAGCTCACAGTCTACAGGGTTGAGGGTGCAGAGACATAAGGTTTGGGGGTAGCTTGTCACATGACTTTGGCAGTTCAAGAATTATTTTGGTTAGGATGAAATATGGAGGAGACATGCTAAACCTCTCTGAATATATGGATTTCAAGGAGCGCCTGAAGCTATACAGAGGTTGGAGACAGTCTTATGGAGTGGAATTGAGAGTTCCAGAGGACAAGAGCAACATGTGAGAAGTCTTGGAGACGGGAGTGGGACATAGATATAATAGGAGTGGAGAGACCTAGGTCAGAGGTTGACCAAAGAGGACAGGATGGTGAATATTTGGAAATGAGAGAGGAAATATAGTTTGGGAGTGAGCCTGTTGAGTGCTTTGTAAGTTTAGGGTTAATACTAATCAAAGGTGATAGAGATTTTAAACAAAACCTGTTCCCCATAGCAAATATTACCATGGTGAACACCGGCAAATCAGAGAGACACATGGCCCCCTCATTTAAAAGAGGGACATATCTATTTTTAAAGTGCCATTTAGTAAAAAATAAATTCTCTAATCTGATAGATGTCATTTTAAGACATCATCCCTAGACTACTGTTGGTTTAACTACCAAAAAGGGGTTAAACACACAGTAGAAATATTGCTCAGTACTCGCAGAGCACTGCTGATCCCATTAGCAGCGCTAGTTGGATGACTCAGATGCAGCATTTTCCACTCAGGATCAGCAGTTCTCTGCAAATTCCAAGCAGTATTTTCTACCATGTGTTTAACCCCATTGCAGGAGATAAACACACAGTAGTCTAGGGTTAATAGTCTTAAAGTTACGTGCACTAACAGAATAGAACATGTCTTTTTTTTTTACTATAATGGCCTTTTAAATACGGTTGTCTCATTTTCCTCATGAAATTAGAAAGTGAAGGTAGGTTACTTTCTCATTCCATGTGACTTATGCCATCACACACAGCATAGTGACATCACAATCCTGGATGACTTAGCTAGCTTGGCCTGAATGGTAGAGGTTTCACAACGAAGGATAGATAATGGGAGAGGGGATTGCACATTGTGGCTCTTAGAACACATTGGGGTCATTCGCATTTTGTGTGTATAATGGACAACAATAAGCTGTCATTTGTATTTAAAGGGTTAAGATGATTTTTCAGTGATAACAGCAACAGTGGGTGAATTAGGTTACAGAAGGTGTAGAGGGGATTCACAAATATTTGTGCAGGAATTTGTTTCATTCAGTTTACTACAGAACACGATTTCAGTTGTTGAGAAGCACAGATCAGGTACAGATAATATAGATATGTTTAAAATGGATTGTTTCAAAGTACCTAAGGGTATCATTAGTAATATCTTTACCATGTCAGATGACCAGACAAAAAGACAGGAAACAGGGATAATTAAAGCTGTATCTAAGAAACAAAAATATTACAGTTCTCATACCATTTACTCACCTACTATTAAATATTTGACAGTACATGTGAAAGCTGTAATTATCTTGTATAATTTTTAAATGTACATGCAAAATATTTGTCTTAAAAAAAGGACCAACGAACATTTGTTTAAAAAAGCATTTTGAATCATTAAACATGTGCAAGTTATGTATTTTAAAGATATTTCTCATTTTAACTGTAATATATTTGCTTTGACATATTCTACTTTATATAAAGATATAATTTCTTCTATAAAGCTTTTAATAAATTATATAAAGATAACTAACTAGTGTTTTCAATGAGCAGTCCTTATCAGTTGTTGAGGACTGGCTATAATCAGAGCTCATGTTTTTAGTGATATCCCAGTTTAAGAAGAATGTGTTAGAGGTTAATAAGTCTGCTGAACACCTATTGTTGTATTAGTGGCAGCAAGTCACATGTACAGTTAAATGTATCACAAATCTGTGATATCATTTATACTACGCATTTTTGCTAATAGCAGTCACATGACTGGAAAAAAAGGTTGTTATTCTGAAACGGTGTAAATTGAACCGTTGTAAAACGAGGGCCACCTGTACATATATATATTGCAAAATTATTATTATTATTATTATTATTATCAGTTATTTGTAGAGCGCCAACAGGTTCCGGAGCACTAAAGACATGGGTCTAATATGGCAAGGTGACAGTTATGAGAGACAAAGGGAGAGAGGGACAACTAGCAAACTAATTGTAAAAAAGGTTTACAATAGAGTGTAAGAAGTCTAGCTCTGCAAAAAGGAGGAAAAATATATGAAACTCTGCAAAACTAGTGGAAAATAAATGGGTATATCATTCCATTACATTCACACTGTTAAAGTTTATTGAGGGATAAAAAACACCCACGAATGATCATTCATACACAACAACATTAGGGCTAAATTTAAAAACACTTAAACCAGAGGGTGATCATAATATGTCTCTTGAAAAATATTGTAGTGCCAGTGGATCAGCCAACAGGTGAAATATTAACTATATAATAAGCCCTTACAATCCGAGGGCTAAATTAACATTTACTTTTAAATATAATACTGCTGAGCTGAATTGGCAAATATAATTATGCTAGAGAATTAAGTTAGACCATGGTAAGCAAAATTAAAACACAAAGGAGAGGCAGAGCTACTCCTAAGGACCCCTGACGCGCGTTTCACAAAGAATGCTAAAGGGAGAGAGGGCCCTGCCAAGAGTTTCACTGTTGTAATTCATCTCTCATGACAGTGATCTACAAAGCAGCTAGGCTTGTAGGCTTACATTCTAAGGTGATTCAAGGGGCATCCCTAAACAGTAGAGTCTTTAAGGAGTGCTTGAAAGTTTTAAAACTAGGGGAGTGTCGTGTAGGGTGAGGCAGAGTGTTCCACAAAATAGGGGTCAGTCTGCAGAAGTCTTGTAGCTGGGAATGTGAGGAGGTAACAAGAGAGTAGGAGAGCAGAGCAAAGGGAATGGGAGGGCGAGTATCTGGAGACTAGGTCGGAGGTATAGTGGCCTATTTATGATTGTGCGAGCGTACAGGTTATGGAGCAGCAGTCTTTATAACTTCATAACTTCATAACTTTTGTTTCCGGTGAGCCCTACACAAGGCATCAAGCTCCGTACGGAGCTTGATAAATATGCCCCATAGGGTGGAGCAGTGTTATTGATAGCTTTAAAAGAGCCCATAATGTTCATGTGTTTCTATTCACATTCCCCTGGATGTAATTCACTTGCTCTTCAGTACTGAGGTCCTCTAATGTTATCCGGCATGGAATTAATTAACTAACCAACCATCTCATGGATAGATGTCACTCAGTTCTCTTTAACAAAAGATGCCTCCCATAGAAAGTATTGAACCTCACTGGAATAGAGAGGTTCACAGGAGAGTGGGAATGTATAACAGGGGAATGTAATAGGGAAAACCCACCACTGATAATAACATTTTTTGAAGCAATTACAAATTAAATTTTGGTGTTTTCATCATACTCTACATTGTATCCCCTTCTAATTTCACATACATGTCTTATTCTATCAGTGCAATAAGCACATTGAATATTTTTAGATAAACTCGCTAGCATACATGTGGCGAGGTAAAACAGTGAGAGCTACAGGTGCTATATATACATACATATATATCTTAAGACATTTATTTATATGTAGCTATCTCTATGTTAAAGCCCTTTGCCTTTTTCTAACACATGATACCTCATATCTTTAAACCTTTATAACTTTTGTGTGCAATATTTTTTTTTAAAATAATTTTATTAGATTGTGTTATTATGAGTGTAACTTTACTTTGTAATGTATTTTTATGTATTTTGTGACACTTTTATGTTTCACATAACAGTTAACCAGAGCTCTAAAGTCATGGTATTCACTCTAGTGTAAATTGCGATAGTACTCAAGCGATTATATTTAATTTTAACTCACAATATGAGCGGTAAGCCCAATGAACGCAAACGCCTTTGATAAACCCCTTATTGCTCAGACGCAAACGTTTGTGCTCCACTTTTAATCTAGCCCAAAATGTTCACATTTATGGTAAAACTAGTAGGTAAATCATACATCTACAAATATGAAAACAACAAGTTGTTTTTATCAAGAAAGGAAGTATATTTACCTAAAAAAATCATGTAAAACCCTTTACTTTCCTTTAGTTTTAAGGTGAAAAAAGTGTGTTTTGTTGTTGTTGTTGCTTTGGTCAATTTAAAGCAGTTTCTATGATTGTACAACTTATGGACTTGAAAGCCAACTCCATTGGAAGGAAGTAAGAGCATTTTATGAATCATCCTTATATTTGATAATGATTTCATGCATGTATTTCAAGCTTTGACAACCTATCATTGATTTGCTGTTTCCTGTGGAAGCAAAGAGTAAAAAATACCTAATAAACAAGCATCTCTTGGTCTGCTAGCATGAATATAAAATGTGGAATTCATTAACTATAGTTGGATCAATTTTCCAAGCTATTGTTATATGTACAGTATAAACAGAAAATACATCTGCATTTTTAAACTTTGGAGATCATGGAAGGATGTAAACTTCTTAGCCTCAACAAAAGAAAACATGATTGCACTTCCAAATGTGGATTTTTTATCATCTGTAGTTCCCCCTCCCCTATGAATTATACTTTTCTCATTGTTAATTGACTCTATTATACACACAATTTACACCACTTACCCTGGAGATAAGCAATACTACAGAATATCTCCTTCAGTTTTGTGTTCAACGGAACATACAATGTTTTTATTTTAATAATAATAATTACACCTTACATATAATATGGAGTGTCCTTCTTTTCTGAAATGTGTCCTGGTAATACTCTTTTTGAATATCATTGCTCACAGTGGCCAAGATTCCTAAATAGAATGATGTGTATTAGTACAGGGGTAGCACTGTAAATGAGATGTACTGGGTTTTGGTTTTTAGATATATATTTGTTGTTTTTCACTGTACCTGTTTATATTTTTTTAAATTGAGTTAAGTGTGGGCAAATGTGTGGGCAATTTTTGCCTGATATAAGGACAGACTGTGTACATGTTCATTATGTCTCTGTTGAAGGGCCACTAGAGGGAGGGAAACGCGTCAGTCACCTTTTTTGCTGTGTTTGTTTAATTTGTCTTCATGCAATAAATTTGCAAATCTTGAAATTTTAACTTAGTGCGGCTCCTCCATTCCTAAAGTTTTTATTTTCTGTTTCATCTAAAAGAGGCTATTTTAAAAAATAAAAAACAAACATATTTTCTCATACTTATTAAACTACGTTTGTTTTTCACGCTAATTGAGGGTGTGTCTTTGTTATCCACAGAACTAAGAGGATTGTTCTCATTAGACAGACAACTGATACCTGGGGAACAGTTAACAGATATAGTTCCTGGTTGTTTCAAAATAAGTTTAAGCGGCTGTAACTTAAAGGGGACACAAAACCCCAAATTTGTCTTTCATGATTCAGATAGAACATACATTTAAAACAACTTTCAATTTACTTATATTATCAAATTTGCTTCATTTCTTGGTAGGACAAGTGAATCATTACTGGAATCTAGCTGAACATATGAGCTAATGACAGAAGGCATATATGTGCAGCCACCAATCAGAAGCTGGCTCCACTAGTTTCATTTCTGCTCTCGAGTCTACCTAGATATGCTTTTCAACAAAGGATACCAAGAGAAATAAAGATAATTATATAACTAACTCAGAGGACTACTTAGGTTTTGTCTGCCCTAGGCACTCAAAATTCTGCTGCCCCCCCCCCCCCCAGGTTTTAGGGTGCAATGTGACCTTTATTTTTAATTTTGTGGCATTTCCAAAGTAAATGTTAATGTTCAAGTGTGCTTGTCTGTGTGTGTGTGTATATGTGTTTTGTGTGTGTGTATATAAGTTGAGTGTGTGTAGTGTGAGTGCATCTTGTGCAGTGCATGTGGTAGTGCAGTGTGTGTAGTGAGACTCCAAGTACTGCCCCCCCCATCAGCCCTCCATAAGCAAGTGCCATTGTTTGCTAGGCCAAATATGCCCCTGATCTAAGTAAATTGGATATTTATTTAAAACTAAAATGCTCTATCTGTATCATGAAATATTTTTTTTTTACTTTATGTCCCTTTAAACCATTGCAATACAAAAAATAATTAAACATTTCATTGCTCATCTTTTATATGATAAAATAGTGTTGTAGACTAGGCATTATTTGTCTGAAAGGAAATAATATCTAGTTGGATGAAATTATGAACCCTTTTAATATCCTACATTGAAAAGTTCACCAGCTTATTCATAATGCCTACAAATGCATTTCCAATAAAGTATTTTGTTGATGTTTTTTTTTGTTTCTGCATGATTGACCCTTAGCTTAAATGTCCATAAATGTACCTCCCACTCCTTTAACACACTCTTGCTGGCCCATCATTAACCTAATATATCTCTCTCCTCAGCTTGATTTCAAACACATCCGCTCCCCAGAAACTCAGAGAAAATACACAGACTTTACACTCAGCGTGCTCCAAACTGCCTCTAACTTACAACAGGTAGCCTTCTGGAAAACAGCTTTCCCCTTTCTCTGTACGTGTTGCAGTCATATAACCGACCCCCTGGCTCCTCAACTCAATTTCTAGATCACTTGGCTGCCTGGCTACCCTATTTCCTTTCCTCAGACACCCCTGCCCTCATTCTTGGTGACTTTAACATCCCCCTTAACAATCCCACTGCCTCATCTGCTAAACAACTTCTGCAACTCACTTCCTCTTTCGGTCTGTCACAATGGACTGATTCTCCCACTCACAAAGACGGTCACTCTCTTGACCTGATCTTTAGCTATCTCTCAAACTTCTCAAACTCCCCTTTTTCTCTTTCTGACCACCATCTCCTTACTTGCAACATATCATCCCTTCCTACAACTCTTCCTCCTTCTACTCCTCACACCAAACTTCACAGAAGCATTATGTCTTTTGATCAGCAACAACTTGCTAATTCCCTTAAACCGCTCCTCTCATCCTTCTCCTCCTTTTCCTGCCCTGAACAATCTATCTGCCACTATAATTCCACCCTTATATCCATCCTTGACAATCTCGCCCCTCTTACTATTGCTCGGAAATCACACACTCATCCCCAGCCCTGGCATACTCCTCTGACACGATACCTACGCAGATGTTCCCGTACTGCTGAACGGCATTATTATTATTCTTTATAAAGCGCCAACAGATTCCGCAGCGCTGTTCATAGGTAACAAAGATAAAAGGACAGTACAATATGAGACACCAGACAACATTTAACAAACAAATACAGGAGGAATTGGGAGCCCTGTTCCCGTGGGAACTTACAATCTAAATGGGTAGGAGGGTGAGAAACAGGAGGTGGGGACTGCAAAGGTGGGAGTGATGTTAGTGTGAAGTTAGATGAGGGCATCTATTAGGCAAGTGGAATTCATTAGTTACTGATTTGGTTATAGGCTTCCCTGAACAAGAAGGTCTTTAGGGAGCGTTTAAAGGAGGAGAGGTTGGGGTAAAGTCTGACAGCACGAGGAAGTGCGCTCCAGAGGGTTGGTGCAGCACGAGAGAAGTCCTGTAGTCTAGCATGAGAGGAGGTGATGGTAGAAGAGGCAAGGAGTAGATCGTTTTTGGATCTTAGGGGACGGGCTGGAGTTTATTTGTTGAGGAGTGAGGACAGATATGGGGGGCTGCATTGGTAAGGGCTTTGTAGGTCAGAGTGAGAATTTTGAAATTTGTGAATGGGGAGCCAGTGAAGGGACTCACAGAGGGGTGCGGCAGATACAGAGCATCGGGAGAGGTGGATTAGCCTAGCATAAGCATTTAGGATGGATTGAAGGGGGGAGAGGCGGGAGAGAGGAAGGCCAGTTAGTAGGTTGTTACAGTAGTCAAGCCGGGAAATTACTAGGGAATGAATTAGCTGTTTAGTAGTTTCAGCACTCAGAAAAGGACACATTTTGGAGATATTGCGTAGGTGGTTGCGACAGGATGAAGAGAGCGATTGGATGTGGGGTATGAAGGACAGATTGGAGTCGAGTGTAACTCCAAGGCAGCAGACTTGGGGTGATGGGGAGATGGTGTCACCGACAGTGATAGTAAAGTTAGAAACTGGAGTAGAATTAGTTGGGGGGATTAGAAGAAGCTCAGTCTTGGACATGTTGATTTTTAGGTGGTGAGAGGCCATCCAGGAAGAAATGCCAGATAAGCAGTCGCTGATGTGGGAAAGGACAGAAGGAGAGAGTGCAGGGGTGGATAGGTAGATCTGAGTATCATCAGCATAGAGGTGACAGTTGAAGCCATAGCTTCTAATAAGTTTACCCAGTGAGGAAGTATAAATAGAGAAGAGTAGAGAGCCTAGAACAGAGCCTTGAGGTACTCCAACAGACAGAGGCAATGGAGAGGATGAGTCGCCAGCAAATGAGACAGAAAAGGACCTATTGGAGAGATAAGAGTGGATCCAGGAGAGGGCAATGTCACAGAGCCCAAGGGAGCTGAGAATCCATAGGAGGAGGGGATGGTCAACAGTGTCAAAGGCAGCAGACAGGTCAAGTAAGATAAGTATAGAATAGTGGCCATTGTTTTTAGCAGAAAGAAGATCGTTAGTAACCTTGGTGAGGACAGTCTCAGTTGAGTGTTGGGGACGGAAGCCAGATTGCAGGGGGTCAAGCAATGAGTTAGAGCATAGGAAGTGTGTTAGGCGATCGAAAACTAGTTTTTCCAGGACTTTAGAAGCTAGCGGAAGTAGTGATATGGGGCGGTAGTTTGCAGGAGAATTGGGGTTGAGGGAGGGTTTTTTGAGGAAGGGGGTGACCTTTGCATGTTTGAAGGATGATGGAAATGAACCAGTAGTAAGGGATCGGTTGAATATGTGAGTAAGGGCTGGGGTGAGGGTAGAGGACAGGTATTAAATGTGAAGAGATAGGGTCAAGGGGGCATGTAGTGAGGTGTGGGGAAGATATTAGTGAACTCACTTCATTCTCAGTGGTTGGGGGGAAGGTACTGAGAGTGTTGGAGGGGGTGACCGGGGGCGGAGATGAAAGGTTGCTTCTGATGGTAAGTGTTTTGTTGAAAAAGTAATCTGCCAAGTCTTGAGCACTAAAGTCAGATGAGGGGGGTGGTGCAGGTGGATAGAGGAGAGTGTTGAAAGTGGAGAAGAGACGTTTAGGGTTTGAGGAGTGAGAAGATATGAGAGAAGAGAAGTAGTTTTGCTAAGTGAAGGGCAGAGGAGTAAGAATAAAGAATGAACTTATAGTAAAGGAAATCGGGTTCAGAGCGGGATTTCCTCCAGTCACATTCAGCAGCACGGGAGCATTTTTGTAGATAGCGTTTTTGCTGAGAGTGCGTGGGGTTTTGCGTATTTGTGGAGGAGCAAGGGTGTCGAGTGCAGAGGAGAGAGTATTGTTATAGTGGGTTGTAGCAAGGTCAGGGCAGGATACCGTTGAAGTGTGGGGAAGGCGTTTTTGAATAAGGTTAGAAAGTTGGAGAGGATCCACAGTGTGCAGATTTCTACTGGTGCGGAGGCTGGGGTAGAAATAGGTTTAGCCTGTACATTGAGATTATAGGTGAGCAGATGGTGATCTGAGATGGGAAATAGGCGACAGGTGACATCAGAAGGGGAGCAGAGGTAGGAGAATACCAGATCAAGAGAGTGTCCGTCACGGTGAGTAGGGAATAGGGTGGATTGTGAAAGAATAAAGGAGTTTGTGAGTGAGAGAAGTTTAGAGGCAGCAGGGGTAGATGGGTTATCAATGGGGAGGTTGAAGTCCCCTAAGATTAGAGTAGGTGTATTTGTAGAGAGAAAGTGAGAAAGCCAGGCAGCAAAGTTGTCAAGGAATTGGGAGGTTGGTCCAGGGGGGCGATAGATAACTGCCACCTTGAGGGAGAGGGGGGAGAAAATGTGGATGCAATGGACTTCAAAGGAGGAGAAGGAGAGAGATGGATGAGGATGGAGGTGCTGATAGGAGCAGGAAGGGGACAGTAAGATTTCAACACCGCCACCATGTCTCTCACCTGGTCTAGGTGTGTGGCTAAAGTGGAGAGCGCCTTGCATTGGAGAGAATCACGGAGTTCAGCTGATTTTCTTCATTACAAATTAATCTTGAACTCCTACTATTCTGCCCTTAATCTCCACAAGCAACACTACTTCTCTACTCTTATCTCTAATCTTTCTTCAAACCCAAAACGTCTATTGTCCACTTTCAATACTCTCCTCCACCCTCCCCCACTTCCTAATACAACTTCTCTGTCAGCTCAAGACTTTGCCAGTCACTTCATTAACAAAATTGACTCCATCAGACATGAAATCAGTTCTCAACATAATTCCATTCTCTCCCCCCCTCAAATGCTCTCACTCAACCACAGCCCTCATAACCTGAAACTTAGTTCATTCTCCCCTGTTACTGAGGAAGAAGTTTTGGCACTTATACTGCACTCTCACCTCACTACCTGTCCCCTTGACCCTATCCCCTCACAGTTACTCCCCTCCCTCTCTGTGACCCTTACCCCTATACTAACACACATTTTCAACCTCTCCCTCAGCACTGGTACATTTCCCTCATCGATGCAACATGCACTGGTCACACCTATCCTCAAAAAACCTTCCCTTGATCCTACCTCCCCATCTAACTACCGCCCTATTTCCCTCCTCCCTCTTGCTTCAAAGCTTCTCGAAAAACTAGTATATGCACGCCTATCCCATTTCCTTACATTAAACTCCCTTCTTGACCCGCTGCAATCTGGATTTCGCCCCTATCACTCCACAGAGACAGCTATTGTTAAGGTCACCAGTGACCTACTTACAGCAAAATCAAAAGGCCACTTCTCTCTGCTTATCCTCCTTGATCTGTCCACAGCATTTGACACTGTTGACCACCCTCTTTTGCTCCAAACCCTCAAATCCTTCGGCATCTGTGACACAGACCATTCGTGGCTCTCTTCCTACCTATCAAACCGTACCTTCAGTGTAGCCTTCTCTGGGGCCTCCTCTGCCCCGTCACCACTTTCTGTCGGAGTACCGCAAGGCTCTGTCCTCGGTCCCCTTCTCAATCTATACGTCATCACTAGGTTCCCTAATTAAGTCCCACGGTTTCCAATATCATTTGTATGCCGATGACACCCAAATCTACTTCTCTGCACCAGACCTATCTCCTTCCTTGCTAACCCGTGTCACTAACTGTCTTTGTCACATCTCTTCCTGGATGTCCTCTCACTACCTCAAGCTAAATCTCTCCAAAACTGAGCTCCTCATTTTCCCCCCTTCTTCCAAAATCTCTACCCCCAATATCTCTATAACTGTCGACAAATCCATCATTACCCCTACCCCGCGGGGTCACATTTGACTCAGATCTTTCCTTCACTCCTCACATTCAGTCCTTGGCTAAAGCCTGCCGCTTCCACCTTAAAAACATCTCCAAAATTAGACACTTCCTTACACAAGACACAACTAAGATTTT
This sequence comes from Bombina bombina, assembly GCF_027579735.1. Classification (NCBI taxonomy): domain Eukaryota; kingdom Metazoa; phylum Chordata; class Amphibia; order Anura; family Bombinatoridae; genus Bombina; species Bombina bombina. Next base: position 432,401,446 of record NC_069503.1, read on the forward strand.
AATCCACTCTCTCATTCTTTCCTGCCTTGATTACTGCAACTCTGTCCTCTCTGGTCTCCCCACCTGCCGCCTAGCTCCCTTACAATCCATAATGAATGCCTCTGCCAGACTCATCTTCCTTACACGTCGCTCTTCATCTGCTGCTCCTCTCTGCCAATCCCTTCACTGGCTTCCTCTTGCCTCTAGGATCAAATACAAAATTCTCACTCTGACATACAAAGCCCTCAACTGCACTGCTCCCCCCTATATCTCAGACCTTGTCTCCAGATACTCTCCCTCCCGTCCCCTTCGCTCTGCTCATGACCTCCTACTCTCCTCCTCTCTGGTTACCTCATCGCACTCCCGTTTACAGGACTTCTCCAGACTGGCTCCCATCTTGTGGAACTCTCTGCCTCGCCCCACAAGACTCTCCCCTAGTTTTAACAGCTTGAAGCGCTCCCTAAAGACTCTACTGTTCAGGGATGCATACAACCTACGTAACAGCAACAACATGGGAGCGCTCAGACGCCCGTTCTGTGTGTGGCCTCGGCTCGCGCTTCACGTAAGGTGCCGCCCCTCTTGAGTAGGTCCTGACGTCTCGATGACGATACCTGGAAACTCCGTCAATCCGGTGCAAGTGGTAAAACGATCCACCACCGCTTGCACTAATATGATAGCAACATCCACTGCACACGGTAATAGACAAATAAAACCATGTAACGGAAATAAAAGACAAAGGCTCCAAAGTGGTGAAATAAAAAGTCTTGTATTCAGTAACTTTGTTTAGCAAAAGCGGTTACAACAGGCAATTCAGCAATTCCAGCTGGTCAAACGCGTTTCATATATATTAAACTTCTTCAGTGACCATCTTGTACTATTGCCCATAATGCAGCACTATTTAAAGGGAAAGCAGACACACTCCCTCTTTAGTTAAACCAATCAAATTACAAAAAGTGCTGCATTATGTATACTACGAATACTGTGTTAAGTGACAGCAAAATACTTTTCTTTATTTATACAAACAGTAAACAATATACAATTTCTTAACTCACATATTAACTTTCAGAAAAGGAATTAAATCTGATTCAAAAAATAGAAAATAAAAAACCTAATTTAACTATTTTAGGTATCCACAAATAGTTTTACATCCCATTCAGAATTTAGCCCTACTGGCATTCTGGTATCCAGCTGAAAGATCCAGAAAACCTCTCTTTTACTGAGAGTATTACATCTATTTCCTCCTCTTGGATGTCTGGCAATCAGCTGGATACCCTGGAATGTCAGCAGGGAACTATCAGAATCGTGTTCTTTTCTGAAATGTAGGGAGACAGGAGTAGTGGACTCTGGATCTTCTATGGAACGCAAGTGTTCCAAAAAACGATCTTTTAGAGCCCGTGTCATTTGACCGACATACTGCCTATAGCACCCCCTACAGGTCAGAAGGTATATGACATAGCAAGAATTACATGTTATATGCTCCTGTATCTTGAATTGTTTTTCATTAGCAGTAGACACAAAATTTTGACCAAAGGTAGCATAAGTGCAAGATTTACATCTCCTACTACCACATTTGTAAAAACCTGGTTTTATAGACAACCAATTTTGGCTAGAAATTTTAGGCAACATAGAGGGAGACAAGATCCCTCTTAATGTTTTTGCTTTACGTGACACAAATACTATTCCATCCTTGACTATGTCACATAGTTTGTCATCTGTTTCTAGGATAGGCAATGCTTTACGGATAATGCCACAAATTTGGGCATATTCTTCACTATACGTAGTGATAAACTTAGGCTGACGAAATCTCTCATCTCTTTCCACTTTCTTTTTCTCAAGTAAAGTAGACCTATCCATAACATCAACTTCCTTTTTAATAGACTCTATTGCCTCTCTACAACAATACCCTCTGTGTATAAGTCTATTCGTCAATTCTGCAGAGTGTGATTGATAACTTTGTTCATTCGTGCAATTACGTTTGATTCTGATATATTGGCTTTTCGGGATAGAACGAATTGTATGTTTTGGATGGCAAGACTGTGCATTGAGAATAGTATTCCCTGCAATCTCTTTGCGAAATAATTCAACATCTATTGATTTATTTGTTACATTAGACACCAGTCTAATATCCAAAAATGGCATGGAGTCTCTGTTAAATTCTAATGTAAATTTCAAATTCATCAAGTTATTCTGTAGATATTCTGAAAATTGTTCAATCAAATGTACTGGTCCCCTCCAGACTATCAATATATCGTCGATATAACGACCGTAATAATGGATATATTCTTTGTAGGGATTTCCATCTCCATAGACGTGGGACAGCTCCCACCAACCCATATACAGGTTGGCATAAGAGGGGGCAAACTTTGCCCCCATAGCCGTCCCACGCCTCTGGAGATAGAAACTCTCCTCAAACAGAAAAAAATTGTGTTTTAATAGATAATCAATGGATTTGACAATAAAACTTTTTAGAACATCATCATAGTCAGAAAAATGACTCAAAAAATATTCAATGGCCTTAATGCCCTGTTCGTGAGGGATGCAGGTATATAATGATACCACATCAATAGTTACAAAAACAAATCCCTCCTGCCATACAATTTCCTCTAATCTTTTCACAACATCCGTAGTATCTTTGATGTAACTTAACAATTTCAGAACCATTGGTTGTAAATATCCATCTATCATTTCAGAGAGAGGCTCATTCAATGAGCCAATTCCAGCCACAATTGGCCTCCCTGGAGGATTATTTCTGTCCTTATGGACTTTGGGAAGAAAGTGAAAAATAGCTGTAATCGGATGCTCAGTATATAGAAACTCAAAATTATCTTCCGTTATAAGACCATCAAGTAAAGCCTCATTAAGAATAATTTTAAGTTCTCTCTGATAGAAAAACACTGGATTTGATTTGAGTCTCTCATATACTGTAGTATCAAGTAACTGTCTATGCGCCTCTTTAATATAATCCTCCCGATTAAGAACTACAACCTTTCCCCCTTTGTCCGAATTTCGAAAAACTAATTCTTTGTTATTAACCAACTCTTTGATAGACAGATATTGATCTCTGGACAAATTGTCTTTCTTATGATTAGCAGAGGATATATTTTTATGTAGTTTCTTCAAAGCTGTCTCAACTGTCTTCTGAAAGACTTCAACTGAACTCGACCTAGAACTTACTGGGTGAAACTTAGATTTCTTTTTTAATTTTGAAAGATCATACACATCTTGATTAACACTAAAATATGAATCCTTAGTGTCCTCACCTATAGTTACAAGGTCTAGAAGAGCACATTCATCAGCAAAATCAAAACCACATCTAAGTGGTTCTGGCTTCTCTCTTTGCCTCACTTCACAACTATCTTGTTTAACTTCTAAAAAGTGTTTCTTCAATACCAAGGTTCTCACAAACCTATTCAAATCCACTACTGTGTCAAACAAGTTAAAATGTGAAGTTGGAGAGAAACCTAAACCCAGAGATAAAACTTGTAATTGTGTTTTGGAAAGTTGAACAGATGACAAATTGATAACATTATAAGAGTCTATGCATATTTCTGAAATGCTAGTGCCCTCCTCCTCTGTGGATAGTGCCGAGGTTTGGGGGGTACAATCTCTTGAAATTTTTCTTGACCTTCCTGACCTGCCACGTCCCCCTCTGCGTACTTTTTTCTTCGCACTGTGGACTTGTGCTGGCCCCTCTCGTTTTTTGACTGTGCTGAAGATGTAGAGGGAACATGATCATCATGTGCTGTAAGAGCAAATGACGTAGTTACTACAGAGGATGGTGGACTCTCATTAGAAATTTCCAAATCAGAGGAGTCATAATCATACTCCGTATCAGTCTCTGCAAATCTAACTTTTTTATCTGATTTGTATCTTCTATATCTCCTCCTCGTGTCAGACACTGTCCATTTATAGACCTTATTATTCTCATAGTCTTGTTTGTCACGTAAGATTTTTTGTTTTTTAAAATGCCATAGATTGTCTCTAAACTCAGTAATCACCTTCTGCAACTTCGTATCATATTTGTTAAATACAGGATCTTGACACAAAGGTCGCATATATGATTGCAGCTTAAGCTTTTCTTGACACAACTCTTGATGTATTTGTTTTTTGTATTCAATTAATAAATCAATTAATGCTAAAGAGCATTCTGTAAGTATTTTGTTCCATTTATCAATAAATAATTGATCTGTCACCTGAAAAGAAGGAAATTTTCTGATACGGAGCCCTCTTGGTATACGTTGGGCTTTTTTATACATTTGAAAGCTCTTAATGTCCATTTCAATACTCAAATCTTTTTTGAGCAAGGAATCCATTTTATAAAACAAACTGTCCAAATTTTTATTAGCCTCTTGCTCAATTACATCTGTACTGAACAAATCTTCCGTATCACTAATATCCTCAGCAGACTGCTGAAACACATATCCTTCGGTTGCCATAATATATGTAACACAATGCTTATAATACGTTACAAATGATATCACCAATAGAGCCTTATAGTCACAATACTTAACTTCTGGGGTGCCTTACGACTTATAGCTTAAATAGCCTTTTGACGACCACATTCATAAACAAAACAAGGAAAGTCCGTGCCGCTTACCCTCTCCAACCCGGTGGATACAAAGTAACAGCAACAACATGGGAGCGCTCAGATGCCCGTTCTGTGTGTGGCCTCGGCTCGCGCTTCACGTAAGGTGCCGCCCCTCTTGAGTAGGTCCTGATGTCTCGATGACGATACCTGGAAACTCCGTCAATCCGGTGCAAGTGGTAAAACGATCCACCACCGCTTGCACTAATATGATAGCAACATCCACTGCACACGGTAATAGACAAATAAAACCATGTAACGGAAATAAAAGACAAAGGCTCCAAAGTGGTGAAATAAAAAGTCTTGTATTCAGTAACTTTGTTTAGCAAAAGCGGTTACAACAGGCAATTCAGCAATTCCAGCTGGTCAAACGTGTTTCATATATATTAAACTTCTTCAGTGACCATCTTGTACTATTGCCCATAATGCAGCACTATTTAAAGGGAAAGCAGACACACTCCCTCTTTAGTTAAACCAATCAAATTACAAAAAGTGCTGCATTATGTATACTATGAATACTGTGTTAAGTGACAGCAAAATACTTTTCTTTATTTATACAAACAGTAAACAATATACAATTGTAATTGTATTTGAAATTGTATATTGTTTACTGTTTGTATAAATAAAGAAAAGTATTTTGCTGTCACTTAACACAGTATTCATAGTATACATAATGCAGCACTTTTTGTAATTTGATTGGTTTAACTAAAGAGGGAGTGTGTCTGCTTTCCCTTTAAATAGTGCTGCATTATGGGCAATAGTACAAGATGGTCACTGAAGAAGTTTAATATATATGAAACGCGTTTGACCAGCTGGAATTGCTGAATTGCCTGTTGTAACCACTTTTGCTAAACAAAGTTACTGAATACAAGACTTTTTATTTCACCACTTTGGAGCCTTTGTCTTTTATTTCCGTTACATGGTTTTATTTGTCTATTACCGTGTGCAGTGGATGTTGCTATCATATTAGTGCAAGCGGTGGTGGATCGTTTTACCACTTGCACCGGATTGACGGAGTTTCCAGGTATCGTCATCGAGACGTCAGGACCTACTCAAGAGGGGCGGCACCTTACGTGAAGCGCGAGCCGAGGCCACACACAGAATGGGCGTCTGAGCGCTCCCATGTTGTTGCTGTTACTTTGTATCCACCGGGTTGGAGAGGGTAAGCGGCACGGACTTTCCTTGTTTTGTTTATGAATGTGGTCGTCAAAAGGCTATTTAAGCTATAAGTCGTAAGGCACCCCAGAAGTTAAGTATTGTGACTATAAGGCTCTATTGGTGATATCATTTGTAACGTATTATAAGCATTGTGTTACATATATTATGGCAACCGAAGGATATGTGTTTCAGCAGTCTGCTGAGGATATTAGTGATACGGAAGATTTGTTCAGTACAGATGTAATTGAGCAAGAGGCTAATAAAAATTTGGACAGTTTGTTTTATAAAATGGATTCCTTGCTCAAAAAAGATTTGAGTATTGAAATGGACATTAAGAGCTTTCAAATGTATAAAAAAGCCCAACGTATACCAAGAGGGCTCCGTATCAGAAAATTTCCTTCTTTTCAGGTGACAGATCAATTATTTATTGATAAATGGAACAAAATACTTACAGAATGCTCTTTAGCATTAATTGATTTATTAATTGAATACAAAAAACAAATACATCAAGAGTTGTGTCAAGAAAAGCTTAAGCTGCAATCATATATGCGACCTTTGTGTCAAGATCCTGTATTTAACAAATATGATACGAAGTTGCAGAAGGTGATTACTGAGTTTAGAGACAATCTATGGCATTTTAAAAAACAAAAAATCTTACGTGACAAACAAGACTATGAGAATAATAAGGTCTATAAATGGACAGTGTCTGACACGAGGAGGAGATATAGAAGATACAAATCAGATAAAAAAGTTAGATTTGCAGAGACTGATACGGAGTATGATTATGACTCCTCTGATTTGGAAATTTCTAATGAGAGTCCACCATCCTCTGTAGTAACTACGTCATTTGCTCTTACAGCACATGATGATCATGTTCCCTCTACATCTTCAGCACAGTCAAAAAACGAGAGGGGCCAGCACAAGTCCACAGTGCGAAGAAAAAAATACGCAGAGGGGGATGTGGCAGGTCAGGAAGGTCAAGAAAAATTTCAAGAGATTGTACCCCCCAAACCTCAGCGCTATCCACAGAGGAGGAGGGCACTAGCATTTCAGAAATATGCATAGACTCTTATAATGTTATCAATTTGTCATCTGTTCAACTTTCCAAAACACAATTACAAGTTTTATCTCTGGGTTTAGGTTTCTCTCCAACTTCACATTTTAACTTGTTTGACACAGTAGTGGATTTGAATAGGTTTGTGAGAACCTTGGTATTGAAGAAACACTTTTTAGAAGTTTAACAAGATAGTTGTGAAGTGAGGCAAAGAGAGAAGCCAGAACCACTTAGATGTGGTTTTGATTTTGCTGATGAATGTGCTCTTCTAGACCTTGTAACTATAGGTGAGGACACTAAGGATTCATATTTTAGTGTTAATCAAGATGTGTATGATCTTTCAAAATTAAAAAAGAAATCTAAGTTTCACCCAGTAAGTTCTAGGTCGAGTTCAGTTGAAGTCTTTCAGAAGACAGTTGAGACAGCTTTGAAGAAACTACATAAAAATATATCCTCTGCTAATCATAAGAAAGACAATTTGTCCAGAGATCAATATCTGTCTATCAAAGAGTTGGTTAATAACAAAGAATTAGTTTTTCGAAATTCGGACAAAGGGGGAAAGGTTGTAGTTCTTAATCGGGAGGATTATATTAAAGAGGCGCATAGACAGTTACTTGATACTACAGTATATGAGAGACTCAAATCAAATCCAGTGTTTTTCTATCAGAGAGAACTTAAAATTATTCTTAATGAGGCTTTACTTGATGGTCTTATAACGGAAGATAATTTTGAGTTTCTATATACTGAGCATCCGATTACAGCTATTTTTCACTTTCTTCCCAAAGTCCATAAGGACAGAAATAATCCTCCAGGGAGGCCAATTGTGGCTGGAATTGGCTCATTGAATGAGCCTCTCTCTGAAATGATAGATGGATATTTACAACCAATGGTTCTGAAATTGTTAAGTTACATCAAAGATACTACGGATGTTGTGAAAAGATTAGAGGAAATTGTATGGCAGGAGGGATTTGCTTTTGTAACTATTGATGTGGTATCATTATATACCTGCATCCCTCACGAACAGGGCATTAAGGCCATTGAATATTTTTTGAGTCATTTTTCTGACTATGATGATGTTCTAAAAAGTTTTATTGTCAAATCCATTGATTATCTATTAAAACACAATTTTTTTCTGTTTGAGGAGAGTTTCTATCTCCAGAGGCGTGGGACAGCTATGGGGGCAAAGTTTGCCCCCTCTTATGCCAACCTGTATATGGGTTGGTGGGAGCTGTCCCACGTCTATGGAGATGGAAATCCCTACAAAGAATATATCCATTATTACGGTCGTTATATCGACGATATATTGATAGTCTGGAGGGGACCAGTACATTTGATTGAACAATTTTCAGAATATCTACAGAATAACTTGATGAATTTGAAATTTACATTAGAATTTAACAGAGACTCCATGCCATTTTTGGATATTAGACTGGTGTCTAATGTAACAAATAAATCAATAGATGTTGAATTATTTCGCAAAGAGATTGCAGGGAATACTATTCTCAATGCACAGTCTTGCCATCCAAAACATACAATTCGTTCTATCCCGAAAAGCCAATATATCAGAATCAAACGTAATTGCACGAATGAACAAAGTTATCAATCACACTCTGCAGAATTGACGAATAGACTTATACACAGAGGGTATTGTTGTAGAGAGGCAATAGAGTCTATTAAAAAGGAAGTTGATGTTATGGATAGGTCTACTTTACTTGAGAAAAAGAAAGTGGAAAGAGATGAGAGATTTCGTCAGCCTAAGTTTATCACTACGTATAGTGAAGAATATGCCCAAATTTGTGGCATTATCCGTAAAGCATTGCCTATCCTAGAAACAGATGACAAACTATGTGACATAGTCAAGGATGGAATAGTATTTGTGTCACGTAAAGCAAAAACATTAAGAGGGATCTTGTCTCCCTCTATGTTGCCTAAAATTTCTAGCCAAAATTGGTTGTCTATAAAACCAGGTTTTTACAAATGTGGTAGTAGGAGATGTAAATCTTGCACTTATGCTACCTTTGGTCAAAATTTTGTGTCTACTGCTAATGAAAAACAATTCAAGATACAGGAGCATATAACATGTAATTCTTGCTATGTCATATACCTTCTGACCTGTAGGGGGTGCTATAGGCAGTATGTCGGTCAAACGACACGGGCTCTAAAAGATCGTTTTTTGGAACACTTGCGTTCCATAGAAGATCCAGAGTCCACTACTCCTGTCTCCCTACATTTCAGAAAAGAACACGATTCTGATAGTTCCCTGCTGACATTCCAGGGTATCCAGCTGATTGCCAGACATCCAAGAGGAGGAAATAGATGTAATACTCTCAGTAAAAGAGAGGTTTTCTGGATCTTTCAGCTGGATACCAGAATGCCAGTAGGGCTAAATTCTGAATGGGATGTAAAACTATTTGTGGATACCTAAAATAGTTAAATTAGGTTTTTTTATTTTCTATTTTTTGAATCAGATTTAATTCCTTTTCTGAAAGTTAATATGTGAGTTAAGAAATTGTATATTGTTTACTGTTTGTATAAATAAAGAAAAGTATTTTGCTGTCACTTAACACAGTATTCGTAGTATACATAATGCAGCACTTTTTGTAATTTGATTGGTTTAACTAAAGAGGGAGTGTGTCTGCTTTCCCTTTAAATAGTGCTGCATTATGGGCAATAGTACAAGATGGTCACTGAAGAAGTTTAATATATATGAAACGCGTTTGACCAGCTGGAATTGCTGAATTGCCTGTTGTAACCGCTTTTGCTAAACAAAGTTACTGAATACAAGACTTTTTATTTCACCACTTTGGAGCCTTTGTCTTTTATTTCCGTTACATGGTTTTATTTGTCTATTACCGTGTGCAGTGGATGTTGCTATCATACAACCTACGCTAACCTTACTTTATACCAGTTCCACTCCTCCATTGCTATCCCCTGAACCCCCTTAAGTCCAGCTGTTTGTAGATCACCTTCTTAAGAGCTAATTACAACAGTGCAACTCTTGGCAGGGCCCTCTACCCATCTGATCCCTTTAATTGTTTTGTTGTACTACCCTCTGTTTACAGCACTACGGAATCTGTTGGTGCTCTACAAATAACCGATAATAATAATAATAATAATAAAGGGCTAGATTACAAGTGGAACAATAAAATGTTAGCATTGTTGAGCACTAACTGTGTTCAAGGTAAATCAATAGCGGTTGTATTTTTGTACTGGTATTACAAATTAAAAGTAAAAATTTAGTGCACAAGCCAAAGACTCAGGCGCGCTAACGCTTGGAGGTCAGATAGTGTGCCATCGCGAAATCCCTTTTCCCAAATACTTCTATGGGGCACGCTACAAAAGCCTTTTCTTTTTTTGCACAAAATCTGACCCAAAGGTGTGCTAAGCCGAAGTTGCGTTAAGAATACTTCAAATACCTATGTTCTTCAATTAGAAGAAAATTTTCTTTTTCTTTTTAAATATATATTTCTATATATATCTGTATATATTTTTGAAAAATGTATACCTTTATATCTATCTATCTATCTATCTATCTATCTATCTATCTATATATATATATATATATATATATATATATATATATATATATAGTACATTCTCTTCTAAGTGAAAAACCTAGGAATTTCAAGTATACCTATTAAAAAAAATCTAAAATTTATTTTAAAATGATATTGCATATTTCAAGGTATTTGTCTGGGAAGGGCTCAAAAGTGGATATAAATATATATATCATATTATTATCATTATCGGTTATTTGTAGAGCGCCAAAAGATTCCTCAGCACACATATATATATATATATATATATATATATATATATATCAAGCAAAAGACAGCACTCTCTGGACTTAATAACAGCAAATAAAGTAGTTTATTCAGTGACGTTTCTGGGAATGCTCCCCTTTATCAGACCAGTGTTACAGAGAATGTGCAAAACATTTATACCCTTACATAGACTCTCCCCCTGTCTGCAAACTGCCAGAACAGTTGCCAGGGCAACCAGTTCCTAGCAACAGTGCAATGTTAAAAACATTTATATAAAGTGTCAAAAAAACATCCATAACCACCAAACACAAGCATATATACATATGTACATATCTACTTAACAGGCAACAGCTACCCTGTTGATGTGTATTGTTGATGTGCAATATAGCACATTATGACTGCATATATACATTCATAACGGCCCCACAACAAAGCCACTGGACTGCAAGGCAGTTTGTTCAATAACGGGAAATACAATGATACATCACATGTATTACAGCATCCATACTTTAACCTATTTAGGGATAACTAGACACCAGCACGAAATATTAGGTACATGATTAAGTACATAATTGTTAAGTGGAAAGGCGGCCCGTGTGACAATAAAGTCAGAGCGCTAACCGTATGTTGTCTGTCACCTAAAGTAAGTACTCAATATTCCAGTGGTATATATCAGCGTGGAGCTGCATAGGAGGTTACAATATGTGCAGTTCTATTCTGAATAAGCCTCATACCTTTGGATGTGAGAGCAGGATAAACCAGGGCTAATGCAACAGCATGTAACTTACCCCAATACGGGGAAATCGCAAGTGCTGTACGGGTCTATCAAGTGCGCATGCGTATCGCACTCTGAGCCACGCCTCATATATACAGTTCCAAACAGCCTATCCACCCACCTAGGGACAACTACCTGGTTGCAGATATGTATCAAATATCCTCAAATGAAATGCACTCACAGGAACATTTGGGTCTCAGAAAAGCTAAAATGTATTTAACGTTTCGGGGAAGTTTACATCCCCTTCATCAGAACAGCAAAACATGTGAAAGCATATAAAGCATACACTTAAAGGGACAGTACACTGTAAAATTGTTTTTCCATAAATGTATTTTAAATGATTTGTTATACCAACTGCAGAGTATAAAATATTTGAGAAATTGCATTTTCGGGTTTATTTGTGTATCTGAAGTAGCTGGTTTTGTGCTTTGAAACCACAGCCTATTACTATGGGTTGAGCTTCAGGTAATATCAGGTCTCATTATGTTATCACTTTTATGTACACAGACTTGCTTCCTTATCTTATATTTGTCTGGAACACCAAAGCTCAATACATAGAGAGAACAATGGAAAATGATCATTTTATTACTTAACTATCATGCCCCCCACTGAGGGTGTAATCTCTTCTGCTGGCTGTGTTTACTTAGGCTTGTCAATAGCGTATACGCCAGTATCAAAACTTTCAGTATAGGCTGGGAAACCACAAGCTAAATCAGCTATTTCAAATGCTGAAATATGAGTAAAGGAGCTACTTGCAACCAATTTAATACACTCTAGCAGGTAAAAAGGATCATTGGGAATAATTTAAAGGGGAGAAAGTTTTGGGTGAACTGTCCCTTTAAGTGACATACACACCCCCTCCTATTCTTGTGGCACCAAACAGACAGTGTTTGGAACGCAATCCTGCGTTCCAGCATATCGTGAGACCAGAAGTGACAGTCTACAACTTTCAGTCCGGGATTTGTTAGATGAAAAGAGCTAATAAAGTGAACAAAGTTTAAACATTCTAACTTAAAAACGTTTATGTTATAAATCACTACAACAGTAAATGTGACAATGTGTAATCTTAGCACATACATCGAATAATCTCGATTTTACTATGAACGGTACTTGTATCATTACCTTGGGTTGTCATGGTTACCAACCAACATTAGTTCTGTGATCGCTTACGTAAGATATCATTATTTCTCACATTAAAGGGACACTGAACCCAAATTTTTTCTCTTGTAATTCAGAAAGAGCATGCAATTTTAAGCAACTTTCTAATTTACTCCTATTATCAATTTTTCTTCGTTCTCTTGCTATCATTATTTGAAAAATAAGGCATCTAAGCTTTTTTTTGGTTTCAGTACTCTGGACAGCACTTTTTTATTGGTGGATGAATTTATCCACCAATCAGCAAGGACAACCCAGGTTGTTCACCAAAAATGGGCCGGCATCTAAACTTACATTCTTGCATTTCAAATAAAGATACCAAGAGAATGAAGAAAATTTGATAATAGGAGTAAATTAGAAAGTTGCTTAAAATTTCATGCTCAATTTGAATCACGAAAGAAAAATTTTGGGTACAGTGTCCCTTTAATGTGTTCTTTTATATCTGTGATCCTAAATATGTTTTGGAGAGACGATCATATTTAAACGTATATGTTGGTTGCTTATGTGTACTGTTGTCATGGCAGCAATCAACATCAGAATAACGCCATATTCATTAGGTACCAAATCTTGCATACACCTAACGTGATACTTGCTTAATCGTCTAATTTAATCTCCCTGTACGATTGCTAAAACTAAAGTGTTTATCAACCCATAATTCAGTGCTACATTGAAATTATTTACATAAATACACACTCTAAGGCATAAGATAAAAACTAAACATAAGATAAAACACCTAAATGTATCTACTGCTGGCATACATTTATAATCTCAACCTACTCACTGTTACTGCCCCTTTCTTTATGACTAGAGTATATGTTAGGCTATATTGACTGTTGGATACATAGTCCTCAGGACAACCTATAATAATTTTCATCCAAGTGTATACAGGTGATCCATATTCACATAATACTGGCTACTAACAATATCTGGAACAAATAAGTTACTGGCACTATGGAAATAAATTTAGAGGAAAGGACCCAATGTGTATTGGACCGGTGCTGCCCTTAAAGGGACATAATACTCATATGCTAAATCACTTGAAACTGATGCAGTATAACTGTAAAAAGCTGACAGGAAAATATCACCTGAGCATCTCTATGTAAAAAAGGAAGATATTTTACCTCACAATTTCCTCAGCTCAGCAGAGTAAGTTCTGTGTAAAAAGTTATACTCAGCTTCTCCCAGCTGCAGGTAAAATAAATAAAAAATGAAGAAATGAACAGCAGCCAATCAGCATCAGCAGTGCTGAGGTCATGAACTCTTACTGTGATCTCATGAGATTTGACTTAAATCTCATGAGATTTCATAGTAAGCTTCCTTTACCTGATTGGTGAAATAATATGAGAGTGCACGATGCTAGTCCCTTCAGATGTCCCAGGACAAACACACTAAAATGCTGCTTAGAAATCCTTTACAATGGGAGGTGGCTACTGAGGAACTTTTGAGGTAAAATATCTTTCTTTTTTACATAGAGATGTTCAAGTGATATTTTCTAATCAGCTTTTTACAGCTATGCTGCATCACTTTCAAGTGTTTAAACATTTGGGTATTATGGCCCTTTAATATAAATATTAAACACAGATACCCCACTAAAGGAATGGGGTAAAAAGAAGTGGGATTAAGCACTCCACCTCTAATATTGTGTATATAATAAAATATTACTTTTAATATATTAATAATAATAAAATCCAGGAAACCCTGAAAGGTCACCCACCACACTAAAATCAAAGACAAAACAACCCCAAACACCTAAACTGTGTAGAACGTATGCTTCCCTCTTTCCTGGCCGATAACAGCTTAAGTCGGCATCAGGTGACAGAGGCATAAACGGCACTACACATAGGTACAGAAGGGGGTATTAGACACAAACGGCCCTGACATCACATAGTGTTGAATATTTATAATATATCCTCATTTGGCTCCTCTATTTTGTAGTATATCCTCTTCTGGATCATCAGTTTCCAGTGCACCATGATAGTTTACACTATCATGCACTGGAAACGTTAAATACATTTAAAATTTTCTGAGACCCAAATGTTCCTGTGAGTGCATTTCATTTGAGGATATATGTCAGTAAATGTCAGATAAAAAACAGATATCTTAAGACTTCCAGAATTGGGATTTTACTTTCATATTCTCACAGATATTTCAATGTGCCTACTAATTTCCAAACTTTTTAGACAGAGTGCCAATTTATCAAATGTTGGGCAGACATGATTCACTGTAGCGAATCATGTCTGCCCGACGTCGCTAAATGCCGACAGCATATGCTGTTGGCATTTAACATTGCATAGGCATTTCTAGTGATATGCTTGTGCAATGTCGCCCACTGCACATTCACGGTCAATCGACAGCTAGCAGGGGGTGTCATTCATTTTGACTGTATCTGATCGGGATGATTGCAGTCTGCCACCTCAGAGGTGGCGGAAGAGTTAAGACCGCTGCTTCGTAACTCCTTTTTCCGGCGAGCATAATAAAAATATGGTTACATGATTTCATCTATTATATATATTAATAGCTGTTAGCTTTGGTGCAGCGTTAATGTGGTACAAACAAACCAATAATAAACGGTAAAAAATAAATTGTCATTGCAATATAGCTATTTTTTTTTTAATTTGCAAAAATGTTTCTCTACTGTAGCAAGGGCGTATTTTGTCCAAGGCCACCTAGGCTTATGGATAAGGCATTAGATTTTCAGAGAAAATTAAATTTGTAGTGGTAGTTCTAGGCGTGATGTGTTTATACTTATTATCTCAAAAAGATTTTGTTTTTTATATTTTATTAAAAATCAATTATATTTGTCTTGCAAGGATGCATGACCCCTCCATGTGACCTCAGATTGTGAGAAATAATGCAAAAAACAAAACAAATGAGTGACTGTACATGTCTGCTACAAACAGTTCACATGAAAGGTGGAAAAATGCCACTAAAACACATCTGCACTATGTTAGACAAAATACTTTTCTAGCATTATATCTTTTTGACCCAAGCCCAAATTCACAATTTTCTTTTCCATTTTCCAAAACTACCACATTCCGTGATTTTTTATTGTGCCACATGTCATTACCGCCACTCTTCTCTCCTAATTTTTTTTTTCATTTAAAAATCCTTCCCTCATCATAACTCTTTTTGCGTTTCTAACTACTTTTAGCTTGTCTGTGGCTTTGTTTTCTGATTTTAAATTTCATAAGAAAGTCCATAGAAAACTAATGTAACAGCTTTAATGTAAAAACTGTATGATTGCAAAAGCATAGTAAAATTACTAGGACTTTGCAATCACAAATCACTGGAAACTCTACTGCCCCCATACCTTTCCAATACATACAGGCCCATTTATCAAGCTCCGTATGGAGCTTGAAGGGCCGTGTTTCTGGCGAGTCTTCAGACTCGCCAGAAACACAACTTATGAAGCAGCGGTCTAAAGACCGCTGCTCCATAACCCTGTCCGCCTGCTCTGAACAGGCGGACAGGAATCGCCAGACATCAACCCGATCGAATACGATCGGGTTGATTGACAGCTCCCTGCTGGCGGCCAGTCAGCAGGGGGCGGCGTTGCACCAGCAGCTCTTGTGAGCTGCTGGTGCAATGTTAAATGCGGAGAGCGTATTGCTCTCCGCATTTAGCGAGGTCTTGCGGACCTGATCCGCAGTGTCGGATCAGGTCCGCAAGCCCTTTGATAAATGGGCCTGCAACAATTTTAGTTTGTGTTTGCCTCGTATATTTCTCAGAACCAGAGGAAAGTGATGCACCCCACTAGACATCCAGGGATCATTGTACTGTAATAAAATGAAGACATTTTACATTTAGAGAGCAGAGTGTGAAGGCATCATGTAATTGTGCCGAAACTCTAAAAATGGAATTAATTTAAATGAAAAAAAATATATTATTCATAGTGTCATGCTGTTTACATGCATTGTCAGTATGAAATCTGTATGCAGTTACATTCTGTAAACTAAGGCATCTTGATTAATTTGTTACATCTTTTTTGTTTTATCTGATGTGCTAATAACACATGGATTAGAATTTGCTGCCGTTGATGGCTTAGTTTCCTTTCTATACTTTATTCTGCAACCGGTTGTATACAGATGTTTTGTTTCTAATAGTTGATTGCTGTTTATAAAGCTGATTTTATCAGGTCATATGACAGAAGCAACTTAAATAGAAGCATTTATAAATCAGCTTGTTTCATTTTCTTATACATTTATTAACACAACACAATTTACATTAAAAAGGTATATGCAATAGAATTATAAATAAGCTATCAGTCATGATATAGCACAGCCTAGCACTAAGTTAAAAACATAGCAAAATATATATTTTAAACAGCATTTACTTAAAGGGACACTCAAGTCAAAATTAAACTTTGATTATTCCGAGCAGCAATTTTAAACTACTTTCCAATTTACTTCCATTAACAAAATGTGCACTGTCTTTTTATGTTTACACTTTTTGAGTCACCAGCTGCTACTGAGCATGTGCAAGATTATACAGAATATACGTATATGCATTTTTGATTGGCTGATAGCAGTCACATGATACAGGGGAAGTGGAAATAGACATAACTAAGAAAATTGCTAAAACAAAATCTACTATTTATTTGAAGTTCAGACCAGGGGGCGATTTAACAAGCCCTGTATTGTGCCAAATGTAACTGTTTCCACGCGGTCCTTCAGGCTCGCCGGAAACAGGAGTTAAGACCGCTGCTCCTTACTCTTCCACAACCTCTGAGGAGGCAGACAGTAACCAACCCGATCGCATATGATTGGGTTGATTGACACCACCTGCTAGCGGCCAATTGGCCGCGTATGTGCAGGGGGCGGCATTGCACAAGCATTTCACCAGAAATGCTTGTGCAACGATAAATGCTGTTGGCATTTATCAATGTGCGGTGGACATGATCGCTACAGCATGCATTGTCTTTTTATCATGCATTTGTTAATTATGGAAATCTACTGTATTTACTGGTCCTTTAAAGTTACACAGCCTATATAACAAGATACTTAGTCCTAAACTTCTGCTTCTGTCTAGGATGCATAAAAAACTGTCCCCCAATCATACCATTAGAAGCGGTACCCCCACTACACATTTAGTCAGATTTTAAATCCTCTAACCATGTCTTGGGCATAAACGAATGCTTAGGGTCTGTAGTCTGCAGAATTTCCTTCAATGAATTAGATGACTTATGTCCTGCTTAAGATGTCCTCATTTTCCTAGAAAGATCTATCAGTCCTCACTGTCTTCCAATTTAGGACCAGATTACAAGTGGACTGATACTTAACGTTCCCGCGCTCACTCCGCTAGAAGTACATTTTCTGCACATGTCGGGTTGAAAGTAAACTGTTTTTGTTTGCATGATAACCCGATGCGTGTAAAAAGCCGAACTTAGGATATTGTGCTTGCGTTAACGTATTCCCACATAGAAGTCAATGGAGCAAAAAAAGTGGAAAAAAACCTAACATCATACTTGCGCGCATAGGGGCCGATTTATCAAAGTGCAACGGACATGATAAATGCAGACAGCATATTTATCATTGCATAAGCTAGCAGGGGGTGTCAATCAACCCGATCGTATGCGATCGGGTAGATTGATGTCCACCGCCTCAGAGGTAGCAGACAAGTTAAATTTCCTAACTCCTGATTTCGGCGATCCTGAGGGCTTTCGCGGAAACAGATGTATACTGCTCAATATTCTTAAGTGCGCTAACCCGACATAAAAATATGAATATTTCTCATTCCAATGTTCTTCACATAGCAGAATATGATCTATTTATTCATAAATATATATTTTACCAAAATACCATCATATATACCTAGAAATATAAATCTATAAATATATATACATGCAAAAGAAAAGGTGCCGTACTAAAAAAAAAAAAGTTAATTATTGATTGATATATTCTGCTTAGTGACTTTGAGAAAAGCAAGGGGACAAGATTATTTACTTTTGATATATTTTGCAGCCCCAGCTGCAGCGGCTGGGACTGGAAAGCTACAATTTAAAGGGAAGATTAATGGATGCAGTTGAGCTGTAGGGTGCCTATATAACAATAATCTGGCACTTTTATTTAATACAAAGTAATAACATTTAATTCTGAAAAAAATATTGGAGGAAGGGGTATCCCAGTAACCCCCTTTGAGAAAAATGGGATATGTGCATTCTACTGACTCAACAGAAAATAGGGCTGGTCTTCATATTTTTCCAGGGCTGCTTTTTATTCACAGTCCAGCGCTGATGATGATTACAAACAGGGCCGCCACTAGAAATTTTGGGGCCCCTGACTTAACCATTGATCAGGGCCCCCCCCCTCCTTTGACATGTGCAATTTTTGACCAAGTGACTAAAACGTATATGCACTTTATTCTTAATTGCTTGGTGCAGAAATTAACGCTCCAACTTAAGCATAAATTGCGTTAGGAATAAGATTGTTGCACTTGTCAGGTTGCACTCGTATTATGAGTTGAAAGTAAACTGTTTTTCGCTCTCACAGTAACCCAACTAGAGCAAAAATCAAAAGTTAGAATATGCTCATATATTCCCCCATAGAAACAAAACATCCCACTTTTGTGCAAAAACAATTGTGTATTCTCATTTGCGCTAACCGACATAAAAATATTATGGTACTATATATATATATATATATATATATATATACATACAAACAGGGCTTTTTTGTGGGGGTACTCACCGGTACTGAGTACCCCCACCTCTGCCAACTCATAAAAGGTAATATTTGTAATAATCATATAAATACTCTAGTTTTCACAAGAGGGATCTGCAAAATACATCAGACGTAAATAATGTTGTCCCTTTGCTTTTATCAAAGTTACTGAGCAGAATATATCAATCAATAATTAATGAATACCGGCACCTTTTCTTTTACAAAAAAAATCACTGTATACAAATATCTATTTATAAATACATAGAACATATTCTGCTATGTGCAAAACATTAAAATGTCAAATATTTACAATAAATACATAGTTAAAACCTTTATTAAATATGAATATTGCATAAATATGCTTTTAGAGGTTTTCAACTACTTAAAGGGATAGTCTAGTCAAAATTAAACTTTCATGATTCAGATAGAGGGGCCGAATGATCAAATGGCGGGCGAACATGATTTGTTGTAGCAAATGATATCCGCACGACATCGCTAAATGCCGACAGCATATGCTGTCGGCATTTAACATTGCACAAGCATTTCTGGTGAATTGCTTGTGCTATGCCACCCCCTGCACATTCGCGTCCAATCGGCCGCTAGCAGGGAGTATCAATCATGATTGCAGTCCACCACCTAAGAGGTGGCGGATGAGTTAAGGAACAGCGGTTTACCATAACCCTGTCCGCCTGCTCTGATGAGGCGGTCAGGAATCGCCACAATTCAACCCGATCGAGTACGATCGGGTTGATTGACACCTCCCTGCTGGCCGCGAGTCTGCAGGGGGCGGCGTTGCACCAGCAGCTCTTGTGAGCTGCTGGTGCAATGCTGAATACGGAGAGCATATTGCTCTCCTCATTCAGCGATGTCTGTCGGACCTCATCCGCACTGTCAGATCAGGTCCGACAGACATTTGATAATTCGGCCTCAGAGAGTACAATTGTTAGTTTTTCGAAAATACAAATATTGAGATATTATGAAATGTGTGTATTAACAATTTTTGAATGTTTAATCACAAATTTTGTATCGTTTTTTTTTGCTGCCTTTCCTTTCTTGCTTTTAGTACCCTGTCATCTGATAAATAAAATAATAATAATAAAAAAAAAAAATATATATATATATATATATATATATATACAATCCCCACACTTAAAGGGAAACCCATATTTTTCTTTTGTTATTCATATAGAGAATATGATTTTAAAGTGATGGTAAACTGAAAGGATTCACTAATAAGATTCATCAAAACTAACAATGTTATTTCTAATAAGTTTATTTATAATGCATCACCTACTATTCACTGCTATCCGCCGACCGCCCCGACACAAATACATATTTTTTTTTCTGAGGATGTTTGGGTTGTCCTATCCAATCCATGGCGTTTTGGCATGTTGCAGTGAAAAAAAAACAAAAAAACATTACATTGCGCATGCGTTAGTGATGTCAGGCAGCTTCTAAGCATTCCTTAATCGTATGCGTATTTACAGTGTGAAGACATAACTGCCCACGGTTCATTGTAATACGAAGATTCAGGAATTGAAGTGTAAGTATAGGATCGGATGAGTCAAAGAGAGCATGCGCAAAGTATTGAGGAAAGGTCATCGGCGCATCATGAATATTTAGATTGCGGGTATAGCTGCAATCTAAATATCTGTGCGAATAGGACAAAGTAGAGGGGGCGGAGCATAAGAATAAAGCAACGGATCGGTAATATGATACATTTTGAATGAAATATAATGCAAATAAATAAAAAAAAGATAGAGACTAATACCTACAAGTTAAGTTTAGGCAGATTAGATGGTGTAAAACACTAAAAATTACCATCACTTTAAGCAACTTTCAAATGTACTTCTTTTATCAATTTTCTTTGTTCTCTTGGTATCTTTTTTTGAAAAGCAGTGATATATGCCTAGGAGCCAGCCCATTTCTGGAACACTATATGGCAGCAGTTCTGCAAGAATGTTATCAATTTGCAAGAGCACTAGATGGTAGCACAATTTCCTGTCATGTAGTGCTCCAGAAACCTACCTATGGAATGTTTGATAATAGAAGTAAACTGTAAACTTTTAAAAATTGTATGCTTTGTCTGAATCACAAAATCATCTTTGTGGGTATCATACCCTTTAAAATTTGTTTTATTGGGATTGTGAAGAGGTCAAAACATATGGCGCTTATTATCGACCTTAATTAGTAATCTTCTCGATGAAGAACTCACCATGTCCCAAGCTCTATTACATTTACATAACCGAAAATTCAACACGCATATTAATACATTCATCAGGATACTATGCACATTCACCAGAACATGCATAGCTCAATAATGGAAGACTGGGGTACCCTCATAGCTAGAAATACGAAATAAAATAAACTGGACGTATAAGATGTATGAAGCAGCTTCATGGGTAATGGACTCAAGAGAATCTTTCAATAAAATATGGTTTTATTGGATCATGAACAATGAATCAACAAGCTGATTTTCATATCACAAACTTGGAGTGGCACAGGGGAGAACTAAACTAAAGATAGGAAGGGAATTAGAAATACAATAGATACTAATACGCTCAAATAAAGTGTGAATTCGACATTGAGGTTTATATAAAAAATTGTTTTACATTTTTTATTTGTTTAGTTATTGATTTAGTTATATTTTTGTAACGCCAATACCAAGTTCTAGGTAAACTCTCTAACCTCCATAGCAATTATACACAATGTTTGTTTTATGTGGAAGGGAGACTTCTCTCCTTTGTTTCTTCACAATTTCACTAAGGACATTACTATAAAAAGGCGACTTTATAAGCCGTGAGCGAGGAGCCACGGGGGAAAGGGACTTTTGATACCAGGTTTTCATATAAAGAACCCGGCAAACAGGTTTCCATAAATAAGACCTAAAAGAAAGAAGAAAGGCATCTAAAAAACTGATCATATTGTTTTTGGTGTTTAGGTTACTTAATGTAATTGTTGATTGTTTTGTAATAACCAGGTTGTAAATTTTAAGAAATATGTTCATTTAATAAAAAATATTTAAACATAAAATGTGGTTTATTACTAATTGCAGCCTTGCACTAAACTGACATACTTATCATTTGTATTTGCTGCTAGTTTGTACCCACTGTATATGTTTATTTCAGATTCATGTGCTGCAAGCTTTATATGGTAAAGACAGTCAAGAAATGTAGTGGGGAAGTTTAATAACCAGTATATCTTTATCTCTGGAGGTAACACAAAACACTCATTTCCTTTGTATGAAGCTGAATGTTCACTTTTAGAAGGAGCATGTTTCTTGAGTTCTCTGACACATTGATCCTTTTTGTTACAACATTATGTCGTTTTTGGCAAATACATATGTGTGGTCTGTTTTTCTTTCTGCATACATACTAGCTCTTTTATAACCTCAGATTTACAGTAGATAAAGTGAGTTCTTCCAATGTTTATAATGATCTTTACACAAGGGAAGCGCAGGCAATATCTAGAATGTTACAAAGTTACAGCTGCTGAGCATCTGTGTAGACATAAATAACCAGTAGTGGATTGTTTAAAAAATATGATAGAATTAAATAATATTGTGGTTTTCTGATGGAAAAGGTTTGTGCTCACTCTGTGTTCAGTAATTGGTGTGTATACTGTGTGTGAGGCATTGAAAAAGATGACACAAATCTAGATGATATAAAATGTGTCTTTATGAAAGTCAGTGATTCCTTGAAATAGACATCATACTCAGAAAAATTATGCATACATAAAAGCAGTAGTTTAAATGTTAAAATATTTAGATTACATCCAAGGTTGGGTAAATTTAAATGAGCAGGAAATGCATGTCTGTACACAACTGGCACTCTTGTATTAACGTTAACTGACTTATAGGAACAACACCAACAGCTCTGTTGGTGGAGACGTAAACCATTTTATAAAATCTAAACCAAAAATATTTATACAGAATTGGAACACATTATTATTATCATTATTAAAAAAATAAAATACATTAATACATGAAATCTCCTAAATTTAATGGAACTATGAAACATTTTGGGGTAAATTTATTAAAGTGCGGATGGACATGATACAATGTAGCTGCTGGTGCAATGCCGCCTGCAGATTCATGGCCAAACGGCAGCTAGCAGGGGGTGTCATTTAACCCGATCGTATTCGATCGGGTTGATTTCTGTCCGAGGCCTCAGAGCAGGCGGACAGGTTATGAAGGCTCGCCAGAAACACAGGGCATCGAGCTCCGTACGGAGCTTGATAAATTGACCCCTTGGAGTATATTGAACATTAAAGGGTAAGGCTTATACTATTGTGGTTGTACTTACTGTCCTGTTATGTGCATCTGAATCAATCATAATTGTTTCATGAAGCTGGCACTGATGTGTTCTTGCACATCATAAGCAAAATGTTAAATATTCCATTGCTGTCCCTTAGTACCACCCACTTACAAGATGTGAAAACAATCTTGTGCCTCTGCTGACAGGAATAGAGATTGACAAGCCAGGTCATGCACGTATGTCTTTATGAGCCTGATCAAACACTTGCCGGCATGGAGAGAAATCACGCAAATGTATTTATTTATTTTTGAGCTTTACATTGTAATGCGTGTGTGTCTCTTATTCACCCCAGAACCCTGCATTCAAAATAAACATCAAAGTAAAATTTGTTGTGGAACCTCAAAGTACTGCCAAGGCTTCTTAGATAATGATGCCAGAGTGAAGAGTTTTAGGTCATTGGGCCCTATAGGAGAGTTGTGGAATTACATTCTAGAGCTGGCGGCCTATTGATGTCAGGCTACTTCAAGGTTGTCAATATACAGGAAAGTCAGCCATATCAAACAAAAGCATACATCATATGTTTACTGACACTTTAAGTTTATCCTCCCATTTTTTTATCTGGACTCTACATCTTCAATAATTTATAACAGTTGTGCTTTTCCTATCTAGTTAATAGTGTCACATATTTGTCTTCCCAATTCAATTTAGAATAGGGATGCCCAAACTATTGTCTGCTGGCCATATCTGGACTTCCAAGATATTTTGTGTGGGTCTCTGCACCACTATATAGAAAACCAACATCAGTAATTTGTTTTCAGAAAAGCAGTTTACTTACATTACTAAATAAAGGGCTATATTACAAGTTGAGCGTTTGCGGGTGCGCGAAAATTAGCGCTTATAAAATTAACCAGAGATCATATCTCTGGTTATTTTTATAAATGTGACCAAATGCCCCTAAAATACAATGGCCCCTATTTATCAAGCTGTCAACTTACTTGCATTCGTCGGCACCAATAAGCTCGCCTAAGATCGCCTAACTTCTGCAGACCTGAATACGCTCTCCAAAGTTACCAAAAAAGCTGTCAAAAAGCTGCGCACCAAGTACAGGGCGATGAGCAGCGAACTGTTGTTAACTAACAGTCATCGATATCGCTGCTATTCGGCTTTTTCCCAGCTTTATTGGTATACTGTCACTAAGCACCCACACTATACTGTTTAATCCATATACCGCCACTCCCAGACCCCGCCGCAACTAAATAAACTTATTAACCCCTAAACCGCCGCTCCCGGAGCCCACCGCCAACTACATTATGTTATTAACCCCTAATCTGCTGCCCCCTACACCACTGCAACCTATGTTATGTTATTAACCCCAAATCTGCCCCCCCTACACCACCGCCACCTACATAATACTTATTAACCTCTAATCTGCCATCCCCAACGTGGCTGCCACTATATTAAATTTATTAACCCCTAAACCTAAGTCTAACCCTAACACCCCCAAACTTAAATATAATTTAAATAAATCTAAATAAAATTACTATCATTAATTAAATTATTCCTAGTTAAAACTAAATACTTACCTGTAAAATAAACCCTAAGCTAGCTACAATATAATTAATAGTTACATTGTAGCTAGCTTAGGGTTTATTTTTATTTTACAGGCAAGTATGTATTTATTTTAACTAGGTAGAATAGTTATTAAATAGTTATTAGCTATTTACTAACTACCTAGCTAAAATAAATACAAATTTACCTGTAAAATAAAACCTAACCTAAGTTACACTAACACCTAACACTACACTACAATTAAATACAATTAAATAAATTACATACAATTAACTAAATTATATACAATTATCTAAAGTACAAACCCCCCCCCCCCACTAAATTACAGAAAATAATAAACAAATTACAGATATTTAAACTAATTACACATAATCTAATAGCCCTATTAAAATAAAAAAGCCCCCACAAAATAAAAACAAAAACCCCTAGCCTAAACTAAACTACCAATAGCCCTTAAAAGGGCCTTTTGCGGGGCATTGCCCCAAAGTAATCAGCTCTTTTACCTGTAAAAAAAAAAAAAAAATCTCCCCCAACAGTAAAAACCACCACCCACACAACCAACCCCCCAAAAAAATACTAACTAAAAAAACCTAAGCTCCCCATTGCCCTGAATAGGGTATTTGGATGGGCATTGCCCTTAAAAGGGCAGTTAGCTCTTTTGCGGCCCAAAGCCCTAACCTAAAAATAAAACCCACCCAATACACCCTTAAAAAAACCTAACACTAACCCCCTGAAGATCGACTTCATCCAGACGGCATCTTCTATCTTCATCCATTCTGCACATAGCGGGTCCATCTTCAAGACATCCGACTCGGAGCATCCTCTTCGGCCGACGACTACCCAACGAATGAAGGTTCCTTTAAGTGACATTATCCAAGCTGGCGTCCCTTAGATTCCGATTGGCTGATAGAATTCTATCAGCCAATCGTAATTAAGGTAGAAAAAAATCCTATTGGCTGATGCACTGTCAGTGAATGTGCTCCTCCGTGCTCCCACACTGCGTCTAACACTTCAGCATGTCCCCATGGGGAACAAAAACATACTTGGGTGTCATAGTGGACACAATAGCCTCACAAACATTATGAACAACTGTACAAATAGTGGATTGTGAAAAACCAAAAATGCTCTCAATAGTGTGATAATCACAAACAGAGCCCAGCCTCCAGAGTGTAATAGCAAGCCTCACTTCTACAGAAATACCGCTATTTATATTAGTGTAGATTCTCTGGAAACATGGACGTAGTTGGTCACAAAGGTAATAAAATGTTGACTTTGTCATATGGAAACTTTCTGTCCAGTCAAAGTTAGAGAAAGCTTTCTCAATAACTGTTTCCCATATAGCTGAGGAGTGTATCTTGTTCCATATCCTACAGTCTTGGCTCTCCCCCTCCTCGATATGTCCATAGGCTTCAGAAACGTTCAAATCAGCCATCAACCGAGCTACACATAACACAGCAAACTGCAGTCTCTCCTGTGTTCTAGTATGATGGAAAAGAAGCATCCTCCTCTCAAGCTCTCTGAGGCGCCGTTCCTTTTTCAAACGGATATAATAGTAATTGCAGAGAGCTACCATCCCTGTGCAGAGTGCACTAACAGACTATGGGTTCTCTCCTGCAACACTCTCATTAGGTTCATGTCTTCTGTGATTTTCATTGGACATAGTTCAGAAGCTTATTGGCCTCCAAGCCCACCCGCAAGTGAATGCTCTACATATCTGTTCAGTGCTAGTAATCACTCAGCTAATATGCCGGACACAGTCATACACAATTATAGGGCACAGACCCACATCACATCGCCGTCTGCCTGGCACTCACTGCCTCTCATTCTCTGTAACACACAGCGCACAGCATGGATGAGAGGCAGTGAGTGCTGGGTATGAACAGCTAGAGAGTTGAAACTGCCATATGCATGTCTCAATGAATGAAGGGAGACACAGGAGCACGCAGGGACGAGAGGAAAGGATCCTATACTAGTGAGAGCTTTTGGGAGACATCAGAGAAGGAGGGGTCAGGCGGCCATTTCAAAATGGCCAGATGAGATCTAGTAAGTGTATTTTCTGCCAAAGTTTATTTAGATTAAAATTGGGCTACAATTTACTGTAAAGATTGTTAATTAACTAATCTAAATAAGTTACAGTAATTTTTGGGTTGACTGTCCCTTTAAGATCATTAATATTCTCGTTAGATGTCAATAATGGTAAGATTGGTTTCCAGTTCAATAACAACATTGTTAAATTTGAAATAAGGTTCACCGTAATAGGATTAACCATGAACTTTACATATATTTTGTCGCTTTATGGCTGTGGTCTTGCTATCCACTGGAATGGAATTCCTCTCAGGAATGAGGTATCCAGGACCTTGTCACCTCCAAGACATATGTCTAAAACTGCTGGACCCAAGACCTTTGACCTATGAGTCCATGACTAATATTAACTTACGCCTAGATTTAGAGTTTTGCGGCCAAAGGGGTGCGTTAACTGCGCATGTTTTTTTTCTAGCGCTGCTTCTAAACAACGCTGGTATTTAGAGTTCTCTGAAGGGCTGCGTTAGGCTCCAAAAAGGGAGCGTACAGGCATATTTACCGCCACTTCAACTCTCAATACCAGCGTTGCTTACGGTAGCGGCTAGCTGGAAAAATGTGCTCGTGCACGATATCCCCATAGGAAACAATGGGGCAGTTTGGGCTGAAAAAAAAACTAACACCTGCAAAAAAGCAGCGTTAAGATCCTAACTCAGCCCCATTGTTTCCTATGGGGAAACACTCTCTAAGTCTGCACCTAACACCCTAACATGTACCCCGAGTCTAAACACCCCTAACCTTACACTTATTAACCCCTAATCTGCCGCCCCCACTATTGCTGACCCCTGCATTATATTATTAACCCCTAATCTGCCACTCCGTACACCGCCGCAACCTACATTATACCTATGTACCCCTAATCTGCTGCCCCTAACATTGCCGACCCTTATATTATATTTATTAACCCCTAATCTGCCGCCCCCAATGTAGCAGCTACCTACCTACACTTATTAACCCCTAATCTGCCGACCGGACCTCGCTGCCACTATAATAAATGTATTAACCCCTAAACCTCCGCACTCCCGCCTCGCAAACCCTATAATAAATAGTATTAACCCCTAATCTGCCCTCCCTAACATAGCCGACACCTAACTTCAAGTAGTAACCCCTAAAGCTAAGTCTAACCCTAACCCTAACACCCCCCTAAGTTAAATATAATTTTAATCTAACAAAATAAATTAAATCTTATTAACTAAAGTATTCCTATTTAAAACTAAATACTTACCTGTAAAATAAACCCTAATATAGCTACAATATAACGAATAATTATATTGTAGCTATTTTAGGATTTATATTTATTTCACAGGCAACTTTGTATTTATTTTAACTAGGTACAATAGCTATTAAATAGTTATTTACTATTTAATATCTACCTAGTTAAAATAATTACAAAATTACCTGTAAAATAAATCCTAACCTAAGTTACAATTAAACCTAAAACTACACTACCAATAAATAAATTAAATCAATTAACTACAAGTACCTACAATTAAATAAACTAAACTAAATTACAAAAAGAAACAAACACTAAATTACAAAAAATAAAAAAAGATTACAAGAATTTTAAGCTAATTACACCTACTCTAAGCCCCCTAATAAAATAACAAAGCCCCCCAAAATAAAAAATTCCCTACCCTAATCTAAATTAAAATAGTTAACAGCTCTATTACCTTACCAGCCCTTAAAAGGGCTTTTTGCAGGGCATGCCCCAAAGAAATCAGCTCTTTTGCCTGTAAAAAAACCACAATACCACCCCCCAACATTACAACCCACCACCCACATACCCCTACTCTAACCCAAACCCCCTTAAATAAACCTAACACTACCCCCCTGAAGATCTCCCTACCTTGAGTCGTCTTCACCCAACCGGGCCGAACTCTTCATCCGATGGACCAAAAGAAGACATCCGGAGTGGCAGAAGTCTTCATCCTATCCGGGCAGAAGAGGACATCCGGACCGGCAGACATCTTCATCCAAGCGGCATCTTCTATCTTCACCCATCCGACGAGGAGCGGCTCCATCTTCAAGACCTCCAGCGCGGAACATCCTTCTTCAACGATGACTACCCGACGAATGAAGGTTCCTTTATGTGACGTCATCCAAGATGGCGTCCCTTGAATTCCGATTGGCTGATAGGATTCTATCAGCCAATCGGAATTAAGGTAGGAAAAATCTGATTGGCTGATTGAATCAGCCAATCAGATTCAAGTTCAATCCGATTGGCTGATCCAATCAGCTAATCAGATTGAGCTCACATTCTATTGGCTGATCGGAACAGCCAATAGAATGTGAGATCAATCTGATTGGCTGATTGGATCAGCCAATCGGATTGAACTTGATTCTGATTGGCTGATTCAATCAGCCAATCAGATTTTTCCTACCTTAATTCCGATTGGCTGATAGAATCCTATCAGCCAATCGGAATTCGAGGGACGCCATCTTGGATGACGTCACTTAAAGGAACCTTCATTCATCGGGTAGTCGTTGTTGAAGAAGGATGTTCCGCGCCGGAGGTCTTGAAGATGGAGCCGCTCCTCGTCGGATGGATGAAGATAGAAGATGCCGCTTGGATGAAGATGTCTGCCGGTCCGGATGTCCTCTTCTCCCCGGATAGGATGAAGACTTCTGCCACTCCAGATGTCTTCTTTTGGTCCATCGGATGAAGAGTTCGGCCCGGTTGGGTGAAGACGACTCAAGGTAGGGAGATCTTCAGGGGGGTAGTGTTAGGTTTATTTAAGGGGGATTTGGGTTAGAGTAAGGGTATGTGGGTTGTAATGTTGGGGGTGGTATTGTGTTTTTTTTACAGGCAAAAGAGATGATTTCTTTGGGGCATGCCCCGCAAAAAGCCCTTTTAAGGGCTGGTAAGGTAATAGAGCTGTTAACTATTTTAATTTAGATTAGGGTAGGGAATTTTTTTATTTTGGGGGGCTTTGTTATTTTATTAGGAGTGCTTAGAGTAGGTGTAATTAGCTTAAAATTCTTGTAATCTTTTTTTTATTTTTTGTAATTTAGTGGGGTTTTTTGTAATTTAGTTTAGTTTATTTAATTGTAGGTACTTGTAGTTAATTGATTTAATTTATTTATTGATAGTGTAGTGTTAGGTTTAATTGTAACTTAGGTTAGGATTTATTTTACAGGTAATTTTGTAATTAATTTAACTAGGTAGCTATTAAATAGTAAATAACTATTTAATAGCTATTGTACCTAGTTAAAAAAAATACAAAGTTGCCTGTAAAATAAGTATAAATCCTAAAATAGCTACAATATAATTATTCGTTATATTGTAGCTATATTAGGGTTTATTTTACAGGTAAGTATTTAGTTTTAAATAGGAAGACTTTAGTTAATAATATTTAATTTATTTCGTTAGATTAAAATTATATTTAACTTAGGGGGGGGTTAGGGTTAGACTTAGCTTTAGGGGTTAATACATTTATTAGAGTAGCGGCAAGGTCCGGTTGGCAGATTAGGGGTTAATACTTGAAGTTAGCTGTCGGCGATGTTAGGGAGGGCAGATTAGGGGTCAATACTATTTATTATAGGGTTTTTGAGGCGGGAGTGAGGCGGTTTAGGGGTTAATACATTTATTAGAGTAGCGGCGAGGTCCGGTCGGCAGATTTGGGGTTAATAAGTGTAGGTAGGTGGCGGCGACATTGGGGGAGGGCAGATTAGGAGTTAATAAATATTATGTAGGTGTCGGCGATGTTAAGGGCAGCAGATTAGGGGTACATAGGGATAATGTAGGTAGCAGCGGTGTGCGTTCGGCAGATTAGGGGTTAAAATTTTTTATTAGAGTGGCGGCGATGTGGGGGGACCTCGGTTTAGGGGTACATAGGTAGTTTATGGGTGTCAGTGTACTTTAGAGCACAGTAGTTAAGAGCTTTATAAACCGGCGTTAGCCCAGAAAGCTCTTAACTACTGAATTTTTTCTGCGGATGGAGTCTTGTCGGTAGAGGCTCTACCGCTCACTTCAGCCAAGACTCTAAATACCGGCGTTAGGAAGATCCCATTGAAAAGATAGGATACGCAATTGGCGTAAGGGGATCTGCGGTATGGAAAAGTCGCGGCTTGGAAGTGAGCGTTAGACCCTTTCCTGCCTGACTCTAAATACCAGCGGGCGGTAAAAAGCAGCGTTAGGAGCCCTTAACGCTGCTTTTGACGGCTAACGCAGAACTCTAAATCTAGGCGTTTGAATTTGGGTGTATACATAACTTTATACTTAATGTTACAGTGCTGCTTAATATATGGGCCCTTTATAAATAAACAATAATAATATGATACCAGTTTGACAAGTTCATATTCTAGCTTCACAGAGTTTATATTTTTCTCACATGGTTAAAACACCAACTATACCAATTTAAGGGGACGATCACAATCTTTCTGACATTGGCTCTCTTTAACAAAGTTTTGTTTTCAGATGATATGGGAAGTGTGTTTTCAAGTGGTCACAATCCAAAATGGATTTCAATGCTCATAGCTGCAAATTAGTTTTCACTTGAAAACTTCCTAAAAATGTGTTTTTAGTTGTTAAGTACTTGTTATCAGGATCAAAACTCGGAATCCAATTAAAACTGACATATATAATTTCCGTTTCACTCCTCTTAACTATTAATAATCTTAATATTGTAAAAGTTTGTTTTTTTTTCCTTCAATTTTTCCTTCAATTTTTTGACTGAGAAAACACCTGTTTCCAGTTTACATCAGACATTTAGAAAAACCACAGGAGAAATTAGTTTGATATTAGAATAAAGTGACTGCAACTGATATAGAGCTAGATTACCAGTGGAGAGCAAACGTTTATTGCTTATTGGGGTTACCGCATTGAAAGTAAACACGATTGTGCTCTTTGTGTGTCAAATTCAATAAGTGAAAATGGTCTCAAAATCTGTTGCAAAGTATTTCGAGGTGATTGTGATCACCTTGAAATTAAAACTGCATTTTTTCTGCTGAACCTCTTCTCTCTTCCATCCCCTCCTTTTTCTGTCCTGATGAATCCATCTGCCACTATAACTCCACCCTTACATCGGTCCTTGAAACCTGGCACCACCTACCATAGCTCAGAAAACATACACTCATCCTCAGCCCTGGCACACACTAACTTACTCACACACACACACTCTCTCTCACACACAGACACTCTCTCTCACACACACACACTCTCTCACAGACACACACTCTCACTCTCACACACACACTCTCACACACACACACTCTGACACACAGACACACACACACACACACTCACACACACTCACACACACACTCACACACACACACACTCTCATACACACACACACTCTCTCACACATACACACTCTCTCACACACTCTCTCTCACACACACACTCTCACACACTCTCTCTCACACACTCTCTCTCTCTCACACACTCTCTCTCTCACACACTCTCTCTCACACACTTTCTCTCACATACTTTCTCTCTCACACACTCTCTCACACACTCTCTCTCACACTCTACTTATGCCCTCCTTGCAAATTCAGCCCATTAAAATGTGTTATGGTTTCATTAAGCAATTGAAAACCCCATTATTGTATATACAAAAATAAACCTAAAAAGTTTTCTATACAGTTAACACTCTACACTTTAATAGTCTAGCATGTCAGTGACAGTGAACTTTAAGAAATATAATTTTTTACATGTGACTTATTTCTTTGCTTCATTTTTATTAAAAACTTTTATATTGACTAATATTTTCACTGCAGGCAGGAATCCCTTCTGGCAATGACATAGTTAAAAAAAAAGTGTTTTAGCAGTTAAAAAAAGAGGCTGACCGAAATGGCAGTGTAAGGAGATAGTGTTGCCTGGCATTATGACCTCCAACTCCTACCTCATAAATAATCAGCACCAAGAGAGGAATGGTCTTTGAAATGAACTTGTGGAAGCTGTAGTATTGTTTGAGATTATCAGCATAGCTCATACCTGGCAAGCGTGGGAGGAAACAGCAGTTATATCTGGATCAGTGTGTGTTCATTTTTTTTCCACCTGATGAGGACCAATCAAGCTGAACTGTTAGGAGATTGAAGTGTGCCTTTGGAGTTACTATATGTTGCCCTTTTACTGAAGTAATATGTTAATATAAGATGAAATAACGAATACCCTAATTTGTTATGCAAAGTGCATTATAAATCTTTTTTGTGACAGAAGTTTCTGTTACACTGATTTTGTGTGAAACTACTTCAGTGCAGTGTCAAACAAAGGACAGTTGTGTTGCTATAGTGCACTGGTGCATGTGTATCAGTGTGATTAGTGTGCCTGCAGCTGCCTGTCATGAATAGTGATGTCACGAACAGTTCACTGGAGAACAGTTCCCGGCGATCTTAGCTTGTTCGCATTCGCCGTGGCGGGCGAACATATGCGATGTTCGATCCGCCCCCTATTCGTCATCATTGAGGAAACTTTGACCCTGTATCTCACAGTCCGCAGACACATTTGAGCCAATCAGCAGCAGACACTCCCCCCCAGACCCTCCCAGCTCCTGGGCAGCAGCCATTTTAGATTCATTATGATCCTGCATTCCTTAAGGCCTAGATTTGGAGTTCGGCGGTAAAAGGGCTGTTAACGCTCCGCGGGCTTTTTTCTGGCCGCACCATAAAATTAACTCTGGTATCGAGAGTTCAAACAAATGCTGCGTTAGGCTCCAAAAAAGGAGCGTAGAGCATTTTTACCGCAAATGCAACTCTCGATACCAGAGTTGCTTACGGACGCGGCCGGCCTCAAAAACGTGCTCGTGCACGATTCTCCCATAGGAAACAATGGGGCTGTTTGAGCTGAAAAAAACCTAACACCTGCAAAAAAGCAGCGTTCAGCTCCTAACGCAGCCCCATTGTTTCCTATGGGGAAACACTTCCTACGTCTGCACCTAACACTCTAACATGTACCCCGAGTCTAAACACCCCTAACCTTACACTTATTAACCCCTAATCTGCCGCCCCCGCTATCGCTGACCCCTGCATATTTTTTTTAACCCCTAATCTGCCGCTCCGTAAACCGCCGCAACCTACGTTATCCCTATGTACCCCTAATCTGCTGCCCTAACATCGCCGACCCCTATATTATATTTATTAACCCCTAATCTGCCCCCCTCAACGTCGTCGACACCTGCCTACACTTATTAACCCCTAATCTGCCGAGCGGACCCTGAGCGCTACTATAATAAAGTTATTAACCCCTAATCCGCCTCACTAACCCTATCATAAATAGTATTAACCCCTAATCTGCCCTCCCTAACATCGCCGACACCTACCTTCAATTATTAACCCCTAATCTTCCGAGCAGGAGCTCACCGCTTATTCTAATAAATGTATTAACCCCTATAGCTAAGTCTAACCCTAACATAAACCCCCCCTAACTTAAATATAATTTACATCTAACGAAATAAATTAACTCTTATTAAATAAATTATCCTATTTAAAGCTAAAATACTTACCTGTAAAATAAATCCTAATAAAGCTACAATATAATATTATAATTATATTATAGCCTATTTTAGGATTAAGATTTATTTTACAGGCAACTTTGTAATTATTTTAACAGGTACAATAGCTATTAAATAGTTAAGAACTATTTAATAGTTACCTAGTTAAAATAATAACAAATTATACCTGTAAAATAAATCCTAACCTAAGATAAAATTAAACCTAACCACTACCCTATCAATAAATTAATTAAATAAACTACCTACAATTAACCTACAATTAACCTAAACACTACACTATCTATAAATAAATTAAACACAAATGCTACAAATAAATACAATTAACATAAACTATCTAAAGTACAAAAAATAAAAAAGAACTAAGTTACAAAAAAATAAAAAAATATTTACAAACATAAGAAAAATATTACAAACAATTTTAAACTAATTACACCTACTCTAAGCCCCCTAATAAAATAACAAAGCCCCCCAAAATAAAAATCCCTACCCTATCTAAATTAAAAAAGTTACACGCTCTTTTACCTTACCAGACCCTGAACAGGGCCCTTTGCGGCATGCCCCAAGAATTTCAGCTCTTTGCCTGTAAAAGAATAAATACTATACCCCACCCCCCCAACATTACAACCCACCACCCACATACCCCTAATCTAAACCCAAACCCCCCTTAAATAAACCTAACACTAAGCCCCTGAAGATCTTCCTACCTTGTCTTCACCATCCAGTATCACCGATCCGTCCTGGCTCCAACATCTTCATCCAACCCAAGCGGGGGTTGGAGATCCATAATCCGGTGCTCCAAAGTCTTCCTCCTATCCGGCAAGAAGAGGACATCCGGACCGGCAAACATCTTCTCCAAGCGGCATCTTCGATCTTCTTCCATCCGGAGCGAAGCGGCAGGAATCCTGAAGAGCCTCCAGCGCGGAACATCCATCCGGACCGACGAATGACTGTTCCTTTAAGGGACGTCATCCAAGATGGCGTCCCTCGAATTCCGATTGGGCTGATAGGATTCTATCAGCCCAATCGGAATTAAGGTAGGAATTTCTGATTGGCTGATGGACTCAGCCAATCAGAATCTAGTTACAATCGATTGGCCGATCCAATCTGCCAATCAGATTGAGGCTCGCATTCTATTGGCTGTTCCGATCAGCCAAATAGAATGCGAGGCTCAATCTGATTGGCTGATTGGATCGGCCAATCGAGATTGAACTAGATTCTGATTGCTGATTCCATCAGCCAATCAGAAAATTCCTACATAATTCCGATTGGGCTGATAGAATCCTATCAGCCAATCGGAATTCGGAGGACGCCATCTGGATGACGTCCCTTAAAGGAACAGTCATTCGTCGTTCACGTCGTCTGGTCCGGATGGATGTTCCGCGCTGGAGGTCTTCAGGATCCTGCCGCTTCGCTCCGGATGGAAGAAGATCGAAGATGCCGCTTGGAGAAGATGTTTGCCGGTCCGGATGTCCTCTTCTTGCCGGATAGGAGGAAGACTTTGATGGCACCGGATTATGGATCGCCAACCCCCGCTTGGGTTGGATGAAGATGTTGGAGCCAGGACGGATCGGGTGATTACCTGGATGTGAAGACAAGGTAGGAAGATCTTCAGGGGCTTAGTGTTAGGTTTATTTAAGGGGGGTTTGGGTTAGATTAGGGGTAAGTGGGTGGTGGGTTGTAATGTTGGGGGGGGGGGTATTGTATTTATTCTTTTACAGGCAAAAGAGCTGAAATTCTTGGGGCATGCCCCGCAAAGGGCCCTGTTCAGGGCTGGTAGGTAAAAGAGCTTGTAACTTTTTAAATTTTAGAATAGGGTAGGGAATTTTTTATTTTGGGGGTCTTTGTTATTTTATTAGGGGGCTTAGAGTAGGTAGTAATTAGTTTAAAATTGTTGTAATATTTTTCTTATGTTTGTAAATTATTTTTTTATTTTTTGTAACTTAGTTCTTTTTTATTTTTAGTAACTTTTAGATAGTTTAATTAATATTGTATTTATTTGTAGCAATTGTGTTTAATTTATTTATTGATAGTGTAGTGTTAGGTTAATTGTAGGTAATTGTAGGTAGTTTATTATTAATTATTTTATTGATAGGGTAGTGTTAGGTTTAATTATATCTTAGGTTAGGATTTATTTTACAGGTAAATTTGTTATTATTTTAACTAGGGTAACTATTAAATAGTTTCTTAACTATTTAATAAGCTATTGTACCTGTTAAAATATTTACAAAGTTGCCTGTAAAATATATCTTATCCTAAAATAGCTATATATAATTATAATTTATATTGTAGCTATATTACGGATTTATTTTACAGGGTAAGTATTTATGCTTTAAATAGGAATAATTTATTTTAATAAGAGTTAATTTATTTTGTTAGATGTAAATTATATTTAAGTTAGGGGGGTGTTAATGTTAGGGTTAGACTTAGCTTTAGGGGTTAATACATTTATTAGAATAGCGGTGAGCTCCGCTCGGAAGATTAGGGGTTAATAATTGAAGGTAGGTGTCGGCGATGTTAGGAGGGCAGATTAGGGGTTAATACTATTTATGATAGGGTTAGTGAGGCGGATTAGGGGTTAATAACTTTATTATTGTATCGCTCAGGTCGCTCCGGCAGATTAGGGGTTAATAAGTGTAGGCAGGGTGTCGACGACCGTTGAGGGGGGCAGATTAGGGGTTAATAAATATAATATAGGGGGTCGGCGATGTTAGGGCAGCAGATTAGGGGTACATAGGGATAACGTAGGTTGCGGCGGTTTTACGGAGCGGCAGATTAGGGGTTAAAAAAAATATGCAGGGGTCAGCGATAGCGGGGGCGGCAGATTAGGGGTTAATAAGTGTAAGGTTAGGGGTGTTTAGACTCGGGGTACATGTTAGAGTGTTAGGTGCAGACGTAGGAAGTGTTTCCCCATAGGAAACAATGGGGCTGCGTTAGGAGCTGAACGCTGCTTTTTTGCAGGTGTTAGGTTTTTTTCAGCTCAAACAGCCCCATTTGTTTCCTATGGGAGATTCGTGCACGAGCACAGTTTTTGAGGCCGGACCGCGTCCGTAAGCAACTCTGGTATCGAGAGTTGCATTTGCGGTAAAAATGCTCTACGCTCCTTTTTTGGAGCCTAACGCAGCATTTGTTTGAACTCTCGATACCAGAGTTAATTTTATGGTGCGGCCAGAAAAAAGCCCGCGGAGCGTTAACAGCCCTTTTACCGCCGAACTCCAAATCTAGGCCTTAGTGAGAGGAGGTTTAGTACTGCTGCTGGTGATTTTATAGGGAAATAGATAGCTAGGCTAGTGTATTCAGTGTCCACTACAGTCCTGAAGGACTCATCTAATCTAGCACCCCAAAAAGCCCTTTTTAGGGCTAGAACTTCAACCCAAAAAGCCCTTTTTAGGGCTTGAACTTCAGTCTTTTTTTTTTAATTGCATTTGCCTGCCTGTCAGCCTGTGTGTGAGGCTCACAGCATATACTATGATTAATTGCTCTGTGCCACCACTGATATCTGGTTAATATTAGTGTAAATTAAAAAAAAAAAAACTTTTACATCATTTTGCTAGTGTAATCTAATTTCATTTTCCATCAGGCCTGTATGTCAGGCGCACATCATATACTGTGATTAATAACTCTGTTTTCCACCACTTATATCTGGTGTAACATTAGTGTAAATTTAAAAAAAAAAAACTTTTACATCAGTCTGCTATTGTTATTTAAATTTAGTTGCCAGGCCAGCGTGCCACTAGTGCCAGCCTGTGTAAGGGCCTAAGGGAACATTAGTGTAAATTAAAAAAAAAAAAACTTTTACATCAGTCTGCTATTGTTATTTAATTTTAGTTGCCAGGCCAGCGTGCCACTAGTGCCAGCCTGAGTAAGGGCCTAAGGGACATTAATGTAAATTTAAAAAAAAAAAACTTTTACATCAGTCTGCTATTGTTATTTAATTTAGTTGCCAGGCCAGCGTGCCACTAGTGCCAGCCTGTGTAAGGGCCTAAGGGAACATTAGTGTAAAATTTAAAAAAAAAAACTTTTACATCAGTCTGCTATTGTTATTTAATTTTAGTTGCCAGGCCAGCGTGCCACTAGTGCCAGTCTGTGTAAGGGCCTAAGGGAACATTAGTGTAAATTTTTGAAAAAAAAACCTTTTACATCAGTCTGCTATTGTTATTTAATATTAGTTGCCAGGCCAGCGTGCCACTAGTGCCAGCCTGTGTAAGGGCCTAAGGGAACATTAGTGTAAATTAAAAAAAAAAAACTTTTACATCAGTCTGCCTATTGTTATTTAATTTTAGTTGCCAGGCCAGCGTGCCACTAGTGCCTAGCCTGTGTAAGGGCCTAAGGGAACATTAGTGTAAATTAAAAAAAAAAATAATTTACATCAGTCTGCTATTGTTATTTAATTTTAGTTGCCAGGCCAGCGTACCACTAGTGCCAGCCTGTGTAAGGGCCTAAGGGAACATTAGTGAAAATTTAAAAAAAAAAACTTTTACATCAGTCTGCTATTGTTATTTAATTTTATTTGCCAGGCCAGCGTGCCACTAGTGCCAGCCTGTGTAAGGGCCTAAGGGAACATTAGTGTAAATTTAAAAAACAAACAACATTTACATCAGTCTGCTAGTGTAATCTATTTCAATTTCCATCAGGCCTGTGTGTCAGGCCCACAGCATATACAGTGCCTAATTGCTCTGTTTTCCCGCCACTTATATCTGGTGTAACATACAATATGTAAATTTTTATAAAAAAAAACTTTTACATCAGTCTGCTATTGTTATTTAATTTTAGTTGCCAGGCCAGCGTGCCACTAGTGCCAGCCGTGTGTTCCGGGCTCCCAGCATATACTGTGCCTACTTCCATCCTCAGTGCCACCACTCCTACTGTGTGTAACATTAGTTTAAATTTTGTAAAAAAAAAACTTTACATCAGTCTGCTAGTGTTATTTAATTGCAGTTGCCAGGCCTGCCTGCACTAGTGCCAGCCTGTGTGTCAGGCTCCCACATATACTGTGCCTACTTCCATCCTCAGTGCCACCACTCCGATCTGGTGTAACATTAGTGTATCTTTTTTTAAAAAAAACTTTTACATCAGTCTTCTAGTGTTATTTAATTTTAGATTGCCAGGCCAGCCTGCCACTAGTGCCAGCCTATGTGTCAGGCTCCCAGCATATACTGTGCCTACTTCCATCCTCAGTGCCACTACTCATATCTGGTGTAACATTAGTGTAACTTTAAAAAAAAAAAAAAAACTTTACATCAGTCTGCTAGTGTTATTTAATTGCAGTTGCCCTGTCTGCCAGCGTGTGTGCCAGGCCCACTTTCCAACTAGTTGCTAACGAATCATATTTGTATAACAGTATGTAAATATTTTAAATAAAAACTTTTTGACTGTGAAACATCAGTCAGCTAGTGCAATCTAATTGCAGTTGCCTGCCTGCCAGCGTGTTTGCCAGGCCCACTTGCCAACTAGTGCCACCACTCATATTTGTTATAACAGTAGTGTAAATATTTAATTAAATAACCTTTTTTGACTGTGAAACATCAGTCTGCTATTGTAATGTAATTGAAGTTGCCAGCCTGCCAGCATGTGTGCCAGGCCCACTTGCCAAGTTAGTGGCACCAGTCATATTTGTTGTAACAG
The DNA here is from genome assembly GCF_027579735.1 of Bombina bombina. Lineage (NCBI taxonomy): Eukaryota > Metazoa > Chordata > Amphibia > Anura > Bombinatoridae > Bombina > Bombina bombina. The sequence goes on from NC_069503.1 coordinate 432,441,555, forward strand.
TAGTGTAAATATTTGTAAAAAAAAATTTTGGACTGTGAAACATCATTCAGCTAGTGTAATCTAATTGCAGTTGCCTGCCTGTCAGCGTGTGTGCCAGTCCCACTTGCCAACTTGTGCCACCACTCATATTTGTTATAACAGTAGTGTAAATATTTTTGTAAAAATTTTTTTGACTGTGAAACATCAGTCTGCTAGTGTAATCTAATTGAAATTGCCTGCCTGCCAGCGTGTGTGCCAGGCCCACTTGCCAACTAGTGCCACCAATCAGATTTGTTGTAACAGTAGTGTAAATATTTAAATTAAAAAAATTTTGGACTGTGAAACATCAGTCTGCTATTGTAATCTTATTGCAGTTGCCTGTCTGCCAGCGTGTGTGCCAGGCCCACTTGCCAAGTTAGTGGCACCACTCATATTTGTTGTAACAGTAGTTTAAATATTTAAAAAATAAACATTTTTACTGTGAAACATCAGTCTGCTTTTTTGTATCAGGCTCACAGCGTATACTGTGCCCACTTGCCCAGTGCCACAACTCATATCTTGTTTAATAGTAGTGTAAGTGTACATTTAAAAAAAAAAATAATTTTGGATTGTGAAAACATCAGTCTGCTTTTTTGTGTCCGGCTCACAGCGTATACTGTGCCCACTTGCCCAGTGCCACCACTTATATCTTGTTTAATATTAGTGTAAGTGTACATTTAAAAAAAAACTTTTTGGATTGTGAAGCATCAGTCTGCTTTTTTGTGTCAGGCTCACAGTGTATGCTGTGCCCACTTGCCCAGTGCCACCACTCATATTTTGTTTAATAGTAGTGTAAGTGTACATTTAAAAAAAAATGACAGGCAGAGGCAGGCCACCCTGCAGGTGCCGTTGTGGTTGTGGTGCTGTGATTCCCTTAGACCCTACAACTATGCACAGTGTTCAGAGGCCATGTGCCATGAACGAAAAAAGTTCTGAGGAGGACCTAGTTGAATGGCTAACACAGGACAGCCAATCTTCTACAGCTTCCGCTCCTAACCTTGATGCACCATCCACCTCCAGCTTAGCTGCGGGCACCTCTCAAGTGACCAGTGCCACTCGCCCACCTGCCGCCACCACCAACACTAGCACCACAGCCGCTTCACTTGATCTGTCAGAGGAGTTATTGACACATCAGTTGGAAGAAATGAGTGATGCGCAACCATCATTGACAGAGGATGTAGATAACAGTGATATGTCTCAGTCAGGCAGCATTACAGACATGGACGTACGGTGTGATGATGATGGTGATGTTGTACCCGCTGCTGCTTCCTTTATTGATTTGTCAGATACAAGTGAAGCGGTTGATGATGATACGTCCGTGGATGTCACGTGGGTGCCAGCTAGAAGAGAAGAAGAAGAGGGGGAAAGTTCAGATGGTGAGACAGAGAGGAGGAGGAGGAAACGAGTTGGAAGCAGGGGGAGGTTGTCGCAAGGAGCTAGTGGCATAGTCAGACAGCATGCATCGGCACCCGGGGTCAGCCAGACAGCACGCCAATCAACGCATGCTGTTGCCACCACCAGAATGCCGCCATCGCAGAGCTCAGCAGTGTGGCATTTTTTTTGTGTGTCTGCCTCTGACAACAGCGATGCCATTTGCAACCTGTGCCAAAAGAGTCGTGGGAAGTTCAACACCCACCTAGGTACAACTGCATTGCGAAGGCACATGGTCTCACATCACAAACGCCGATAGGATGAACACATGAGTAGAAGCAGCACACAAACTCAAAGCCGCCATCCTCCTCCTGGTCCAGCATCTTCAGCCACGTTAACCACTGCTGTCCTACTTGCCCCCTCTCAACCACAGCCACTCAGTCTCTCTTACGTAGCAGTTCATGGTCATCTGCCCACAGTCAGGTGTCTGTCAAGGACATGTTTGAGTGTAAGAAGCCAATTTCCCAAAGTCACCCCCTTGCCCGGCGTCTGACAGCTGGCTTGTCTGAACTCTTAGCCCACCAGCTTTTACCATACAAGCTGGTGGAGTCTGAGGCATTCAAAAAATGTGTATCTATTGGGACACCGCAGTGGAAGGTACCCGGCTGAAATTTCTTTTCACAAAAGGCAATCCCCAACCTGTACTCGATTGTGCGAAAGGAAGTAATGGCATGTCTGGCACACAGCGTTGGGGCAAGGGTCCATCTGACCATTGATAGCTGGTCTGCAAAGCATGGTCAGGGCAGGTATATCACCTACACTGCGCATTGGGTAAACCTGCTGACGGCTGACAAGCATGGAATGCGTGGCTCTGCAGAGGAATTGGTGACACCGCCACGACTTGCAGGCAGGCCTGCTGCTACCTCCTCTACTCCTTCTACTCCATCCTCTTCCATAACCTCTTCCTCAGCTGAGTCCTCTTCTGCTGCTGTGTCTTGCTCCACATCAACGGCACCCCCCCAGCTCCCCAGGTACTATTCAACATCCCGGATATGGCAGTGTCACGCCGTCTTGGGGTTGACTTGCCTGAAAGCCGAGAGTCAAACCGCACCAGCACTCCTGTCCGCCCTGAACGCACAGGTGGATCAGTGGCTGACTCCGCACCAACTGGAGATTGGCAAAGTTGTTTCTGACAATGGAAGTAATTTGGTGGCGGCATTGAAATTGGTCAAGTTGACACATGTGCCGTGCATGGCACATGTGTGTAATCTAATTGTACAACGCTTTGTGCATAAGTACCCAGGCTTACAGGACGTCCTGAAGCAGGCCAGGAAGGTGTGTGGCCATTTCAGGCATTCCTACACATCCATGGAGCACTTGTCCGATATCCAGCGTTGAAACAACCTGCCAGTGAGGCTCTTGATTTGCAACAGCCCGACATGGTAGAATTCAACACTCCTAATGTTCGACTGCCTGCTACAACAAGAAAAAGCTGTTAACGAGTATTTGTATGACCGGGGTGCTAGGACAGCCTCTGGGAAGCTGGGGATTTTTTTGCCACGTTACTTGACGCTCATGCGCAATGCCTGTAGGCTTATGCGTCCTTTTGAGGAGGTGACAAACCTAGTCAGTCCCCCCGAAGGCACCATCAGCGACATCATACCATTTGTTTCTTCCTGGAGCGTGCCCTGCGAAGAGTGCTGGATCAGGCCATAGATGAGCGTGAATAGGAAGAGTTGTGGTCTCCATCACCACCAGAAACAGCCTTATCAGCATTGCTTGCTGGACCAGCGGCAACGCAGGAAGAGGATTGTGAGGAAGAGGAGTCAGAGGAGGAATGTGGCTTTGAGGAGGAGGAGGAGGAAGACCAAGCACAACAGGCATCCCAGGGTGATCGTTGTTGTCACCTATCTGGTACCCGTAGTGTTGTATGTGGCTGGGCGGAAGAAGATACCTTCAGTGAGATCACTGGACGAGGAACGGGACATGATTAGCTCGACATCCAACCTTGTGCAAATGGGGTCTTTCATGCTGTCGTGTCTGTTGAGGGACCCTCGTGTAAAAAAACTGAAGGAGAACGACCTGTACTGGGTGTCCACGCTACTAGACCCCCGGTATATGCATAAAGTTACTGAAATGTTTCCGAATTCACGCAAGTCGGAAAGGATGGAGCAGTTCCAAAATAAATTAAAAAGTATGCTTTACACAGCATATAAGGGTGATGTCACAGCACAACGGGAATCTAACAGGGGAAGAGATGAAAATAATCCTCCTCCTCCTCCCACGACCACGCCGGCAAGGACAGGACGCTTTCCAGACGTATTGTTGATGGAGGACATGCAGACCTTTTTAACTCCTATGCATCGTCACAGCCCTTCGGGATCCAGCCTCAGAGAAAGACTCAACCGACAGGTAGCAGACTACCTAGCATTAACTGCGGATCTCGACACTCTGAGGATCAATGGATCCCTTGACTACTGGGTGTGCAGGCTTGACCTGTGGCCTGAGCTATCCCAATTTCCAATCGAACTTCTGGCCTGCCCCGCTTCAAGTGTCCTGTCAGAAAGTACCTTCAGTGCAGCAGGAGGTATTGTCACTGAGAAGAGAAGTAGCCTAGGTAAAAAAAGTCTTGATTATCTCACCTTTATTAAAATGAATGAGGGATGGATCCCGAAGGGACTGACGTGCGATACATTAGAGTAAAAAAGGCCTGATGAGATGAGCTGCCTTGGGCTACAAATGGTACACACGCTGCTGTATTTTATCTTCGAATGGGGGATGACTTGCGTGACTTACCCGCCAACAACTAGGGTTCAAGCCGCAATGTTTTAGGGCACTTTCTAACTTTCAAACAAACATCAATTTTTCTGGCCGCTGCTACAGCAGCGGCTGCAATAATACCTAATTTTTCAGGCAGTTTTACATGCCTAATTTTTCTGGCCTCTGGTGCTGCACTGTGGCTACAAAACCCAAACCAAAAAAAGGCACATAATAGTGATTAAACTGTTAAGAATAGTACTACTTAACACACCACTCATATCTGGTGGCACAATACATTGCACGCGCAGTGCCCCAAATTTGAAGTAGGAGGACCGACCAAGCATTTTTTCCATCTCCCGGTTCTTAAAAATTATCTCCGGGTTCCTAAAATCGATGCCATACCTGTACTCTATTGTGCAAAAGTATGGCATATGTGGTGTTTCATGCTGTTGTTTCTGTTGAGGGTCGGGGACTCTCATATAAAAAGGCTGAAGGAGAACGACCTGTACTGGGTGTCCAAACATCTTTTTCCATCTCCCGGTTCCTAAAAATTATCTCTGGGTTCCTAAAATCGATGCCATACCTGTACTCTATTGTGCAAAAGTATGGCATATGTGGTGTTTCATGCTGTTGTGCCTGTTGAGGGTCGGGGACCCAAGTATAAAAAGGCTGAAGGAGTACGACCTGTACTGGGTGTCCAAGCATCTTTTTCCATCTCCCGGTTCCTAAAAATTATCTCCGGGTTCCTAAAATCGATGCCATACCAGTACTGGATTGTTCAAAAGGATGGCATATGTGGTGTTTCATGCTGTTGTTTCTGTTGAGGGTCGGGGACTCTCATATAAAAAGGCTGAAGGAGAACGACCTGTACTGGGTGTCCAAACATCTTTTTCCATCTCCCGGTTCCTAAAAATTATCTCCGGGTTCTTAAAATCGATGCCATACCTGTACTTGATTGTGCAAAAGTATGGCATATGTAGTGTTTCATGCTGTTGTGCCTGTTGAGGGTCGAGGACCCAAGTATAAAAAGGCTGAAGGAGAACGACCTGTATTGGGTGTCCAAGCATCTTTTTCCATCTCCCGGTTCCTAAAAATTATCTCCGGGTTCCTAAAATCGATGCCATACCTGAACTCTATTGTGCAAAAGGATAGCATATGTGGTATTTCATGCTGTTGTGCCTGTTGAGGGTCGGGGACCCAAGTATAAAAAGGCTGAAGGAGAACGACCTGTACTGGGTGTCCAAACATCTTTTTCCATCTCCCGGTTCCTAAAAATTATCTCCAGGTTCCTAAAATCGATGCCATACCTGTACTCTATTGTGCAAAATGATGGCATATGTGGTGTTTCATGCTGTTGTGCCTGTTGAGGGTCGGGGACCCAAGTATAAAAAGGCTGAAGGAGAACAACCTGTACTGGGTGTTCAAGCATCTTTTTCCATCTCCCGGTTCCTAAAAATTATCTCCAGGTTCCTAAAATCGATGCCATACCTGTACTCTATTGTGCAAAAGGATGGCATATGTGGTATTTCATGCTGTTGTGCCTGTTGAGGGTCGGGGACCCAAGTATCAAAAGGCTGAAGGAGAACGACCTGTACTGGGTGTCCAAGCATCTTTTTCCATCTCCCGGTTCCTAAAAATTATCTCCGGGTTCCTAAAATCGATGCCATACCTGTAATCTATTGTGCAAAAGTATGGCATATGTGGTGTTTGATGCTGTTGTGCCTGTTGAGGGTCAGGGACCTAAGTATAAAAAGGCTGAAGGAGAACAACCTGTACTGGCTGTCCAAGCATCTTTTTCCATCTCCTGGTTCCTAAAAATTATCTCCGGGTTCCTAAAATCGATGCCATACCTGTACTCTATTGTGTAAAAGGATGGCATATGAGGTGTTTCATGCTGTTGTGCCTGTTGAGGGTCGGGGACCCAAGTATATAAAGGCTGAAGGAGAACGACCTGTACTGGGTGTCCAAGCATCTTTTTCCATTTCCCGGTTCCTAAAAATTATCTCTGGGTTCCTAAAATCAATGCCATACCTGTACTCTATTGTGCAAAAGGATGGCATATGTGGTGTTTCCTGCTGTTGTGCCTGTTGAGGGTCGGGGACCCAAGTATAAAAAGGCTGAAGGAGAATGACCTGTACTGGGTGTCCAAGCATCTTTTTCCATCTCCCGGTTCCTAAAAATGATCTCTGGGTTCCTAAAATCGATGCCATGCCTGTACTCTATTGTGCAAAAGATGGCATATGTGGTATTTCATGCTGTTGTGCCTGTTGAGGGTCAGGGACCCAAGTATAAAAAGGCTGAAGGAGAACGACCTGTACTGGGTGTCCAAGCATCTTTTTCCATCTCCCGGTTCCTAAAAATTATCCCCGGGTTCCTAAAATCGATGCCATACCTGTACTCGATTGTGCAAAAGGATGGCATATGTGGTGTTTCATGCTGTTGTGCCTGTTGAGGGTCGGGGACCCAAGTATAAAAAGACTGAAGGAGAACAACCTGTACTGGGTGTCCAAGCATCTTTTTCAATCTCCCGGTTCCTAAAAATTATCTCTGGGTTCCTAAAATCGATGCCATACCTGTACTCTATTGTGCAAAAGGATGGCATATATGGTGTTTCATGCTGTTGTGCCTGTTGAGGGTCGGGGACCCAAGTATAAAAAGGCTGAAGGAGAATGACCTGTACTGGGTGTCCAAACATCTTTTTCCATCTCCCGGATGTAGCTGTACTCCACTAGGGGGTCTCCCTTACTCTGTCCAAACCCAAGGGTGGCCATCGGATAGTGGGACCAGAGATATAGTTGCTGAGACCGGGGTCAAGCCAGCAGGTGTATCTCCCCCAGCTGGGCTGGTCTCAGTGGACTCCCAGTCAGGTAGCATCCTCTCTGCCCTGCAGCTCCTTATTGGCAGGTATCGTCCCCTCTGCCTGTCTGCTTCTAGGCAGGAATAAATCCCCCTGCCAGGCTGCTTCTTGGCAGGAATAGATCCCTATGCCTCCAAATAGTGGGACCAGGGCTATCGTGGCTGAGACCAGGGTCAAGCCAGCGGCTGTATCTCCCCCAGCTGGGCTTGTCTCAGTGGGCTCCCAGGCAGGTAGCGTCCCCTCTGCCTGTCTGCTTCTAGGCAGGAATAGATCCCTCTGCCTCACTGCACATTTCCAGCAGGTAGCATGCCCTCTGGTTTCTTATAGGCAGGAATCGATCCCTCTGCCTTGCTGCTCTTTCAGGCAGGCCAGCTCTTTGCATACAGGCCCACAGACTCTGTAACAGAATGTAAATGTTTTATTGTTATACTCTGTCAGGGAAATTATATAACTATCAATCGTATCAATCAAATATATATTGCATCTATTGATCTCTGTAATTCGTATCTATCAAATGTATATTGCATCTTTAGATCTATGTAATTTGTATCTATCAAATGTATATTGCATCTATTGGTGTAATTCATACCTATCAAATGTATATTGCATCTTTTGATCCATGTAATTCGTATCTATCAAATGTATATTGCATCTTTTGATCTATGTTATTCGTACCTATCAAATGTATATTGCATCTTTTGATCTATGTAATTTGTATCTATAAAATGTATATTGCATCTATTGGTGTAATTCATACCTATCAAATGTATATTGCATCTTTTGATCCATGTAATTCGTATCTATCAAATGTATATTGCATCTTTTGATCTATGTTATTCGTACCTATCAAATGTATATTGCATCTTTTGATCTATGTTATTCGTACCTATCAAATGTATATTGCATCTATTGATCTTTGTAATCTATGGATCTATCTATCTATAAAATCTATCGATCTCGTGGCCGGACTGTTTTGTGACAGCAACTTGTGTTTCGGCCAAATTTGAAGTAGGAGGACAGACAAAGCATCTTCTTCCATCTCCCTGTTCCGAAAATCAAGGCCATATAGACCTCCCTCGATAGGGGGAGTAACAGGTATTAAACTGCTAAGAATAGTACTACTTAGTGCTTAACACACCACGGGTCCCAGCCGCATGTTTTATTGTTATAGTCTGTCAGGGAAATTATATAACTATCAATCGTATCAATCAAATATATGTTGCATCTATTGATCTCTGTTATTCGTATCAATCAAATGTACATTGCATCTTTTGATCTATGTTATTCGTACCTATCAAATGTATATTGCATCTTTTGATCCATGTAATTCGTATCTATCAAATGTATATTGCATCTTTTGATCTCTGTAATTCGTATCGATCAAATATATATTGCATCTTTTGATCTATGTTATTCGTACCTATCAAATGTATATTGCATCTATTGATCTATGTAATCTATGGATCTATCTATCAAATCTATCAATCTCGTGGCCGGACTGTTTTGTGACAGCAACTTGTGTTTCGGCCAAATTTGAAATAGGAGGACAGACAAAGCATCTTCTTCCATCTCCCTGTTCTGAAAATCAAGGCCAGATAGACCTCCCCCGATAGGGGGAGTAACAGGTATTAAACTGCTAAGAATAGTACTACTGAGTGCTTAACACACCACGGGTCCCAGACTGCATGTTTTATTGTTATACTCTGTCAGGGAAATTATATAACTATCAATCGTATCAATCAAATATATATTGCATCTATTGATCTCTGTAATTCGTATCGATCAAATGTATATTGCATCTTTTGATCTATGTTATTCGTACCTATCAAATGTATATTGCATCTTTTGATCCATGTAATTTGTATCTATCAAATGTATATTGCATCTTTTGATCTCTGTAATTCGTATCGATCAAATGTATATTGCATGTTTTGATCTATGTAATTCGTACCTATCAAATGTATATTGCATCTTTTGATCCATGTAATTCGTATCTATCAAATGTATATTGCATCTTTTGATCTCTGTAATTTGTATCGATCAAATGTATATTGCATCTTTTGATCTATGTTATTCGTACCTATCAAATGTATATTGCATCTATTGATCTATGTAAACTATGGATCTATCTATCAAATCTATCGATCTCGTGGCCGGACTATTTTGTGACAGCAACTTTTCTTTCGGCCAAATTTGAAGTAGGAGGACAGACAAAGCATCTTCTTCCATCTCCCTGTTCCGAAAATCAAGGCCATATAGACCTCCCCCGATAGGGGGAGTAACAGGTATTAAACTGCTAAGAATAGTACTACTTAGTGCTTAACACACCACGGGTCCCAGACCGCATGTTTTATTGTTATACTCTGTCAGGGAAATTATATAACTATCAATCGTATCAATCAAATATCGATCAAATGTATATTGCATCTTTTGATCTATGTTATTCGTACCTATCACATGTATATTGCATCTTTTGATCCATGTAATTCGTATCTATCAAATGTATATTGCATGTTTTGATCTATGTAATTCGTACCTATCAAATGTATATTGCATCTTTTGACCCATGTAATTCGTATCTATCAAATGTATATTGCATCTTTTGATCTCTGTAATTCATATCGATCAAATGTATATTGCATCTTTTGATCTATGTTATTCGTACCTATCAAATGTATATTGCATCTTTTGATCTGCCTTGCTGCTCCTTTCAGGCAGGCCAGCTCTTTGCATAGAGGCCCACAGACTCTGTAACAGATCTCTCTTGCAGGGAGAGGTGCAGCCAGAATGCAGGGTCAGAACTCAGAACCTCTGCAACTGGTATACTTGATTGTGCAAAAGGAAGTAACCTTACCATGGGTCTCAGACCGAATGTTTTATTGTTATACTCTGTCAGGGAAATTATATAACTATCAATCGTATTAATCAAATATATATTGCATCTATTGATCTCTGTAATTTGTATCTATCGAATGTATATTGCATCTTTTGATTTATGTAATTCGTACATATCAAATGTATATTGCATCTTTTGATCTGCCTTGCTGCTCCTTTCAGGCAGGCCAGCTCTTTGCATAGAGGCCCACAGACTCTGTAACAGATTTCTCTTGCAGGGAGAGGTGCAGCCAGAATGCAGGGTCAGAACTCAGAACCTCTGCAACTGGTATACTTGATTGTGCAAAAGGAAGTAACCTGGGTCTCAGACCGAATGTTTTATTGTTATACTCTGTCAGGGAAATTATATAACTATCAATCGTATCAATCAAATATATATTGCATTTATTGATCTCTGTAATTCGTATTGATCTAATGTATATTGCATCTTTTGATTTATGTAATTCGTACCTATCAAATGTATATTGCATCTTTTGATCTGCCTTGCTGCTCCTTTCAGGCAGGCCAGCTCTTTGCATAGAGGCCCACAGACTCTGTAACAGATCCCTCTTGCAGGGGGAGGTGCAGCCAGAATGCAGGGTCAGAACCTCTGCAACTGGTATACTCGATTGTGCAAAAGGAAGTAACTTTACCATGGGTCCCAGAACGCACGTCTTTGTAATTTTCTGTCTGGGAAATTAAATATCTTTAAAATTAGCTATTTATCTATCAAATCTATCTAACTATCAATCGTATCTATCAAATGTTTATTGCATCTATTGATCTATGTTATTCGTACCTGTCAAATGTATATTGCATCTATTGATCTATGTAATCTATGGATCTATCTATCAAATCTATCGATCTCGTGGCCGGACTGTTTTGTGACAGCAACTTGTGTTTCGGCCAAATTTGAAGTAGGAGGACAGACAAAGCATCTTCTTCCATCTCCCTGTTCGATTGTGCAAAAGGAAGTAACCTTACCATGGGTCCCAGAACGCACGTCTTTGTAATTCTCTGTCTGGGAAATTATATATCTTTCAAATTAGCTATTTATCTATAAAATCTATCTAACTATCAATCGTATCTATCAAATATTTATTGCATCTATTGATCTATGCAATTCGTATCTATCAAATGTATATTGCATCTATTGATCTATGTAATTCGTATCTATCAAATGTATATTGCATCTATTGATCTATGGAATTCGTATCTATCAAATGTATATTGCATCTATTGATCTATGCAATTCGTATCTATCAAATGTATATTGCATCTATTGATCTCTGTAATTCGTATCGATCAAATGTATATTGCATCTATTGATCTATGCAATTCGTATCTATCAAATGTATATTGCATCTATTGATCTATGGAATTCGTATCTATCAAATGTATATTGCATCTATTGATCTATGTAATTCCTATCTATCAAATGTATATTGCATCTTTTGATCTATGTAATTCTTATCTATCAAATGTATATTGCATCTATTGATGTAATTCGTATCTATCAAATGTAAATTGCATCTTTTGATCGATGTAATTCGTATCTATCAAATGTATATTGCATCTTTTGATCTATGTAATTGGTATCTATCAAATGTATATTGCATCTATTGATCTATTTAATCTATGTATCTATCTATCTATCAAATCTATCAATCTCGTGGTTGTGCAAATGGACTGTTTGCGGTTGTTTGCGGTGCCTGATGTTTTAAAACACGTTATTCCAAACAATTTAGGAATGTTAGGTGATTTATGCCCTTTATGGCTTAAAACCAGACTCTGGATCAACTATGTAATTTTCGATGGGAGTTTTGCCATGGATCCCTCTCCGGCATGCCACAGTCCAGGTGTTAGTCCCCTTGAAACAACTTTTCCATCACTATTGCGGCCAGAAAGAGTCCCTGTGAGTTTTAAAATTCGCCTGTCCATTGAAGTCAATGGCGGTTCGCCCGGTTCGCGAAAATTTGCCGAAGTTCATGTTCGCCGTTCGCGAACGCAAAATTTTAGGTTCGCGACATCACTATTTACAAGCGGTATGTAAATAATTTCAGTAAGAGACCCGAAATTTGTGACAAAGTTAACTTTTTTTAACGGTGGCATGAAATATACCAAAATAAACCTAGATCAATACTTTGGGCTGTCTAATAAAAATATATATAGTTTATATATAGGTAAATAAAACAAAAACAAAAAAAACAAGGCTCTATTTCTGTTTAAATGGAGTGATGCTAAAAATGATAATAATTCTGGTAGGGAAGGGGTTAAACATAGACATCTATGGCTTGCTGTTATAAACTATATAAACGGATGGTGATATAAAGCATCTCTTTAGATTTTAATGGAGATACTTATTGCTTCCAGCAGTTTACACAGCTTACTATGGCAATGGCCTATACGTTTTTATCATATATACTACATTATGCAGCTTGTTTTTATTCATTTATAAGATACTAGTCCTAAAGCCCGTGTACACCGGCCATTTTCTGCAGTGCAGCGTCCCACCCCCATGGCCACGTCCCGTCACACCCACACTAGTCCGGCCACGCCCCCGCTAGGCTATGCCCCCATCACGCCTGCCTCCGCACACCCTCTTTGCTGTCTGATCCTCACGCTTTCTTACGGCCAGGCCAGGCATGTTTGAATCACGCTGCAGTCTCTACTGCGCATGACAGCTTCGGACAAACATACCTGCATATACAGAAATATATAGCTCAACTTCATATTTAAAGTTAGTACTGTACGTGACTGTGGGCCTGATATTCAAAACCTCACTGTTCAGGTGAGATGATTTAAAAAAGTCTTGTCGGTACGGCGAGGCCCTTTAGAAAGTATCTTGAGAAATGTTTATGTTCCTATGTAGTGTTCTTTATGTCGAGACTCATTACAATACAAGGTATACAAAAATCCCCAAAATGTTGCATGATTTCTCTCTATGCCGACGAGGATGTAAATATCAGGCCCTTAGAGATTTATCCAGTGTATAATCCTCTCTTACAGCACAGCCAGCAAGCGATGTGGTCTTTCCAAATTCAAAGCTCCTGACAAGTCTAATAGATGCACTAAAAGGAACATTTATCAAGCTGCATTTGCAGCTGTTGAAGTGTTGCAGGACAGGGACATTAAATGTGCAATCTTAAATGTTGCCACCCAATGCTGCATTGCAAGTGGCAATTGCAGACGGACAGTTTCTCTACTTAAAAACTTTTCCACTTGCAAATATACATTTTCCCTGAAGTATATTATTAAAGAAGAAATACAGGGAGAACAAAAAACAGAATTTATGCTTACCTGATAAATTACTTTCTCCAACGGTGTGTCCGGTCCACGGTGTCATCCTTACTTGTGGGATATTCTCTTCCCCAACAGGAAATGGCAAAGAGTCCCAGCAAAGCTGGTCACATGATCCCTCCTAGGCTCCGCCCACCCCAGTCATTCGACCGACGGACAGGAGGAAATATATATAGGAGAAACCATATGATACCGTGGTGACTGTAGTTAGAGAAAATAATTCATCAGACCTGGTTAAAAAACCAGGGTGGGCCGTGGACCGGACACATCGTTGGAGAAAGTAATTTATCAGGTAAGCATAAATTCTGTTTTCTCCAACATTGGTGTGTCCGGTCCACGGCGTCATCCTTACTTGTGGGAACCAATACCAAAGCTTTAGGACACGGATGAAGGGAGGGAGCAAATCAGGTCACCTAAATGGAAGGCACCACGGCTTGCAAAACCTTTCTCCCAAAAATAGCCTCTGAAGAAGCAAAAGTATCAAATTTGTAAAATTTGGCAAAAGTGTGCAGTGAAGACCAAGTCGCTGCCTTACATATCTGGTCAACAGAAGCCTCGTTCTTGAAGGCCCATGTGGAAGCCACAGCCCTAGTGGAGTGAGCTGTGATTCTTTCAGGAGGCTGCCGTCCGGCAGTCTCATAAGCCAATCGGATAATGCTTTTAAGCCAAAAGGAAAGAGAGGTAGAAGTCGCTTTTTGACCTCTCCTTTTACCAGAATAAACAACAAACAAGGAAGATGTTTGTCTGAAATCTTTAGTAGCCTCTAAATAGAATTTTAGAGCACGGACTACGTCCAAATTGTGTAACAAACGTTCCTTCTTTGAAACTGGATTCGGACACAAAGAAGGTACAACTATCTCCTGGTTAATATTTTTGTTGGAAACAACTTTCGGAAGAAAACCAGGTTTAGTACGCAAAACCACCTTATCTGCATGGAACACCAGATAGGGCGGAGAACACTGCAGAGCAGATAACTCTGAAACTCTTCTAGCAGAAGAAATTGCAACCAAAAACAAAACTTTCCAAGATAATAACTTAATATCTACGGAATGTAAGGGTTCAAACGGAACCCCTTGAAGAACTGAAAGAACTAGATTTAGACTCCAGGGAGGAGTCAAAGGTCTGTAAACAGGCTTGATCCTAACCAGAGCCTGAACAAATGCTTGAACATCTGGCACAGCTGCCAGTCTTTTGTGAAGTAAAACAGATAAAGCAGAGATCTGTCCCTTCAGAGAACTTGTAGATAATCCTTTCTCCAAACCTTCTTGTAGAAAGGATAGAATCGTAGGAATTTTTATCTTGTTCCATGGGAATCCTTTAGATTCACACCAACAGATATATTTTTTCCATATTTTATGGTAAATTTTTCTAGTTACAGGCTTTCTAGCCTGAATCAGAGTATCTATTACAGAATCTGAAAACCCACACTTTGATAAAATCAAGCGTTCAATCTCCAAGCCGTCAGTTGGAGGGAAACCAGATTCGGATGTTCGAATGGACCCTGAACAAGAAGGTCCTGTCTCAAAGGTAGCTTCCATGGTGGAGCCGATGACATATTCACCAGGTCTGCATACCAAGTCCTGCGTGGCCACGCAGGAGCTATCAAGATCACCGAGGCCCTCTCCTGATTGATCCTGGCTACCAGCCTGGGGATGAGAGGAAACGGTGGGAATACATAAGCTAGGTTGAAGGTCCAAGGTGCTACTAGTGCATCTACTAGGATCGCCTTGGGATCCCTGGATCTGGACCCGTAGCAAGGAACCTTGAAGTTCTGACGAGACGCCATCAGATCCATGTCTGGAATGCCCCATAATTGAGTTATTTGGGCAAAGATTTCCGGATGGAGTTCCCACTCCCCCGGATGGAATGTCTGACGACTCAGAAAATCCGCTTCCCAATTTTCCACTCCTGGGATGTGGATCGCAGACAAGTGGCAGGAGTGATCCTCCACCCATTGAATTATCTTGGTCACTTCTTTCATCGCCAGGGAACTCCTTGTTCCCCCCTGATGATTGATATATGCAACGGTCGTCATGTTGTCTGACTGAAACCTTATGAATTTGGCCTTTGCTAGTTGAGGCCAAGCTCTGAGAGCATTGCATATCGCTCTCAGTTCCAGAATGTTTATCGGGAGAAGAGACTCTTCCCGAGACCATAGACCCTGAGCTTTCAGGGATTCCCAGACCGCGCCCCAGCCCACTAGGCTGGCGTCGGTCGTGACAATGACCCACTCTAGTCTGCGGAAGCTCATTCCCTGTGACAGATTGTCCAGGGTCAGCCACCAACGGAGTGAATCTCTGGTCTTTTGATCTACTTGAATCGTCGGAGACAAGTCTGTATAATCCCCATTCCACTGTCTGAGCATGCACAGTTGTAATGGTCTTAGATGAATTCGTGCAAAAGGAACTATGTCCATTGTTGCAACCATCAATCCTATTACTTCCATGCACTGCGCTATGGAAGGACGAGGAACAGAATGAAGTACTTGACAAGAGCTTAGAAGTTTTGATTTTCTGACCTCTGTCAGAAAAATCCTCATTTCTAAGGAATCTATTATTGTTCCCAAGAAGGGAACTCTTGTTGACGGGGACAGAGAACTTTTTTCTTTGTTCACCTTCCATCCGTGAGATCTGAGAAAGGCTAGGACGATGTCCGTATGAGCCTTTGCTTTTGACAGGGACGACGCTTGAATCAGGATGTCGTCCAAGTAAGGTACTACTGCAATGCCCCTTGGTCTTAGAACCGCTAGAAGAGACCCTAGTACCTTTGTGAAAATCCTTGGAGCAGTGGCTAATCCGAATGGAAGTGCCACAAACTGGTAATGCTTGTCCAGAAAAGCGAACCTTAGGAACTGATGATGTTCATTGTGGATAGGAATATGTAGGTACGCATCCTTTAAATCCACGGTAGTCATAAATTGATTTTCCTGGATAGTAGGTAGGATCGTTCGAATAGTTTCCATTTTGAACGATGGTACCCTGAGAAATTTGTTTAGGATCTTTAGATCCAAAATTGGTCTGAATGTTCCCTCTTTTTTGGGAACTATGAACAGATTGGAATAAAAACCCATTCCTTGTTCTCTTATTGGAACTGGATGTATCACTCCCATCTTTAACAGGTCTTCTACACAATGTAAGAATGCCTGTCTCTTTATTTGGTTTAAAGATAATTGAGACCTGTGGAACCTTCCCCTTGGGGGTAGTTCCTTGAATTCCAGGAGATAACCTTGAGAAACTATTTCTAGCGCCCAAGGATCCTGAACATCTCTTGCCCAAGCCTGAGCAAAGAGAGAAAGTCTGCCCCCCACTAGATCCGGTCCTGGATCGGGGGCTATCCCTTCATGCTGTTTTGGTAGCAGTGATAGGCTTCTTGGCCTGCTTACCCTTGTTCCAGCCTTGCATTGGTTTCCAGGCTGGTTTGGGTTGTGAAGTATTACCCTCTTGCTACAGAATTAGAGACTGGTCCGTTTCTGCGAAAGGGACGAAAATTAGGCTTATTTTTAGCCTTAAAAGACCTATCCTGTGGGAGGGCGTGGCCCTTTCCCCCAGTGATGTCTGAAATAATCTCTTTCAAATCAGGTCCAAATAATGTTTTACCTTTGAAAGGAATGTTAAGCAATTTTGTCTTGGAAGACACATCCGCTGACCAAGACTTTAGCCAGAGCGCTCTGTGCGCCACGATAGCAAACCCTGAATTTTTCGCCGCTAATCTAGCTAATTGCAAAGCGGCATCTAAAACAAAAGAGTTAGCCAATTTAAGTGCTTGAACTCTGTCCATAACCTCCTCATACGAAGATTCTTTACTGAGCGATTTTTCTAGTTCCTCGAACCAGAAACACGCTGCAGTAGTGACAGGAACAATGCATGAAATTGGTTGTAGAAGGTAACCTTGCTGTACAAAAATCTTTTTAAGCAAACCCTCTAATTTCTTATCCATAGGATCTTTGAAAGCACAACTATCTTCGATAGGAATAGTAGTGCGTTTGTTTAGAGTAGAAACCGCCCCCTCGACCTTGGGGACTGTCTGCCATAAGTCCTTTCTGGGGTCGACTATAGGAAATAATTTCTTAAATATAGGGGGGGGAACAAAAGGTATGCCGGGCCTTTCCCACTCTTTATTTACTATGTCCGCCACCCGCTTGGGTATAGGAAAAGCGTCGGGGGGCACCGGAACCTCTAGGAACTTGTCCATCTTACATAATTTCTCTGGAATGACCAAATTGTCACAATCATCCAGAGTAGATAACACCTCCTTAAGCAGTGCACGGAGATGTTCTAATTTAAATTTAAATGTCACAACATCAGGTTCAGCTTGATGAGAAATTTTTCCTGAATCTGAAATTTCTCCATCAGACAAAACCTCCCTCATGGCCCCTTGAGATTGGTGTGAGGGTATGTCAGAACAGTTATCATCAGCGTCCTCTTGCTCTTCAGTGTTTAAAACAGAGCAATTGCGCTTTCTCTGATAAGTAGGCATTTTGGATAAAAGATTTGCTATGGAGTTATCCATTACAGCCGTTAATTGTTGCATGGTAATAAGTATTGGCGCACTAGATGTACTAGGGGCCTCCTGTGTGGGCATAACTGGTGTAGACACAGTAGGGGATGATGTAGTATCATGTTTACTCCCTTCATTTGAGGAATCATCTTGGGCAATATCATTATCTGTGGCATTACTGTCCTTACTTTGTTTGGACACTATGGCACAATTATCACATAAATTTAAATGGGGAGACACATTGGCTTTCATACATATAGAACATAGCTTATCTGATGGTACAGACATGTTAAACAGGCTTAAACTTGTCAACAAAGCACAAAAAACGTTTTAAAATAAAACCGTTACTGTCACTTTAAATTTCAAACTGAAAACACTTTATTACTGAATATGTGAAAAAGTATGAAGGAATTGTTCAAAATTCACCAAAATTTCACCACAGTGTCTTAAAGCATTAAAAGTATTGCACACCAATAAATTAACGGAACCGGAGCCGTTTTTACATTTAACCCCTATACAGTCCCAGCTATATGCTTTGCTGAGACCCAACCAAGCCCAGAGGGGAATACGATACCACAAGACGCCTTCTATAAGCTTTTTCAGTGATTCTTAGCTCCTGACACATGCATCTGCATGCCTTGCTCTCCAAAAACAACTGCGCATTAATGGCGCGAAAATGAGGCTCTGTCTGTAACTAGAAAGGCCCCCATCTGAAAAAGGTGTCCAACACAGTGCCTGCCGTTTTTCTAAACGTTCCCCAAGATTATAATACCAATAATTAGTTAGAATCTGCATAATATGCCTAGTAAAGCAATCGTTTTAGCCCAGAAAAATGTCTACCAGTTTTTAAGCCCTTTTTGAAGCCCTTTATTCTTTTATGTTTAACTAAGAAAATGGCTTACCGGTCCCCATGAGGGGAAATGACAGCCTTCCAGCATTACATGGTCTTGTTAGAAATATGGCTAGTCATACCTTAAGCAGAAAAGTCTGCTAACTGTTTCCCCCAACTGAAGTTACTTCATCTCAACAGTCCTGCGTGGAAACAGCAATCGATTTTAGTTACTGTCTGCTAAAATCATCTTCCTCTTACAAACAGAAATCTTCATCCTTTTCTGTTTCAGAGTAAATAGTACATACCAGCACTATTTTAAAATAACAAACACTTGATAGAAGAATAAAACTACATTTAAACACCAAAAAACTCTTAACCATCTCCGTGGAGATGTTGCCTGTGCAACGGCAAAGAGAATGACTGGGGTGGGCGGAGCCTAGGAGGGATCATGTGACCAGCTTTGCTGGGACTCTTTGCCATTTCCTGTTGGGGAAGAGAATATCCCACAAGTAAGGATGACGCCATGGACCGGACACACCAATGTTGGAGAAATCAGTGATTACTGCACTAATGCACTTATTTTTTCTCCTGATTTTTACCACCAGAATAAATGCTATTGTTGTTAACCCTATGTGGGCAGCTGCATTTACAAGCGTTAAAACACAGTTTGCTTCGGTCAGCAAAGCAAAAATGGTATACTTTAATCATGTATGTATATAAATATATACATATATATGTATGTATTTCTATACATATGTATTTATATATGTACAGGTAGCCCTCAGTTTATGCTGGGGTTAGGTTCCAGGAGGAATGGTTGTAAATCGAAACTGTTGTAAATTGAAACCCAGTTTATAATGTAAGTCAATGGGAAGTGAGAGAGTTAGGTTCCAGGCCACTCTCAAAATTGGCATAAGTAACACCTAATACATTATTTTTAAAGCTTTGAAATGAAGACTTTAAATGCTAAACAGTATTATAAACCTAATAATATAGATTGTATCATCATCAAATGAACAAAATGAACAAAAACATTTGCTAACAGCACCTATTTAAATAATTACACAACAGACTGCATCATCAAACTAAGTTTAATGAACAAAAACGTTTTTTTACTTGCATTTTTCTGCAATCAGTTCTCTGCATTGTTAGCATATTAGATAATATTGGGTCTGCACCTATTCTACGCATTTCAATCTGCAGTGATTAATAAGTAGTTAGGCACCCTCACCTCAAGCAGCTGGACAGGAAGATTATAGGGAAGTGCCTGCTAAATTTTGCTTGATAGATCTGGTCTGATCTGTGCACACAAATCAATTTAAGGCTGTTAAGTTGCATAACTTTGCTGCAAAACAAGCGGGCAGCTCCACCTACTGGCTATTGTAATTAGTGCATTGATTTCCAAAGCTTTTCAATAGCAGTCACATGACTGAAAAAAAAGGTTGTTATTCTGAAACTGCGCAAATTGAACCGGCGTAAACCGAGGGCCACCTGTATTTATAAACACATATATACATATAAATACAGATATACATATGTATAGAAATACATACATATATCTAATTGCAGTCCTGCGCTTGTGTTTGCGTGAGCTGGTGGCTGTTATTTTTTTTTGTTCAAAACGATGCTCCATTAAAATATGTGGCGAAATACGATCCTGCGTTCACAACTTCGCAAAGTCTTTTTTTTCTGCCTGAGAATGCGACCTCGAGAGCACAAAAGTTTTATTTGCAACTGTAATACATGCACAACAGGGCGCACGTTGGTAAAAAAAAGTTGAGCCCAAATAAAACACTTACGGGAGTGCAATTTTGTGCTCCACTAGTAATCTAGCCCTCTATGGAGTATGATATGATAGGGTAAAATGCAGTTGTAATCTAAACACGTCCACTAACATTACCTCACTGAAGCATTTTAAAACCAAAAGAAACTGTAAAACAGAGACTGAGATACAATGGCCTATATTTAACAAGGTCTGGCGGACCTCGCTGAATATGGAGAGCAATACGCTCTCCGTATTCAGCATTGCACCAGCAGCTCACAAGAGCTGCTGTTGCAACGCCGTCCCCTGCAGACTCGCGGCCAATGGGTTGATCGGGTTGATTTCCGGTGATGTCTGTCCGCCTGCTCAGAGCAGGCGGACAGGTTATGGAGCAGCGGTCTCTGTGACCGCTGCTTCATAACTGCTGTTTCTGGCTAGTCTGAAGACTCGCCAGAAACACGGGGCATCAAGCTCCATACTGAGCTTGATAAATATGCCCCTAAGTGTCCATCAAGATTCTCATGCACAACATCGGAAGCAGCATGCACATAACATTCAGTGCAACCATCATTGCTGCAATAGTAAAAATTAATATCTGGTCTTCAGCTACTTCACTGTTGCTCCCTGCAATAGAGGAAATCATTATAGCTGTTTTGTTAGAGGCTGCTCAAACACAGTCAGTCTGTCAGAGCATCCAGAGGCGTTTCTTATTTTCTGGGACATGGAACTGGGCCGGCGAGTCTGACAAAGCGCCAGTCTGAAAGACTTTTTAATCTGCTACTCTCCCATAGGCTGCACACATTTTTTTTTCAAGTAATAAATGCAATATACTCAGGCACTTTCACAGTGCGTCCGGTTGAGCCTGCTGTTATGCACCCCTAGACCCTTCCCGGGTACTACCCTGCCTATTTAGCTATCTCTAAAACATGACTTTTAGATTTCTAAATAAAAAAGTGGAATGATACATTTATGTTTAATAAACAGGGCTCTATTTAACAAGCTCCGTATGAAGCTTGATGGTCCCTGTTTCTGGCAAGTCTTCAGACTCGCCAGAAACAGCAGTTATGAAGCAGCGGTCACAAAGACCGCTGCTCCATAACCTGTCCGCCTGCTCTGAGCAGGGGAACACACATCGCCGGAAATCAACCCGATCGAGTACGATTGGGTTGATTGACACCCCCTGCTGGCCACCAGTCTGCAGGGGGCGGCGTTGCACCAGCAGCTCTTGTGAGCTGCTGGTGCAATGCTGAATACGGCGAGCGTGTTGCTTGCCGTATTCAGCGATGTCTGTCGGACCTGATCCGCACTGTTGGATCAGGTCCGACAGACATTGATAAATAGAGGCCAAAGTCTAAAATCTGTGTTTTTCATAATAGATAATAGGCGCAGCTGGGTTAAAATGAAACGAATACCAAATAGTGCAGCCAACGAATATTCAGGGAAGCTAACTTCCCCTAATATTCATTCCAAAAGATTCAGAGGAAGCTGATTTGTTGATGCTGCACAGTAATGATATAACAGTATATATATATATATATATATATATATATATATATATACGGTATATATAATCTCAAAAAATATATATATTATTTATTTTGCTAATTAAATGGTACTTGCAAATTGGTATTTTTATAAATATATATATAGATATTTATTGTTATCATACATGAACAATACACAAGTTTAAAAAGAAATGCCACACCCTGCCAAGAGAACAAATAAAGAATAATCCCCAAGTATTCCCCCTCTTTCTAATAAAAAAAACCCAGCACCTCCAAAATACAAACTATTAAAAACAATTCAGTAGTAGCATCAACACAGTGGAACAATAAGGTTGCAAAATTGTCCTCAGCGTTATGGGACAACATGTGTGCTCAGTTTCAAGAAACATGTTACAAATCTGGCCCCTGGCCACTGCACAACTCCAGATAACAAACCCCTCTTTTAATGATGTCGTTTATAGAAACAGAATACCTTAGTATTTTATGGGTCCTGCTAGGGCAGGCGAACGAACTATGAATGCTAAGAAACCATTACTCGACAACCTAAGAAGAGAGTAAATGTAGGAGGGTGCACAGACAAGGTGACAACCTTTTTTAGGGGGCATTACTCTGACTATTTGTTTTACTGCTATGCCAAGTGCTTCTCTACCTCTTGAGTTCCCATTCTCTCTCTCACAGCCTTAAATGCTAGTTAAGTAGCGGTGATCTTAAGACTGCTGATACTTAACCTCTTTGCTACCTAAAGTGTTCCAGATTTCAATCATTCCGATCTAATCAGGATGATTTACGGCCCCTGCTCGCATGAGCAGGGGTTGGCATTGCACAAGCAGTGACTTGTGCAATATTAAATGCACCAGAACTGCTTGTGCAATGATAATTACAGACAGTGTATGCTGTCGTTATTAATCGATGTCTGGCGGACATGATCGCTACAGCGGATCATGTCCGCCAGACACTTGATATATCAGCCCCTATGTGTCACAGGTGGTGAGATTTTAGCTTGTTCCAACTTTTAACATCATCCCAGCATGGCATTGTACTAACTACTACATAGTGGTTACATACTTACTGAACAAGAAGTTTTCAAGAGCCATATGTGGCCCCTGTGTCGACTGTGTTAACAATTAATTGTTTTGGATCTGGTTAATTTTTTTTTATGTTAAATATTTAGAATACAGTATATGTTTAAGATTGCAATCCATCTCTGATCCAGATGTTAACCATCTGTAATAAACATTTTCTTGCATTCTTAATGTATTTTTGAAGCATTGTCAGTGGAAGGAAATTTCTCCATATGTAGGAGGATTGTGTTTCATGTGTATTTGAAATTCGCTGTTCAAAAAGTTGAAATGCGTGTAATAGACCACTACTTACTTTTATCATAACAATTGCAAACACATGCAATAGAACAAAGTGATTGATATATATTGTTTTACTTTGATATATTTGTGTTCTTGATATGTATGCTTTTGCAAAAATATAGCTGCAGATTTCCACTATTAACTTGTTATAAGAGGTATTTAAAATATGCTTTGTTATGTTTCCTTACATTAGAAATAAAAGGTAGACATGTGCAATTCGTTTCGGATCGATTCGGAAATTCAGCAAATTCGGCAAATTCAGAGATTCGGATCGATCCGAATTTCCGAATTAAAATACTGCCGAATTTACCGAATAAATCCGAATTAGTTTGGATTTATTCGGTAAATTTGGATGGCCATGGATTACACTAGTATTGTACAGTATATTAGGTTATATCACTTTGCTATGGGTTACACATAATATACAGTACATAATACTAGTCTAATACACAGCACACATACCGAAATTCAGAATTTCCGAACCGAATCAAACCGAATCCAGCCGAATTTTTTCGAATCCGAATGAATCCGAAACAAATTCATTCAAAGTTTTCCGAATTCGAATCAATCAGAAACGAAATTCGAAAAACACAGAATCGATCCGAACCGAAACAAATTTTTCGATCATGCACATATCTAATAAAAGGACATTGAACTGGAAACTTTTCTCCCCTATAATGGGCCAGATTACAAATGGATCGCTAAATATCGCTTTTGTGAAAGCGATATTAGCGCTCCACTGAGTAATACCAGCTCGCACTAATGTGCGCTGGTATTACAAATTGACAGCAATCGCGTTCGCATTGCTGGGAAGCAGTGCGCTCACAAGAGCACATTTCCTTAGGCTCCAATCAGAACCTCGTACTGATGCCGTCAGAGTCAGCATCAGAACCTAAGCACAGTGAAGGGGGTAAGTAGCGCAGCGATGGCAGCAAATATAAATATATATGTATATGATTATATACATATGTTTATGTGCTTGTATGTGGCTATACACATATTAACACATAAATATATATGTATATAATCATATACATATATATTTACTGGGAACACACAGTTCCCCTAGACCGCAATGTAAAGGCCCTTTTCAGTACCTTTTTTTTTTCTAACACCCCACACCTGCCAACTTTACCTCAAAAATACTGCCCAGTGCAATAATTTTATTAAAAAATAAAAATGATACAATTTTTATATTTTAATAAAATACACTAAACTGTATTTTGTGGGCATTTGGGGCACATTTTAAAAATTAACCAGAGATCTGATCTCTGGTTAATTTTATAAGCGCTAATTGTTACCGCAAGCTCGCAGTAGCAATAACCAGCAAATACTTGTAATGTAGCCCGTTTTGCGCAATAAATTAGCTCTCCACTTGTAATCTAACCCAATATGTTCCCAAGGATACATTTTACCTGCTGGGGTGTAATAAATTGTTAACAAAAAATAGGGTCAAGCGCTAAACCTCTCCTACTATGCCTGACTGCAATAACTGCCTCCTCCCTAGGTAGTTCAAATGACAAATCAAACAAACAATTAATAAGTCTGGCGCTTAAAGCCGTAGGATATATAGATAGATCTCAAAATTAATATACGTAATATCCCTATGCACAAAAACCAAATTTCCTCTTAACAATAAATTTCAACAATGAATTAATGCAAAAACTGACAAATTTTATTTCTAGATTATAAAATGATATTAAAAATCACTTAAATGTCAATCGTTCCAACCACATTCACACTTGCATACACACTACACAATACAATTCAAAAATAGCACATTTGATAGTAGAATAACAGTATAAATTAAAAGTAGCCAATTTCATAAAAAGTCTCCAATTTAATGGCACATATGTAGAAACGTTAAAAGTGTCCCATGCTTGATTTTCCAGTGCAATATATCTCTTTGTTTAAGAGTCTATAGCTTAGGGAATTCCCAATAATGGCCTGCTGAATAGGGCTGTAAAAAGTGCTCCTTATAAAATGGATATATTTCTAACTGTGAATGTTAGCACCTCACCTCTTCAGCGATTTTCAATGCACTTTGAAAAGGCTCTCTCTCCTTATACAAGAGCTCTGTGTCAAATAGTCTCAAGCGGCTGTCGGTAATAACCCCTGATTAGGTAAACAGTTCAAGTATCACAAGGCAGCTTTCTCACCTTATATTAAGTTCTCATGAGCGCCATCAGCAGACTCCCAGTTAATGGGTAAAACAGTGAGGCTTTCTTACCTCTTAACCGTGTCTCTGTGTCAGTTTTGTTACCTGACTCGACACTCCGGCTTCTCCTCTGTCTCCCCTGTCTGCGGCTATCACACTCCGTCGGTGACGTCACCTGGTATCCGGATTTCACAGGTGACTGTTTACTTGCGCAAGTATTTGGTGAGTTTCTCCCGAACGTCCTCTGCTCTTAGTACTTCAAGTAAGCAGAGTCTGATAATCCTCCTTGTTCTGGATCTTTGTTTGGAGATAATCTTGTAAGTAATTCCAAATGGCAGGACAGACCTTCCTTCTACGCGTTTCAACCCGGTCAATGGGTCTTTACATTGGCGTGTAATAAATTGCTTACAAGTAGCCCCTTTACCTTTATTTTGTCATTTGAAATTGGCACATATGCTGACAATATCAATACTGTAAGGTAAATAGTTAGGATATTGTAGACAAATGTTTACAAGTTAAAAGATTGTAGACAGAAATATGATAAAAAAGAGGTAAAGTGAGACATTTTATATTGGTCTCTGATTTTGTGATTCGTTTTATATTCCCAATGAAAAGATGCACTTTCTTAATAAGGTCAAGGTAAATAAATTGAAAATGCATATAAAATTAAATAAAAAATTAAAGTGATAGGTAATTAGTATAAATAAATTACACACACCAAGAATTTTGTTTACTATTATTTACATTGACCTAAACCTTAAAATGACCTTACCTTAAAATGACCATCCTGTAGGTAATATACTGGATAGGCCAACATTGTTTCACACAGCCCAGCTATAGTGCTAGTGCAGGAAGTCAATAACCCCCCCCCCCCCATCTGTGTACTACAATTGCTGCCCCTGAACCAATCAGAGAGCCAGAAACATGAACAGCATGTCAATGACCAAGGAACAATGTTGGTCTTTTATATGCTATCGTGGTTATTAGAAAGTTAAACCTTAAGTCAATTTAAACATGTTGGCGTCGCGAGTTCAAAATTTCTTGAGCATTGCATCAACTATGTTTTCCATAGTTTGATTACTGGATGTTCCTGCCATTAACATCTATATTTTTGTGAGTTGTGAACCACTAGGAATGCAGAATAACCACAGTACTTTATAAGCATATAAAACAGTTTATGTAAATGTCTCTAGTTTAAAATATTTATGTCTGTTTTGTAAAGTAGTCTCAGTGGATAGAATTAAAGGTGTCCTCTGGAACTGGCCTTGTACATTGTTGAGGTGTGCTTGGGATTTTTCACCTACACTAAGGACCAGCAAGCAGAATTCATAAAGACTCCATTGCACTTGCGATATATCTCATCGCACTGTCGTGTTTGCTATTTCAAAGATGATGAGGTTGTTTCTTTTTTTCTTTTTCTTTTCTTTCTCTTTAAATATTTTCAAGATTTCTTGTTTGCATATGTTATAGTGGTCTGTTTTAATGGAGGGAGCTTTGTTTTGTGATGCTTTGAAGGTGTTTTTTGATGCCTGTATCCTTCACAATGGAAATTAAAGTTGAAGAGTTATGAGATGCTGCTCCATTGATTATTACCGAGAGTGACAACTCTTGGATATGATGAGGGGCAGGTAAAAATAGTTATGAATTTTACAATTTTCAACCGTTATAGTAAGTTTTTCTATTAAATAGTAATTTCATGAGCAGGTTTTATTGAATCTAGGCCATAGTGAAACAGACATATTCTGTTGTGTGATAACAAATTTATCATGTGAAATGACAACTCTGGTAATTATTTTGCCTTAACCCCTGGCATTCACCACACCCGGGTTTTACCATCAGGCTTCTAGATACAGCACAATTCACTGCTCCAGAGTCCAGTGACAGTGTTTTTTACACCATTCCAGCTGACCCTTGGCATTGAGCATGTTGAAATGAGGCTTGTGTACAACTCCTAATACACAGTTATTGTGCTGATGTTGCTTCTAGAGACTATTTGGAACTCTGTAGTGAGTGATGCCAAAGAGCGTAGGTCACTTTTACATGTTACTCATTTTAGCACTCTGCAGCAAAGCACTGTGAGTTTGCATGGTTTACCACTTCATGAGTGAGCTTTTGTTTATTCTAAATGCTTCCACTTCATAAAAATAGCACTTATAGTTGAAAAGGGAAGATCTAGTAGGGCATACATATTGCAAATTGACCTGTGGCAAAGGTGTTATTCTATGACAGTGCCATGTTTAAAGTCACTGAGCTATTGGTCTATGGAGATTTTATGACTATGTGCTGTATTGTATGCACCTGTTAACAATTGGTGTGGCTCTAACACCTAAACTCAGTAATTAGTAGAGATGTCCACATACTTATGGCTATATAGTGTGTGTATGCTTGTGTATATATATATATATATATATATATTTAATATAATTTAAGAGCATGCAAGAAAATTGATTCTTAAAAAAAAGTGAGCAACCAGTATTATATACACAAGCTTGTGACCAGTGATGTCACCACTATTACAATAACCTATGCATCCTTCAGGACCATTTCTGATGATGAGAACTAGGCAGTCAATTTTACAGAGCACTAATATATCTCCCAACTATCCTTGATCTTGTCATGGGTAGGGAAGTACCTTCCACAGCTTCCCCAGTCAGGGCAAATATCCCGCTTTCCACAGATTGCCCTGGGTCCGTCCACAATACTTCCTACCTGCTGAACCCTGTCCACTGTTTTTCCATAGCCCAACCTCTCCCATCAAATACCTGGAAATGTTGAGAGCGATGTATTGTGGTAGGGAGTGTATAGAAGATGCTATTACACAATCAGCCAAAGACACCCGTAGGCAGTTGTAATATCTAAAGCCCACTATGCACATGTTTTGCCAAGTACAGTAGAGTAAAAAGGCTAAAATAATAGGCCATTGACTCTCAAATGCCATGTTTATTATTCATTAATGATTTATGTATTATGTATTAAATGTGAGTGACTAAGAGCACATCATTATCTTTAACTTTTTATTCTTTTATTTATTGCCAAAGAATATACAAAAGGTTAAGCCTCTTTTCAGTCCTGATAAATATATACTAGATTGAATCATATGTGCAATCTAACTTGACAAAGCATACAGGAAATCTGTACCAGACAATATCACATATACACATTAATCTATTAACCCAAACTAAAGTCTGAATGATTGATCATATGGCTAGAAATAGTGATCGGGCTGCCAATGTTTGTGTTGCAATTACCATAGCAGGCATGTCCCTCAGTGGGACTTGTCTGCATGTTATTAATAATACCTTAAGACAAAATTGGGCAATTCCCAAAAATCAGCCACTGGAATCTAATATGTTCTTTTTTTCTGGGTTTTGTACTTTTCATATTCTAGTTTTGTATAGTTGAGTTCAATCCACATAAAACAGTACTGTGTTAGCATTAAAAAAATACAAAATCCAGGAACACTAATTCTGACTGGTTTCATTATAGATTTTATAAAATAATTTTGACAGTTTTGACCTCAGAAAGGATTCCCGGAATTACATAAGATCTGCAAGGAAAATAACTGTGTTAAAACATTTATAACTGTCATTTTGTTAGTAAAATATGTATTGTTTTGCCAACCAACACCCCCCCCCCCCCGAAAAGTCTTTTGCTTTGCTGTGGCTAATTAGGTAAAAATATAAATGAGCTCCTGCAGCCAATTAATGGCAGTTGTCAGACACGGAGGTATATGAAAGGTTACCTTACAATCCTATCTTTGTCTATCAAAGAGAACTATTCTCAATTGTAGATTGGGCTATCAACAATGGTGTTATAACACAGAAAAAGGTGGATTTTTTAATAATTAAACATCCAAAAGTGGCAAAATTCCATTATCTGCCCAAAATTCATAAAAGTCTTCTGAATCCACCCGGTCGTCCCATTGTGGCAGGGATAGGCTCATTAATTAAACCTTTGTCTGAGTTGACTGATTGCTATTTACAACCACTGGTCTTAAACTTAAAAAGCTAAATTAAGGATACTAGTGATGTCATTAGACAAATGGAAGCCATAGAATGGCAAGAAGGTTTTTCATTTGTATCCATTGATGTTGTTTCTTTGTACACGTCTATAATCCATGATAAGGGTATTAAGGCTATTGAGTTTTTCTTAAACCAGTTTTCTGATTACAGTGAGGTTCTAAAAGAATTTATTTTGAGATCTATAGATTTTTTGCTTACACATAATTTTTTCATGTTTGATGGGGGCTACTATCTCCAGAGGCACAGAACTGCTATGGGAGCAACATTTGCTCCCTCTAATGCCAACCTATATTTAGGTTGGTGGGAACTTTTCTGCGTCTTTGGAGATAGAAGTCTTTTTCGAGAGAATATCCTCTTTTTTGGTCGCTACATAGATGACCTTCTTTTTGTTTGGAAAGGTCCTGAAGAACTGATTCCTTCATTTGTGACTCATTTACAAGAGAATGATCTCAATCTTGCATTTACCTATACACACAGCAAAGAAAGTATTGCTTATTTGGATATTTTGTTAAAATCTAATGTAAATAAAAAACAAGTCGAGGTAGAATTGTACAGGAAGGACATGGCGGGCAATTCCATTCTAAGTGCTGGGTCCTGCCATCCCAAACATACTCTAAATGCAATCCCCAAAAGCCAGTATATGCGGGTTAAACATAATTGCACTACCACAGAGAAATATGAACTACATGCTAGAGATCTTACAGACAGGTTTGTGGAGAGGGGTTATAGGAAGGAAACTCTTAGAAACTAAAAAGCAAGTAGATATTTTGGAGAGAAGTTTGCTTTTCATCCATAGAAAGAAATCACAAGATATGAGAAACAAGCCGAAGTTTATCACCACTTATAGTAGTGAATACCACAACATTTGTGGAATCATCAGAGATTCATTACCTATTTTAGAAACTGATGATAGACGAGAAATCGTTAACAAAGGATGCTCTTTTGTGTTCCAAAAGGCCAAAACCTTAGGGAACATCCAATTGGCTTTCTTTTAAACCAGGCTTCTTCAAATGTAATAGCAGGAGGTATGAGTCCTGCTCATATGCCTTTTTTGGTACAGAATTTATTTTACAGGTTACTGGTAAAACGTATCAAATGCGTCAGCATTCCACATGTAATTCTTGTTTTGTAGTGTACCTCTTGACCTGCAGGGGGTACTGTATGCAGTATGTAGGTATAACTACACAAGCTCTCAAAGATTGGTTTCTTGAACATCTGAGAGCAATCGATGACCCTGAGTCAACTACTCCCATCTCCCTGCATTTCAAACGGGAACACAATGCTGATAGCTCACTCTTGGCATTTCAGTGTATACAAGTTGTTCCAAGACACCCCAGAGGGGGGGAATAGAGAAGAAGTCCTAAGACAACGTGAGGTTTTTTGTATCTTCCATCTTGATACATGAGTGCCAAAAGGTTTGAACTCTGAGTGGGATGTTAAACTTTTTGTATAGTCATTATTTGCTATTAGTATTTTTAGGGTGTGATATCAGCACCTGTATTCTAACAGTACAAATGTATATAGAAATATATTGTTACATTATTATTATTTTTTGTAGCAATTTATATGCTTTTGCAACTATGTTCTTAACAACTGAATAATGATTTTGTATTCTATTCTAGTTTCCCTTTATACCTCCCCTTTCATTCATAAATAAGATAGTCTTTATGTTACTCAGGTGTATGAAATAATAGTACCTGATCTCTAATTGGTGTTGGGGAGGAGCTTTTTGACTATAAATAAAGGGAGAAATTACTTGTTTAGCACAGGTCATCGATAAAATATAATATGTAATAATTACGAAAAATGTTTGACCTATTTTCCATTTTTGTACTCTGACATAATGGGTGCATATTAAATTTTGCTTTTTACTCTGAGAGAGTCTGCTAAATCTGCTGGATTTTTTCCCGGGTGCTGCCTTTTGTTCTGGATGTAATCAATAAATACTGTACCTGTAAAATAGTGACAATTACTGTAGTAAAATTTGCCAGACTACAACACTGAGACACAGATTGCACTGTAATGCCCTAAATAGAGTGAACTACGCATAACAAAATGATGCCAGTCACTGTTTCATAATCCTTGGATTTTGAACTTCAGATTCACAAATCGCTGTATTAGCGAAACTCTGTAAGGTGAAGCACACATATAATTGCACACACAAATACTTTCACATATAATTACACACACATAAGCTTATGCATATAATTACTCACACATATGCTTACACATACATGATTACACAAACATAATTACAAACACATATACTTAGACATATAATTACACACACATATACAAGAATCCACACCCAATTATACAAATATATACTTACACACATAATTACACACACATATAATTACACATACATATACTTACACATTTAATTACACATGCATATACTTACACACATACACACGCTTACATATATAATTAAACACATATATACTTCCACACACAAACACGCTTACACATATACTTAAGTTACACACACATACTTACACACATATATAATTGCACACACACTCATGCTTACATAAATAATTACACACACATACTTACACACACATATGTATGCTTACTAGGGTTGCCAAGTGTCCAGTATTCAACCGGACAGTCCAGTATTTTAACAGGCTGTCCAGTAAAATCTGTACAAATATACTGGACACTTAAATGTCCAGTATTTTTAAAGACCCCTGTCAGCTAAATATAAAGGCCTTTATGCATTAGAAATATGGCTCAAAAAGAAGTTACACTGTGCATTTTCTATTATATGTGTTACAGGCAACCATGAGGGTGGTTACCTCTAGCATCCAAGGGGGTTACATCACTGCTCTGTACATGTGTTACTGGCAACCAAGGGGATAAAATGACTGCTTAATTATTTTTTGCTCTCAGAGTTTCAGGCTCATATTACGAGTTGAAAGTAAAAAGTTTGCTCTCTCATGTTCATAACGTCATAGTAAAAAATAGACTTTGATAAGTTGCGAATACAAAATCGCATTCCCCCCATCGACTTTAATGTAGCTGAAAAATACCTAGCACCCACAAGTCACACAAACACGATGGCGGTTATTTAAAAGCATAACATAAGAAGATAATATTGCATCTTTCATAATCTAAAGTTCTGCGGATAGCAGAATATGTTCTATATATTCTTAAAGAGATATTTAAATGTATATCTGATGGATATTTGCACAAATATATATTTATACATACATATACATATATATATGTATATAAACTTGATTATATATAGGTCTAGATGTATACAGATATATAGGATTATCTATTTAAAAATACATAGAACATATTCCCCATTGTGCAAAAACATTGGATTGTGAAATTTATATAGTAAATACATAGTTAAACACTTATGAATATTGCATGAATTTGTTTTTCATGTTTTCATCTACTTAACTGCA
The DNA here is from genome assembly GCF_027579735.1 of Bombina bombina. Taxonomy (NCBI): domain Eukaryota; kingdom Metazoa; phylum Chordata; class Amphibia; order Anura; family Bombinatoridae; genus Bombina; species Bombina bombina. Next base: position 432,474,294 of record NC_069503.1, read on the forward strand.
AAGGGCTCCAATGCACTTATATATATATATATATAAGTCTATATATGTATGCATATGTATTTAAGTGTTTATATTCTGTAAATACGTAAAAACAAATATAAATACATATGTAAACACATATATATACATATTTAGCCATGTGTATGAATGTACAGTATATCTATGTTAAAGCCCTTTGCAGTCTTTTTTTATATAGAACACCTGAGACCTCATATCTTTGAGCACTTATAACTTTTTAATGCAATATTTTTATTTAATATTTTTGTATCAGATAGTGTTATTATGAGTGTAACTGTACTTTTAAATTTTGATGTGTTTTGTAAATTCAGCAACGTATATCAAGGGAATTAAGCACATTTGATAATAGGAGTAAATTGGAAAATCATTTAAAATTGCCTGTAATATTCTATCTGAATCCGGAAAGAACAAAAATGGGTTTTAGATCCCTTTAGTAGGTCCCATACGATGTAACCTGTAGTGTACTGCAAACATTTAACAATAAATGCTCTCAAGAATTAGAACATTATATTTTTTTACTCGACATGTGCAAAAATGCATACTTTATTATTCAGTTTGTAAACAAATAATGTAGTTATCCTCTTTCTTTGGCAATTACTTTGATCTGACACCAGATAAAAGAGCAATTTAAAATATCTAAATAGCTGATTTCTAAGTTTTAATAGGGCTGTTTTTCAAGTTCTCAGTATACTGTAAATAAGCCTTCTTTACTAGGTGAGTTACAGTATGATGAGCTTGTAGGCAACTTGGTAAATGGAGGCCTGCACTGAATTAAGTATGGACATAACTGCTAGAGGTTTTCGGGTGATCCAGGGTGATCCAGTTGCTGCTGGGTGATTTGGGTGATCCAGTTGCTGCGATCATTAAGAGATATTCTTTGTGTCCTCATATTTAAATATACAAACATATTTATTGCAGATATGTGCAGAACATCTGACCATTTAATAGTTTTAGGTAGGAACACTTTTATTATGTCAAGGGCATTTGGCAAACAGGCAAAATTTTGACTCTTATGATATATGGAAGCCTTATTATTCTGTAATAGTTCTGCTTACATACAAATCCAATACAAAAAGAGTGGTGTCTTGCAGGGGAATAATATATTGTAATACTTCAAAGTGTTTTTTCACTATAGGCAGGTTGTTTCGCCCTCGTTGGGGCTCTTCAGTATGATGTAGGTGCTATGTTATTGGACTCAAGCATTGATTTTAGGTTTATGGCTATATGCCAGTTTTGCTGATGATTACATTAATTTTTGTAACCATACTAACAAAGCGTGAAATTAATGCTTGAGCAGAACAGCAGCACCAACCATAGACAGCCTGTTTGGCCCATTTGGGACTCATTCCTCCATTGTATTAATCCTAGCAAAAATAAATGTACTTATCTGTGCAAAATTGCAACACTTACAATTCAAAATCCATTTCAATATAATGGGCAGCCCTGTAGCAAAGGGTGAAATGCTCGAGGACATCAGCATCAACCATAATGACTGAGTGAGAAAGAGTCCCAAAGTAGCGAAACAGGCTGCCTATGGTTGATGCTGTGTTATTTAAGCCTCATGTATTTCACAGTTTGCTATGCTACTGGTTTAAACTGACAGAAGGATAAGGTGGTGCCATATTAAAATGCATTTTGAATTAGTAATACTCTGTGGGATAATTTGTATATTCTATGCATTGTATATTTATTCCTTGCTGAACTAATTAAATGGAGGGTTTATCTCACTCTATTAACAACAATACATTTATTTGGTACAATGGGAGTCCCTGCTCTGAAGGATTTCCATGGGTGTAAGTGCAGACCCTGTTCCAAGGAGCTTACAATCTAGTGTTTCAGTGCTTTGCTCAAAGAGCTTACATTCTTGTATTTAAGGAGAACATACCTCTGGGTACTTACAGTGTAGAGAAATTAAAGAAATCCCTGATGTAAGACTGCACTCAGCATGTGACATAACACTAGTCCCTCTGAAATCTTCAATCTTCCTGCCACTACCATAGAGTATTCCAATCTTCGTTATACTGCTTGCCAGATATGAATCAGTCTATGCACATCTTGTAAGGATTTTTCATCCAATGCAAGAACATATGTGCATGACACACTGTACCTTATAATGCAGTTTTTTTTTTCAATTTCTAATCTGAGGTATAAAATACAGGACCATCCCATGACCTATCAAATCGTGTGCTTCACTAGGACTCTCTGCTTCAAAAATCCAACAGTAGTACTTGTCCCACAGTGACTGTAGACATTCAAGTTTAGTTTCACAGATATTGTAGTCCTTGTTCCAGGTTGCTGCAGTTCTGAGATAAAATTGTAAACCAGCTGCAAGGTGCTTATTGGTGTCCCTACGTCAAGGCATTGCATTGAGGATATAAGTGCAAACATATTAATCATATCATTGTATTCTCTTCACCAAAATCCTTAACATTATTACATTAGACAGATATGTGCAGTAAGAATGGATTTAAGCCATTCAATTTGATTTAATATCAGTTTATTAAAGTTATAGCAGTGTAAGTGTAATTATGCTTTATTGTTGGTGTTATGACTCAAGTTCTAGTGTCACAGAGATGATTTGTATATTGTATATCAATAAGCCTTGAAAAGTACAGAAGGCTTTAAACATACAGAACCAAATTAAAGCTAAATATTTCTATGAAATGGGAAAGTAAAGAAAAAGCATGACAGAAATGTGAGAAATTATCTGACCTCACTGCACATGTCTGTAGGCTCTTGGAGCAGGATCTGTATTTACAATCTAATGTGGTAATGGGATTTCTTGCTCAAAGAGCTTACAAACTTGTTAATCTTAGAAAATCTTACCTTAGATACTTACAGTTTAGTAATATAAAAATCCTTGAAGGAAATCTACCATCAACGTGTATACTGCTGGCCAGATGCACATCAGTCTGATCTGAATTTATTTCAGATTGCCAGTTGTCTTTTCTTCATCCGGGTCAAGCAGAACAAACAGCTGCATCAGATGCTGCACCTTACAGTACAGTGTTTAATGAGGGTCCCAGCACCAGTGAGTTTGCACCGTGAGGACATCTGCCATCAGCGCATATACTGCTGGCCAGATGCACATCAGTCTGATCTGAATTTATTTCAGATTGCCAGTTCATCCGGGTCAAGCAGAACAAACAGCTGCATCAGATGCTGCACCTTACAGTACAGTGTTTCATGAGGTTCCCAGCACCAGTGAGTTTGCAGAGTTAGGACATCTGCCATCAGGGCATATACTGCTGGCCAGATGCTCATCAGTCTAATCTGAATTTATTTCAGATCCCCAGTTGCCTTTTCTTCATCTGGGTCAAGCAGAAAAAATCAGCTGCATCAGATGCAGCACCTTACAGTACAGTGTGGCATTAGGTTCCCAGCACCAGTTGGTTTGCAGCGTGAGGACATCTGGCATCAGCGCAAATACTGCTGTCCAGATGCGCATCAGTTTGATCTGAATTTATTTCAGATCCCCAGTTGTCTTTTCTTCATCCTCAAGCAGAAAAAAACAGCTGTATCAGATGCAGCACTTTACAGTACAGTGTTTAATGAGGGTCCCAGTACGAGTGAGTGTGCAGTGTATAAATTGCAGACCCATGCCGTGGGGTTTATATTCTAGGCCTTTACTAGAAGTCCTTGCTTTAGAGCATTTGCAGACTAATGATGCAGTAATTCTTACCATCCTTAAAGCTTGTTTAAAGCCTTTACTGTCAGCTGCAAGTCTTATAAAGATATGTATAGGAAGCACAGAAAGGCATTGGTGTGCCCTACAGTTTTGGCTATAATACTTATAATGCTATAATATGTTTAAAAAATATTATATTTATTATATTATATTTAATAAATTATATTTATTGTTAAATAAAGGTGTGAAGATAATATTAATTATTATTATGTAAGGTTTGTATGCTATGTTTTGTCTCAGAGTACTGGTGCCCATAGGAAGCTACAAAGTTTAATCTATTACTTCTGTAATTTATCTGTATTATTTTACAGTGTATAAAAAGATGACTTAGCATTATTCAGTTACTGAGTTGGGGTGATCATGGTAGCACTACCTTTAGTAATTGGTGTTCATACCTGCAGCTCCCACCGGATGCCATTTGCATTGTGTTGGAGGCAGTCACTGTTCTTCTCACCAGCACATATACAGAGCTGTAGTTGTAAAGTTTAGCCCAGTCAATACTGAAGCTCAGCAGGATCAGTCTGGCAACTCTAGTAAAGTTAGCAGCAGTTATGAGGGTGGTTGCTTTGTGTTGTCAGTTGGTTTTGTGACATAACTGCTGCATCACATAAGCCACTCCCCTAAGACTGTTACCATGACAACCAGGCATCACATTATACCATGACTGTCAGTTTAGCCTGTTATTAGTGTAGCTTTAACATAAGATATTTAATTATGCATAATAAAACAACTTTGGAATATACTCATTATTTATTTTGCCCCTTTTCATGTAATTAGCTCTGAAAATTGTACATTGAGTTGGAACTGCATCCTGCTGACTTTTCAGAGCTAACTCTGCATCAAATATTTTCCTAATTGGCTTTAATAGATAACAACTGCCAAAAAAATCACTTTATACTAACTTAATGGCAATGTTTAGCCTTGTTGTCTGCCGACTCAAACTTATTTGGCTCCTCCAAATAAGGTGAGTATTGGGTGCAGTTTTTCTATTGAAAACCAATTGCAGTAAACAGGATTTTATTTTGATAAACAAATGTTTACACTTGGCTGATATGTTATTCTATAGGACAGTAACAGAAATGTCTCCTAATTACAAGGTGTTTACTGTCCCTTTAAATTCTAACAAATTCCCATTATAAATCCTGAGTTTCCAGTGCTTATATGTTGGGAATAGATTATTAAAATTATATGAACTGCTTTGGTCTAGTAATATCTACAGAGCTATGGCTGAGCCTCAGGATCATGTCATGTGATTACCTCTGGGGTTACCAGCCATACTAATTAGCATATGTAATTGTGCAGTGTAGCTAAGAAACTACAGGTGCTAGGTCTGTCATTATTTAATAGTAGATTCCCCACATTTAGAAGCCCGGTATTAGGGTGTCCAGTATTTTAGCAGGCTGTCCAGTACAATCTGTACTAAAATACTGGACACTTAAAAACCCCTGTCAGCTAAATGTAAAGGGCCTTCTAGGAAATATAGAAATATGGCTCAAAAAGAAGTTACACTGTGCATTTTCTATTATATGTGTTACAGGCAAACATGGGGTTTGTTCAATCATTGCTGAGTGCTTACTTCTGGTAGCCAAAGGGGTCACATCACTACTACGTACATGTGTTACTGGCAACTAAGGGGATAAAATGACTGCTTAGTTGTGAAAAATATATGTGGTGGGATCAAGGGTAGGGCCTAAGGTTGAGCTTTTGTGGGGACATTGTGTGAACCCAGCTACAACCCGTGTCCAGTCACCCATAGGTTGTCCGGTATTTTTATAGTGCACAGCTGGCAACCCTAATGCTTACACATATAATTACACACACATATGCTTACATACACACATAAACTTATATATAATTACACACACATTCTTACATATATAATTACACACACATATCATTGCACAAACATATGCTTACATATATAATTACACGCACACACACGTATGCTTACATATATAATTACACACACATATGCTTACACACATACATATGCTTATACATAATTACACATACATTCTTACATATATAATTACACACACATATCATTGCACACACATATGCTTACATATATAATTACACGCACACACACACATATTATGCTTACATATATAAATTACACACACAAACACATATATGCTTACATATATAAATTACACACACACAAACACATATGGTTACATATATAATCACACACACATATGCTTACATATATAATTACACACACACACACATATGCTTACATACATATATAATTACACACACATATGCTTACATATATAATTACACACACACACACACACACACACACACACACACACACACACACACACACATATGGTTACATATATAATCACACACACATATGCTTAAATATATAATTACACACACACAAACACACATATGCTTACATATTTAAATTACACACACACACATATGCTTACATATATAAATTACACACACACACACACATATGCTTACATATATAAATTACACACACAAACACATATATGCTTACATATATAAATTACACACACACAAACACATATGGTTACATATATAATCACACACACATATGCTTACATATATAATTACACACACACACACATATGCTTACATACATATATAATTACACACACATATGCTTACATATATAATTACACACACACACATATGGTTACATATATAATCACACACACATATGCTTAAATATATAATTACACACACACACATATGCTTACATATTTAAATTACACACACACACATATGCTTACATATATAAATTACACACACACACACATATGCTTACATATATAAATTACACACACAAACACATATATGCTTACATATATAAATTACACACACACAAACACATATGCTTACATATATAATTACACACAGACACACACTTACATATATAATTACACACACACACACATATTATTACATATATAATTACACACACACAGATATTCTTACATATATAATTACACACACACATATGCTTACATATATAAATTACACACATACACATGCTTACATATATAATTAAACACATATATACTTCCACACACAAACGTGCTTACACACACATACTTACACACATATATAATTACACATACACTCATGCTTACATATATAATTACACACACATACACACACATATGCTTACACACACACATATGCTTATATATAATTACACACACATTCTTACATATATAATTACACACACATATAATTGCACACACATATGCTTACATATATAATTACACACACACACACACACACACACACACATATGGTTACATATATAATTACACACATGCTTACATATTTAATTACACACACACACACACACACACACACACCCCTATGCTTACATATATAAATTACACACACACACATATGCTTACATATATAATCACACACACATATGCTTACATATATAATCACACACAGATATGCTTACATATATAATTACACACACATACAAACACACATATGCTTACATATTTAAACTACACACACACACACACAAATGCTTACATATATAAATTACACACACACAAACACATATGCTTACATATATGATTACACACAAACACAAACACACATATGCTTACATATTTAAATTACACACACACAAATGCTTACATATATAAATTACACAAACACACATATGCTTACATATTTAAATTACACACACACAAATGCTTACATAGATAAATTACACACACACACACATATGCTTACATAGATAAATTACACACACACAAACACATATGATTTCATATATAATTACACATACACACTTACATATATAATTCATACCCCCCAACTGTCCCGATTTTCACGGGATAGTCCCGATTTTAGGGGTCTGTCCCCCTGCTCCGGGTTGCTAGCCATCTGTCCCGATTTGCCCCAGGCATTAAAAATTTTTTTATTTTTTTTTTAAATTCTGTTGGGCCCATACTCAGAAGTAGCTGGCTTTGCTCTCACAGAGTTAGATACCTGTTAAATTCCCTGTGGAAAAGGAATGGTGTGTGGGTTAAGCAAAAGTAAGAAGGCTGTATACATTCTGACCACGGGTAATGGTAACCTCTCTAACCTACCTCTGGTAGTGATGATGTCTAACCCCTGGTGATAATAATACTAGCATGCCTTTTGTTTTATACAGTGAGCAGTGCTAATACTAGGGTAACAAACAGTGGCAGCTGCAGACTGCCAGCTAATGTGCTTGCTAACCTAAGGACCCCATACAATGAATTACAGATACCCACATATGATGTAGTGTGTGTCTATCTGTATCCATTACTGTGTGTGTGTATCTGTATGTATAAGTTTATGCTATGTAGTGTGTGTGTGTCGGCATGTATAAATGTAAGCTATGTAGTGTGTGTATGTGTATCTGCATGTATAAGTGTATGCTATGTAGTGTGTGTGTATCTGCATGTATAAGTGTATGCTGCATGTATAAGTGTATGCTATGTAATGTGTGTGTATATCTGCCTATTTAAGTGTATGCTATGTAGTGTGTGTGTATCTTCATGTGTAAGTGTATGCTATGTAGTGTGTGTATCTTCATGTGTAAGTGTATGCTATGTAGTGTGTGTATCTGCATGTATAAGTGTATGCTATGTAGTGTGTGTGTATCTGCATGTATAAGTGTATGCTATGTAGTGTGTGTGTATCCGCATGTATAAATGTATACTATGTAGTGTGTGTGTGTATCTGGATGTATACGTGTATGCTATGTAGTGTGTGTGCATCTGCATGTGTAGTGTGCTATTGAGCATTTTTGCTGACTTTAAAGGCCAGAATTTAGAATATTAATGGGGAATGCAGAGAGCAGTTTTAAAGAATTTATTATTAAATGTCCTATTAAGATAAAAATATTTAGAAATGTCTTTGCAAAGGACAATTAAATACATAGCTCACATAGCCATACCAGTGGTTTGAGCTTGTGTTTAATTTGCTGCCTAAGTGTATTAAAATCTAATGCCTAGATTTAGAGTTCTGCGTTAGCTGTCAAAACCAGCGTTAGGGGGTCCTAACGCTGCTTTTGGCCGCCCGCTGGTATTTAGAGTCAGTCAGGAAAGGGTCTAACGCTCACTTTCTAGCCGCGACATTTCCATACCGCAGATCCCCCTACGCCAATTGCATAGCCTATCTTTTCAATGGGATATTTCTAACGCCGGTATTTAGAGTCTTGGCTGAAGTGAGCGTTAGAAATCTAACGACAAGACTCAAGCCGCAGAGAAAAGCCAGGAGTTAAGAGCTTTCTGGGCTAACGCCGGTTCATAAAGATCTTAACTACTGTGCTCTAAAGTACACTAACACCCATAAACTACCTATGTACCCCTAAACCGAGGTCCCCCCACATCGCCGCCACTCTAATACATTTTTTTAACCCCTAATTTGCCGACCGCACACCGCTGCAACCTACGTTATCCCTATGTACCCCTAATCTGCTGCCCCTAACACCGCCGATCCCTACATAATATTTATTAACCCCTAATCTGTCCCCCCCAACATCGCCGCTACCTTACCTACAATTATTAACCCCTAATCTGCCGACCGGACCTCACCGCTACTCTAATAAATGTATTAACCCCTAAAGCTAAGTCTAACCCTAACACTAACACCCCCCTAAATTAAATATAATTTTAATCGAACGAAATAAAATAAATCTTATTAAATAAATTATTCCTATTTAAAGCTAAATACTTACCTGTAAAATAAACCCTAATGTAGCTACAATATAAATTATAATTATATTGTAGCTATTTTAGGATTTATATTTATTTTACAGGCAACTTTGTATTTATTTTAACCAGGTACAATAGCTATTAAATAGTTAATAACTATTTAATAGCTACCTAGTTAAAATAAATACAAAATTACCTGTAAAATAAATCCTAACCTAAGTTATAATTAAACCTAACACTACACATCAATAAATTAATTACATACAAATACCTAAAAATAAATACAATTAAATAAACTAACTAAAGTACAAAAAATAAAAAAAGAACTAAGTTACAAAAAATAAAAAAATAATTTACAAACATTATAAAAATATTACAACAATTTTAAGCTAATTACACCTACTCTAAGCCCCCTAATAAAATAACAAAGCCCCCCAAAATAAAAAAAATGCCCTACGCTATTCTAAAATAAAAATTGAAAAGCTCTTTTACCTTACCAGCCCTTAAAAGGGCTTTTTGCGGGGCATGCCCCAAAGAATTCTGCTCTTTTGCCTGTAAAAAAAACCATACAATACCCCCCCAACATTACAACCCACCACCCACATACCCCTAATCCAACCCAAACCCCCCTTAAATAAACCTAACACTAAGCCCCTGAAGATCTTCCTACCTTGTCTTCACCACGCCGGGTATCACCGATCCGTCCAGAAGAGGGTCCGAAGTCTTCCTCCTATCCGGGACTGAAGAGGTCCATCATCCGGCTGAAGTCTTCATCCAAGCGGGGGCTGAAGAGGTCCATCATCTGGCTGAAGTCTTCATCCAAGCGGGGGCTGAAGAGGTCCATCATCCGGCTGAAGTCTCCTATCAAGCGGCATCTTCAATCTTCTTTCTTCCAGCTCCATCTTCATCCCGCCGACGCGGAACATCCATCCTGGCCGACGACTTCCCGACGAATGACGGTTCCTTTAAATGACGTCAGCCAATAGAATGCAAGCTCAATCTGATTGGCTGATTGGATCAGCCAATCGGATTGAACTTGAATCTGATTGGCTGATTCCATCAATCAATCAGAATTTTCCTACCTTAATTCCGATTGGCTGATAGAATCCTATCAGCCAATCGGAATTCGAGGGACACCATCTTGGATGACGTCCCTTAAAGGAACCGTCATTCGTCGGGATGTCGTCGGCCAGGATGGATGTTCCGCGTCGGCGGGATGAAGATGGAGCCAGAAGAAAGAAGATTGAAGATGCCGCTTGATAGAAGACTTCAGCCGGATGATGGACCTCTTCAGCCCCCGCTTGGATGAAGACTTCAGCCGGATGATGGACCTCTTCAGCCCCGGATAGGAGGAAGATTTCGGACCCTCTTCTGGACGGATCGGTGATACCCGGCGTGGTGAAGACAAGGTAGGGAGATCTTCAGGAGCTTAGTGTTAGGTTTATTTAAGGGGGGTTTGGGTTAGATTAGGGGTATGTGGATGGTGGGTTGTAATGTTGGGGGGGTATTGTATGTTTTTTTTACAGGCAAAATAGCAGAATTCTTTGGGGCATGCCCCGCAAAAGGCCCTTTTAAGGGCTGGTAAGGTAAGAGCTTTTCAATTTTTATTTTAGAATAGGGTAGGGCATTTTTTTATTTTGGGGGGCTTTGTTATTTTATTAGGGGGCTTAGAGTAGGTGTAATTAGCTTAAAATTGTTTTAATATTTTTATAATGTTTGTAAATTATTTTTTTATTTTTTGTAACTTAGTTTTTTTTATTTTTTGTAACTTAATTCTTTTTTTATTTTTTGTACTTTAGTTAGTGTATTTATTTGTATTTATTTGTAGGTATTTGTATTTAATTTATTGATAGAGTAGTGTTAGGTTTAATTGTAGATAATTGTAGGTAGTTTATTTAATTAATTTATTGATAGTGTAGTGTTAGGTTTAATTGTAACTTAGGTTAGGATTTATTTTACAGGTACTTTTGTAATTATTTTAACTAGGTAGCTATTAAATAGTTATTAACTATTTGATAGCTATTGTACCTGGTTAAAATAAATACAAAGTTGCCTGTAAAATAAATATTAATCCTAAAATAGCTACAATATAATTATTATTTATATTGTAGCTATATTAGGGTTTATTTTACAGGTAAGTATTTAGCTTTAAATAGGATTAATTTATTTAATAAGATTTATTTTATTTCGTTAGATAAAAATTATATTTAACTTAGGGGGGGTGTTAGGGTTAGGGTTAGACTTAGCTTTAGGGGTTAATACATTTATTAGAGGAGCAGTGAGGTCCGGTCGGCAGATTAGGGGTTAATAATTGTAGGTAGGTAGCGGCGACATTGGGGGGGGGCAGATTAGGGGGTAATAAATATAATATAGGGGTCGGCGGGGGTTAGGGGCAGCAGATTAGGGGTTCATAGGGATAACGTAGGTTGCGGCGGTGTTCGGAGCGGCAGATTAGGGGTTAATAGTATAATGCAGGGGTCAGCGATAGCGGGGGCAGCAGATTAGGGGTTAATAAGTGTAAGGTTAGGGGTGTTTAGACTCGGGGTTCATGTTAGGGTGTTAGGTGCAGACATAGGAAGTTTTTCCCCATAGGAAACAATGGGGCTGCGTTAGGAGCTGAACGCTGCTTTTTTGCAGGTGTTAGGTTTTTTTTCAGCTCAAACGGCCCCATTGTTTCCTATGGGGGAATCGTGCACAAGCACGTTTTTTAAGCTGGCCGCGTCCGTAAGCACCGCTGGTATTGAGAGTTGCAGTGGCGGTAAATATGCCTGTACGCTCCCTTTTTGGAGCCTAACGCAGCCCTTCTGTGAACTCTAAATACCAGCGGTATTTAAAAGGTGCGGGGGGAAAAGGCACGCGTAGCTAACGCACCCCTTTGGCCGCAGAACTCTAAATCTAGCCGTATGACTTTATTTAGAATGTTATTTATATTACTTTGGTCTTATGATTTTAAGCCCCGCCCACCACATTTCAATTTTTTTTGTCGCGGGGGGGGGGGGGGGGGGTGTCCCTCTTTTGAATTTTGAAATGTTGGGAGGTATGATAATTACACACACACACACAGATATTATTACATATATAATTACACTCACACAGAAAGATATTCTTACATATATAATTACACACACAGATATTCTTACATATATAATTACACACACACACATATGCTTACATATATAAATTACACACACAAACACATATATGCTTGAATATATAAATTACACACTCACATATGCTTACATATATAAATAACACACACATATGCTTCCATGTATAAATTACACACACACACATATGCTTACATATATAAATTACACACACTCACAGATATTCTTACATAAATAAATTACACACACACACACACACAGATATTCTTACACATATAATCACACACACACACACACATAATTACACTCTCACATACACATGGGTGCACAGATAAACTTAGAAATACTCACACAAATTAATATTTACACACATTGATGGAATGGAACAGAACAGGCTGGAACAGGCCTTTTATGAATTAAATTGATTCAAAATATAATGGGATGTCATAGAGACTCTTGAGAACAATTTTAAGAACTATAATCTTTGCAATGTAATATTTATATTTAACCCTTTAACTACCAAAAAAGTGTCTGAAACCAAACATAACAGCCGGAAGGGCACCTTCCCAGTAACCCAGATACACCAAATTCACAAGTCACACATGACTAGATGTAATAAATGTAATCAGCCACAAAGCATCCACAGAAACCACATTATGATACTTGTTCCAGCCTGTAATACGCTTTTTCATGAAAAGTGATGGAACGGCACCTTCCCAGCAAACCATATACACCAACTTCACCAGTCACACATAATTAAATGTAATAAGTATAATCAACCACAAACCATCCACAGAAACCCCGTTCCATTACCCGTTCCGGCCTGTAATACACGTTTTCATGAAAAGTGATGGAACGGCACCTTCCCAACAAACCAGATACACCAAATTCACCATTCACACATGATTAAATGTAATAAGTGTAATCAACCACAAAACATCCACTGAAACCATGTTCCAATACCCATTCCGGCCTTTATTATGCTTTTTCACGAAAAGTGACTGAATCTATGTTGCTAGAAAGGCATTCCATCACATTTTGCAATTTTTTTTTATTACAGACTGGAACGTGTATCGGAACACGGTTTCCGTGGATAGTTTGTGACTGATTACCCTTATTACATCTAGTCATGTGTGGCTGGTGAATTTTGTCAGTCTATGTAGCTAGGAAAGTGCCGTTCCATCACATTTCACGAAAAAAGTGTATTACACTCTGGGACAGGTATTGGAATGCAGTTTTTGTGGATAGTTTGTGGCTGATTACACTTATCACATCTAGTCATGTGTGGCTGTTGAATTTGGTCTGTATATGTTGCTAGGAAGGTGTCATTCAGTCTCATTTTGAGAAAAAGCATATTACAGGCCGAAGCGGGTAGTGGAACACAGTTTCTGTGGATGGTTTTGGCTGTCTACACTTATCACATCTAGTGATGTGTGGTTGCTGATTTTGTGCTGTCTATGTTGCTAGGAAGGTGCTGTTCCATCACATTTCGTGAAAAAGTGCATTACAAGCCAGAACGGGTTACAGAACACAGTGTCTGTGGATAGTTTGTGGCTGATTACACTTATCACATCTAGCCATTTGTGGCTGTGGAATTTAATCTATGTTGCTGGAAAAGTGTGGTTCCATGACATGTAGTGAAAACGTTTATTACAGGCCGGAACGGGTATTGTAACGTAATTTCTGTGTATGGTTTGTTCACATCTTGCCATGCGTGGCTGGTTAATTTGGTCTATCTATGTTGCTAGGAAGGTGCCGTTCCAAAACTTGTAAGAGACAGGACGCTTATTTACAAACACATACAGGAAGAATTGAGGGGCCTATTTTTTTATGGATTCTGCTATGCTGAATAAACCAAGTTTTCTGCTGGAGGTGTTCATATAGTTTTACTTTAAATTTAAACAGTTTTTACTTAAAGGGACAGTAAAGTCATAATTAGACATGATTTTGACAGAGCATACAGTTTTAAACAAATTTTCAATTTACTTTTATTATTTACTTTACTTTCTTCTTTTGTTATCTAGGAAAGCTCAGGAGCAGCAAATAACCTAGGTTCTAGCTGCTGATCGGTGGCTGCATATATATATACTGATTGTCATTGGCTCACCCATTTGTTCAGTTATTAACAAGTAGTGTATTGCTGCTCCTTCACAAAATGATACCATGAGAATAAAACAAATGTAATAATGGTAGTAAACTGGAAAGTTGTTTAAAATTTTATGATCTACCTAAATCATGAAAGAAAAAATATATGTTTCATGTCCCTTTGATATGTAAAATATTGTTTTAACATGTTTAACTGCTGCTCTCCCATATAGAAGATAGAAACATTTGTGAGTACTTTGTCCATTTAAAGTCTTCTCTTTGAACCTTCTGTTTGCAAATGACTGTTATTCTTTGTACACATGGTTTTAATTGCAACATCTGTAAAAATGTTATTTCAGCTACATTTTCTATTAAAGTTTTGGAGAAAAAAAAGAAAAACAATATTTTGCACAAATACATTTTGGTGCTAACCTTGGTAACCCCTTTGCTCACCTCATTAAGTCTAAGCACCTGTGTTCCATAGAGACTTTCTGAGAGGCTAAATTATAAATGATTTCCTGTGTTGCTAAATGACATTTTTACACATATCTCTGAGGTCTGCCAATTGGATATATATGTGTTATAGGTAGAATCTACTGTGTGAAAATGTATACTGAAGAAAGTACAAAGAACAAAGTTGTATGTGGCACTGGCTAGCAATCCATTTTATGATTTGCTTTTTAAGGGATATGAAACCCAACAATGTTCTTTTGTGATTCAGACAGAGCATACAATTTTTAAAAAGTTTCCAATTTACTTCTATTATCAAATTTTTCTTTGTTCCCATGAGATACCTAAGTAGGCATCAGGAGCACTACATGGCAGGGAATAGTGCTGCCATCTAGTGCTCTTGCAAATGGATAACAGTCTTGCAAAACTGCTGCCATATAGTGCTCCAGAAATGGGCCGGCTCCTAAGCATACATCCCTGCTTTTCAACAAAAGATACCAAGAGAAAAAGAATAATTGATAATAGAAGTGAATTAGGAAGTTGTTTAACCCCTTAATGACTAAGGACATGCCAGGCACGTCCTCCAAAAAAATTCACTTAAGGACCAAGGACGTGCCTGGCATGTCCTCTGGGGTTTGAAGCTCTGGAAGCAATCCTGATCGCTTCCAGGGTATTGCAGTGATGCCTCGATATTCAGGCATCACTACAATAACCTTTAAACCCCACCGATGCAGAGAGAGACGCATTTACCCAGCTACTAATAGTAATCTATGGGAAGGAGGGAGAGGGAGGGTGGAATAAAATGTGCTGGGCAAGGGATCTGGGTGGGGGAGGGTGGGTAGGGTAGGACAGCTACACTACAGAAAATATTATTTTTTACATTTAAAAATGAAAAAACCCCACAAATTTTTGGGACAAATTGGGTACTGGCAGACTGCTGCCAGTACCCAAAATGGCGGCAAATAGGTAGAGGGGGAGGGTTAGAGATCTGCATAGGGGAAATCAGGGAGGTTGGGGAATAAGGGGGATCCAACACTATATAAATGCTTTTTATTTTAGTACTGGCAGACTTTCTGCCAGTACTTAAGATGGCAGTGACAATTATGAGGTGGGGGAAGGAAGAGAGCTGTTTGAGGGGGGTCAGGGAAGGATCAGGGGGTGGGATGTGTCAGGTGGGAGGCTAATCTCTACACTAAAGCTAAAAATTAACCCTACAAGCTACCTAATTAACCCCTTAACTGCTGGGCATAATACAAGTGTGGTGCGCAGCAGCATTAGCGGCCTTCTAATTACCAGACAGCAACGCCAAAGCCATATATGTCTGCTATTTATGAACAAAGGGGATCCCAGAGAAGCATTTACAACCATTTGTGCCATAATTGCACAATCTGTTTGTAAATAACTTCAGTAGGAAACCTAAAATTGTGAAAAAGTTAACGATTTGTTTATTTGATTGCATTTGGCAGGGAAATGGTGGCATGAAATATACCAAAATGGGTCTAGATCAATACTTTGGGTGGCATACTACACTACACTAAAGCTAAAATTAACCCTACAAGCTCCATACAAGCTACTTAATTAACCCCTTAAATGCTGGGCATAATACAAGCGTGGTGTGCAGCAGCATTTTGTGGCCTTCTAATTACCAAAAAGTAATGCCAAAGCCATATATGTCTGCTATTTCTAAAAAAATAGGATCCCAGAGAAGCATTTACAACCATTTGTGCAATAATTGCACAAGCTGTTTGTAAATTATGTCAGTGAGAAACCTAAAGTTTGTGAAAAAGTTAACTTTTTTTTTATTTGCTCACATTTGGCGGTGAAATGGTGGCATGAAATATACCAAAATGGGCCTAGATCAATACTTTGGGTTGTCTACTAATAAAATATATACATATGAAGGGTTATTCAGGGATTCCTGACAGATATCCGTGTTCTAATGTAACTATCGCTAATTTTGAAAAAAAAAAAATGGTTTGGAAATAGCAAAGTGCTACTTGTACTTATTGCCCTATAACTTACAAAAAAAGCAAAGAACATGTAAACATTGGGTATTTCTAAACTCAGGAAAAAATTTAGAAACTATTTAGCATGGGTGTTCTTTGGTGGTTGTAGATGTGCAACAGATTTTTGGGGTCAAAGTTAGAAAAAGTGTGTTTTTTCAATTTTTTCATCATATTTTATATTTTTTTAATAGAAAATTAGAAGATATGATGAAAATAATGGTATCTTTAGAAATTCCATTTAATGGCGAGAAAAACGGTATATAATATGTGTGGGTACAGTAAATGAATAAGAGGAAATTTACCGCTAAACACAAACACCGCAGAAATGTAAAAATAGCCTTGGTCCCAAAAAGTCAACAAATGGAAAAGTGCTCTGGTCACTAAGAGGTTAAAATGACATGCTCTATCTGAATCATGAACGAAAAAAATTGGATTTCATATCCCTTTAAGTGTTTTTTTTTTTGTTGCAAATTAATATCACATTAGCCACTCCACTCAGGAAAATTGTTTTTTAATTAAGGACCTTAATGTATTGAACTGCTGTTTTACCAAAATGTGGCAAAAAAGAAAAAGAGCCAATGGTCCCCATTTCAATGTATTAAAATTTTGTGTGTTTAATCTTCAACATCCTTTTCTATGACTTGCCAGTCTATTACAAAGTAAGACTTTGATTTTGTTAAAAGGACACAAACCAGTCCCTTGAAAGCTCAACATTAACGCCTCAATCATAATTTATTGGCGATTTGCTCCTGAAAAGGCTTTTGGCTTTCCATCCGAAATGGTCGCTAAATTTTTCGAGTGATCACAATGCATTATTGTTTCGTTTGTTAAAGCCTGCCACCGTTAATACGTTTTCAACAGGAATGCACTTAAAAAGGCCTTTTTATGTGTTAAGTACCTGTTCTCAAAATAGAAACTGGGTGGTCAACCCAAAAACGACTGATACAATAGCTCATTCACAACTTTTAAGGCTACATTAAAGTTCTATTCAAACAACCCCATTTGTTCTCTCAGCAAGAGAGATACGAATTTACATGTGTGACATTAACCTATTGTAATCATAATATTTTATCAACATTCAGTATCCGTATGAACGCCATGGAGATGGATCACAATGAAATTCACAATTGTTTTCTTTAAAAATTTGATTGAAAAGATGCAAGTATTGTAAGAGACAATCACAACAGTGGGCTAGATAATAAGTGGCACACTAACTGTTGCACGTGAGCATTATTGAGTTTATCGCAGCATTACAAGTTAAAAATAAACTTGTTCAGTCATGCACAATTTTATTTAGTGTGCGTCGGGTTAGCACAACCTCAGAGCTCAACTATCCCTTTTATTCCTTAATAAATAATTTTATATCAAATTTAATGACGGAGGGGACGCAATTGCTATTTTGAGCTTTTTTAGAAACAGGGAGTATCCAACCAGTTGGCTTCTAGGCTAATACTGGTATGGTCTAGAGTATATCAAATATCTGGTGCAGACCCTTATATAAAATAGAAGAGTTTATGTAGAGAGAGTAAATCCTGGAAACAAAAGAAAGACCAGGATGAAAGACAGGGAATTCAGCACTCTTTTTCAAAATTTAAACTAAAGCTCAAAAGGGACTGTCAGATGTGTCAACCAAAGAATGCTAGTGTAGCTGCAAAGGAGAGAACTCCCTGGCACTAACGGTATAATTACAAAATGTGTATGCAAGTAGGTAAAAAATGCAAAAAGACCCAAAAGGTATATATGATCACTTTATAAAGATGTTGAAATAGCATAAAAAATATAACATACTTACAAACCTGACCGGTCAGGGGATGGTGTCTATACATGAACATAAATCATTGACATGATATGTAATTGTTAACACAGGCCTGAAAAACCTATGAGTTTACTGCAGAATTAGAATGGGGAACAGTAATCAGACTACTACACCCTACTGCTGACGGCACCTTAGTATGTAAGGCTGAATGCCGGGCAGATTTATAACTGGGATCTAAGTAGTTACAGTTAGTGTGCCCCAACACGTGTGTAGATGAATTGATACAGCATTAATTATACATATACATGTTACATAAAAGATATATTACTGGGGGACAAAAAGTCAAGCTACTACACCCTGCTGCGTACGGCACCTTATAAATGTAAGGCTAAATGCCGGGCAGGTATTGGGATGGGATCTAAGTAGGTTGCTGTAATGTGCCCCAAAATATGTACAGATATCTTATTACTATGCAAGCAAACAGCATGAAACAATATACAGCCGGCTCTGCTGGATAATCACATAGAAGCAGCTACTCATGCTGTCGGGTATGAGTGTCCCTAAGGTAAAATTATGCAAGCTGGAAAGTTAGCCGTGAAGCAGATAAGGGCATATATGCAAAGCACAGGGTTCAGCCTCAGTGTAGCGTGATATTAGTAAGCCTCAAGCATTTGTTAGCAGTAGCGTTTTCCTTAGAGAACTTAGCATATACCCTCTCATCAGGGTAGCATCATCCAAGTCAGTCAGGCAAATGCCTATCAATCAGGCAGTGAAAAAAGCAGTATACGACCTGTTTCCTTCGTATTTTCCGATGACTGGTTTTTAATAGATGAGCCTCATTGAGTATTTAGGGAACTCCGTTCTAGAGATCCATCAAGCGTGTTCGCTTGCAGCGTGTCTGTTCCGTGTATTCAACACCAATCACATGCTCCGGTCGGCTTGTCCAATGCCGACGCGCGTTTCACCCGCTAGGTATGTCGGGCTTCGTCAGGGCGTGATGACGTAGGGAGTATTTCGTCTCCCTTTTATCAGGGCGTGATGACGTAGGGAGTATTTCGTCTCCCTTTTATCAGGTTTGTCAGGTTGTCAGGTTTGTAAGTATGTTATATTTTTTATGCTATTTCAACATCTTTATAAAGTGATCATATATACCTTTTGGGTCTTTTGGCATTTTTTACCTACTTGCATACACATTTTGTAATTATACCGTTAGTGCCAGGGAGTTCTCTCCTTTGCAGCTACACTAGCATTCTTTGGTTGACACATCTGACAGTCCCTTTTGAGCTTTAGTTTAAATTTTGAAAAAGAGTGCTGAATTCCCTGTCTTTCATCCTGGTCTTTCTTTTGTTTCCAGGATTTACTCTCTCTACATAAACTCTTCTAAATAATTTTATATATATATATATATATATATATATATATATATATATATATATAGGGGGCGTGTCCGAACAGCGATCCTGAGTGGTCGCATTTCCAGGAGCTCTAAATTGAATCACTAATGATCCGCTGATTATTGGTGATAAACCTACAGCAAAGCCAACTATACTATATAATATTATACTCTTCTCCATTGTGGGGCACTTATTTTATCTGACTAAGCTGTATTATTGACATTAGAACTCAGGACCGGACGTTAAAGACCTGGAGCAGCGGCTCATCACAGGTAGCGCTTTCCCCCTCGGATTTCCGAAGTACTTAGCCTTAACTGTGCATACTAAAGTGCTATACACTTATAACATCTCAAATCCAAGAGTGAAGAGAGCAAACGTGGATAATGGCTACCATTATTGAAATTGAATTGCAAAATGGTCCCGACCGCCATCTTGAGAAAATAGAGTGCCTTATGCGCTCCTTAATGGACAGGGCTCCTTATGATAATCTGGTTCACTTGTTTACCACTACACCTATCCCTGCGGATGTGGTTTCTGAGACAGGGGGAACATCATACTTCACAGAAGATATTTCCTATTCACAATCACCTGCCCTGCAGACCCGGACTCTCCATACGGACTCCGGCACCACACTACATTCATGGACCAAACCAGAAAATATAGCTTCCCAGCTACATTCGCAGGGTTACGGGCTTGACAGTACAGAGCGGAGCAATATCGCTGCCAAAACACAAAAATTACCGACCTGGGAATTTCCAACCGCAAGTTGGGCCAACCACGTGGTCCTAGATGCGGCTCTAGACAGAAAAGACTCCCTCATGTTATCACAGGGCCCGCTACATAATTGGCAAGACAACGCATTGCTGCAGGCAGGTGAGCCAGATAAACTGACCAAGACTGACCATACCGACATAAACATTACAATCGCATTTGAGGGCTCCTATAACATTAATAGTCAAACTATTACTCATCTAGTATTGGCGGTTCCATGCACCGCCAAGTACCCAACCAAGGGACAAACTACAGCAAGGCACTGGACTAAAACTCTGGAACACCTAGCACTAAAATCTGAGCTGAATTGTCATTACAGCTGGATAGTCATACAGAATAGCGCCCAAGAGCTAAAAACACAATCTTGGTTGGTCACAACAGGCACGCTTTTCAAAGAACTTCTATTAATACAGCGGACTACAGTACTGCAAGCTGTTACCGTCGTGAATGCGACCCAGCATACCCAGAAAAGTTTGGAAAAGTTATCACACAAACTCCTGATCACCATCTCAGCGGCACTAAAACTGTTCTTATTAAGGCTTGATACGCACTAATTCTTCCACATAGCCTGCAGCAGTTTAAATGGCTTATGATTAGTGTTGGAAGAGAGCCTGGTTTCTATGTTTCTTATCACCCTTTATTTAGTAAATCCAAATGTCTGACACACTTTTTCCTCTTCCACTACCATAGACCTCGAGCAGAGTAATACCCCTTACTGAGCAGCCGCATTAATAAAGGAGTAAGGGTTAAAAGGGAAGTAGAACTTTTCAAGAAGACATATGCTTATAAAGGAGTTTGGTCTCATCTTTTTTTTTTTTTTTTTTTTAAAAGCCTCAGTGTTGAGATAGTCCTCTCAAAATATAACTACACCATATAAGCATTTAATATTTACATAAACTTTAAAACACCATTATATAAAAGATGCACTGACATAAATGCTCTAATCCTTTATAATTAATGTTGTTGCTGTCTGCGGCCGAGACAGCAACCAACCACTACCATGTTAATAAACACTATAGAGGATAATATATTCTCCCTAGCATAGGAACTTCCCTGCTTGATCTTCCTATATTACCTGATATTAAATAATCAAGATTGACTGCCATTTGCTCAACACCTTCCCACTTTAAATGAAAGGGGTATATAGCATGTTGCCCACATCCTTATTATATTATAGTTATCCACTTTGGATCCACATAAATTTAAACTTAATAGTGTAACTGTACAAGTACTGTTATTTACAAGATTGGTGTACACGGTTTTGGCTTTTTGCATCTTAGTTCATCTCTTTAATCTTGTTTATATTATTACTTTTTAAGATGCAATTTTTCTATTGATTGCTGTTTTGAATATTCTGTCTATTATTAACCCCAAACATATATTGGACATATATTTTCACCTTAGGTCCAAAAGTGACCTTTCAAGATCAAGGGGAAGAAAAATGAGGACTAAATATTTATGTTTATAACAAACTATCAGATGTGATATTATTACTTGAAGTGTTGGTATTTTATAATGTAAATGTCTTTTGTTTTGTCCTCAGCAAAAAAAATAAATATATATATATATATATATATATATATATATATATATATATATGTATATATATATATATATATATATAATATGTGTGTATATACCTATATATCTATTGCTATAGATATATAGGTATAGATATGTATTTTACATGAAAAGTATCAGATATATATATATAGAAATATACATATATATATATAAAATATTCATGTTTCTGGTAGTGTTCTTTAGGTCTAATGCTGTGTCGGGTTACGATAAATGCACATACAGACTAAGTTATCTTAAGGCATGTCATTGAAATATTAAATATGAAATATTAAAAAATATATTAATAATTATTATAGATACAATATAATATACATATATATTTTATATATATATTTATATATATATATTTAGACTATTTTAGTACATCTATAATAATTATTTACATTAATCATTACATGAGTTATAGCTTAAGGTGCGTTATGCATTTATTAAATATAAAATATTAAAACATATTGATAATGTAAATTATTATAGATGTACTACCATATTCTAAAAAATAGACAAATGGTATCCACAGCACCAATTAGGTAAAAGAAAATACCTTTATAGAATATATATGTATATTTTACAGTATCTATAATTATTATTTTTTTAATAATATTTCATATTTCAATTACGCCTTAAAATAACTATCGGCTAGATTTAGAGTTCTGCGGCCAAAGGGGTGCGTTAGCTACGCGTGTATTTTTCCCCCCGCACCTTTTAAATACCGCTGGTATTTAGAGTTCACAGAAGGGCTGCGTTAGGCTCCAAAAAGGGAGCGTATAGCATAATTTACCGCCACTGCAACTCTAAATACCAGCGGTGCTTACTGACGCTGCCAGCTTCAAAAACGTGCTTGTGAACGATTCCCCCATAGGAAACAATGGGGCAGTTTGAGCTGAAAAAAAACCTAACACCTGCAAAAAAGCAGCGTTCAGCTCCTAACGCAGACCCATTGTTTCCTATGGGGAAACACTTCCTATGTCAGCACCTAACACCCTAACATGTACCCCGAGTCTAAACACCCCTAACCTTACACTTATTAACCCCTAATCTGCCGCCCCTGCTATCGCTGACACCTGCATATTATTTTTAACCCCTAATCTGCCGCTCCGTACACCGCCGCAACCTACGTTATCCCTATGTACCCCTAATCTGCTGCCCCTAACACCGCCGACACCTACATAATATTTATTAACTCCTAATCTGCCCCCCCAATGTCGCCGCTACCTACCTACAATTATTAACCCCTAATCTCCCGACCGGACCTCACCGCTACTCTAATAAATGTATTAACCCCTAAAGCTAAGTCTAACCCTAACCCTAACACCCCCCTAAGTTAAATATAATTTTTTATCTAACGAAATAAAATAAATCTTATTAAATAAATTATTCCTATTTAAAGCTAAATACTTACCTGTAAAATAAACCCTAATATAGCTGCAATATAAATAATAATTATATTGTAGCTATTTTAGGATTAATATTTATTTTACAGGCAACTTTGTATTTATTTTAACCAGGTACAATAGCTATTAAATAGTTAAAGTATAAATTAAAATTTCATTATTCAGATAGGACTTTTAATTTTAATCAACTTTCCAATTTACTTTTATCATCAAATTTGCTTTTTTCTCTTGGTATTCTTAGTTTAAACTAAACATAGGTAGGCTCATATGCTAATTTCTAAGCCTTTGAGGGCTGCCTCTTATCACATGCTTTTTAAATCTCTTTTCAACACAAAGATACAGAAAGTACACGTGGGCTATATAGATAACACTGTGTTCAGGCACAGAAAGTTATTTAAGATCTAGCACAGTACAATGCTAAATTTAAGACAATAGATGATAAACAGTCACAGTCATGTGATCAGGGGGCTGGAAGACGGTTCCTAGATACAAGGTAATCACAAAAGTAAAAAGTACGTTAACATAACTGTGTTGGTTATGCAAAACTGGGGAATGAGTAATAAAGGGATTATCTATATTTTAAAACAATAACAATTCTATGGTTGACTGTCCCTTTAATAACTATTTAATAGCTACCTAGTTAAAATAATTACAAAATCCTAACCTAAGTTACAATTAAACCTAACACTACACTATCAATAAATTAATTAAATAAACTACCTACAATTATCTACAATTAAATCAACTAAACTAAATTACAAAAAAACAAGCACAAAATTACAAAAAAAACAAACACTAAATTACAAAAACAAACAAACACTAAATTACAAAAAATAAAAATAGATTACAAGAATTTTAAACTAATTACACCTACTCTAAGCCCCCTAAAAAAATAACAAAGCCCCCCAAAATAAAAAAATGCCCTACCCTATTCTACAATAAAAATTGTAAAGCTCTTTTACCTTACCAGCCCTTAAAAGGGCCTTTTGCGGGGCATGCCCAGAATTCTGCTCTTTTGCCTGTAAAAAAAAACATACAATACCCCCCCAACATTACAACCCACCACCCACATACCCCTAATCTAACCCAAACCCCCCTTAAATAAACCTAACACTAAGCCCCTGAAGATCTTCCTACCTTGTCTTTACCACGCCGGGTATCACCGATCTGTCCAGAAGAGGGTCCGAAGTCTTCATCCAATCCGGGCGATGTCTTCATCCAAGCGAGGGCTGAAGAGGTCCATCATCCGGCTGAAGTCTTCATCCAAGCGGGGGCTCAAAAGGTCCATCATCCGGCTGAAGTCTTCATCCAAGCAGGGGCTGAAGAGGTCCATCATCCGGCTGAAGTCTTCTATCATGCGGCATCTTCAATCTTCTTTCTTCCGGCTCCATCTTCATCCCGCCAACGCGGAACATCCTTCCTCCACGACGAACTCCCGACAAATGAAGGTTCCTTTAAGGGACGTCATCCAAGATGGCGTCCCTCGAATTCCGATTGGCTGATAGGATTCTATCAGCCAATCGGAATTAAGGTAGGAAAATTCTGATTGGTTGATTGAATCAGCCAATCAGATTCAAATTCAATCCGATTGGCTGATTGGATCAGCCAATCAGATTGAGCTCCCATTCTATTGGCTGATCGGAACAGCCAATAGAATGCGAGCTCAATCTGATTGGCTGATTGGATCAGCCAATCGGATTGAACTTGAATCTGATTGGCTGATTCCATCAGCCAATCAGATTATTCCTACCTTAATTCCGATTGGCTGATAGAATCCTATCAGACAATCGGAATTCGAGGGACGCCATCTTGGATGACGTCCCTTAAAGGAACCTTCATTCGTCGGGAGTTCGTCGTGGAGGAAGGATGTTCCGCGTTGGCGGGATGAAGATGGAGCCGGAAGAAAGAAGATTGAAGATGCCGCTTGATAGAAGACTTCAGCCGGATGATGGACCTCTTCAGCCCCCGCTTGGATGAAGACTTCAGCCGGATGATGGACCTCTTCAGCCCCCGCTTGGATGAAGACTTCTGCCGGATGATGGAACTCTTCAGCCCCCGCTTGGATGAAGACATCGCCCGGATTGGATGAAGACTTCGGACCCTCTTCTGGATGGATCGGTGATACCCGGCATGGTGAAGGCAAGGTAGGAAGATCTTCAGGGCTTAGTGTTAGGTTTATTTAAGGGGGGTTTGGGTTAGATTAGGGGTATGTGGGTGGTGGGTTGTAATGTTGGGGGGGTATTGTATGGGTTTTTTTACAGGCAAAAGAGCAGAATTCTTTGGGGCATGCCCCGCAAAACGCCCTTTTAAGGGCTGGTAAGGTAAAAGAGCTTTACAATTTTTATTGTAGAATAGGGCAGGGCATTTTTTTATTTTGGGGGGCTTTGTTATTTTATTAGGGGGCTTAAAGTAGGTGTAATTAGCTTAAAATTGTTGTAATATTTTTATAATGTTTGTAAATTATTTTTTTATTTTTTGTAACTTAGTACTTTTTTATTTTTTGTACTTTAGTTAGTGTATTTATTTGTATTTATTTGTAGGTATTTGTATTTAATTTATTGATAGTGTAGTGTTAGGTTTAATTGTAACTTAGGTTAGGATTTATTTTACTGGTAATTTTGTATTTCTTTTAGCTAGGTAGCTATTAAATAGTTATTAACTATTTAATAGCTATTGTACCTGGTTAAAATAAATACAAAGTTGCCTGTAAAATAAATATTAATCCTAAAATAGCTACAATATAATTATTATTTATATTGTAGCTATATTAGGGTTTATTTTACAGGTAAGTATTTAGCTTTAAATAGGAATAATTTATTTAATAAGATTTATTTTATTTCGTTAGATAAAAATTATATTTAATTTAGGGGGGTGTTAGGGTTAGGGTTAGACTTAGCTTTAGGGGTTAATACATTTATCATAGTAGCGGTGAGGTCCGGTCGGCAGATTAAGGGTTAATAATTGTAGGTAGGTAGCGGCGACGTTGGGGGGAGCAGATTAGGGGTTCATAAATATTATGTAGGTGTCTGCGGTGTTAGGGGCAGCAGATTAGGGGTATATAGGGATAATGTAGGGGGCGGCGGTGTGCGGTCGGCAGATTAGGGGTTAAAAAAATTTAATAGAGTGGCGGCAATGTGGGGGGACCTCGGTTTAGGGGTGCATAGGTAGTTTATGGGTGTTAGTATACTTTAGAGCACAGTAGTTAAGAGCTTTATGAACCGGCGTTAGCCCATAAAGCTCTTAACTCCTGGCTTTTCTCTGCGGCTGGAGTCTTGTCATTAGATTTCTAACGCTCACTTCAGCCAAGACTCTAAATACCGGCGTTAGAAAGATCCCATTGAAAAGAGAGGATACACAATTGGCGTAGGGGAACTGCGGTATGGAAAAGTCGCGGCTGGAAAGTGAGCGTTAGACCCTTTCCTGACTGACTCTAAATACCAGCGGGCAGCCAAAACCAGCGTTAGGACCCCCTAACGCTGGTTTTGACGGCTAATGCAGAACTCTAAATCTAGGCATAATTCTGCATGTGCTCTGACCCGACACTGTGTTAGACCTTAAGTTTGAAACCCGAAGTATGTTACTCATATTGTACATTACTGTGCTCTTCACATATAATTTTTTTAATTTTTAATATTTAATATATATTTCTATATAAATATGTGATACTCTTAATAAATAAAATAAAATATATATTTATACCTATATATAGGAATAGATACATAGGTATTTATATATATATATATATATATATATATATATATATTTATTTAAAAAAATAAATTAATAATTAAATAATTAATAATGCTTCCAATAGATGTATTGACATTTTTTAAGTAATCTAACATAAAAATTAATGTTTACTTTTTATCTGGTTACTTAAAAAAAATATTCACTTTGTATCTTAAAAGGGAAACACAGCAAAATTGACTCAACAGAAATTGTGTATAATAAAAATAATTGTGCATATTATAAGAAATATATATATATATATATATATATATATATATATATATATATATATATATATATATATATATATATAAAATTCTGCCATTTTCAGACCAATCTGCCATTTAATTTGAAGCCCTAATTTCAACATTTCATTGATCTGAAAGAAAACTGTAAACAATCTAATTCTGGAGTTCACATAGAGAATTTAACATCCTGTAGTAATTTATTTGAGCATAGTGTTTGCAATCATTTTGTAAGCAGGAAGTACTTAATGTAAACAAACCTGTTTATATTGAATTCACCATTTAGTTTTATGAGTTCAACAAAAGTTTAGAAATGTAAAAAAAGAAGGTGCTATTGAAAGACTTCACCAGATAGATAATTCATTGTAGGTTATGGGCAAGATTATAAGTAGCACACTAAGTAAAAAAAGAAGGTGCTATTGAAAGACTTCACCAGATAGATAATTAATTATAGGTTATGGGCAAGATTATAAGTAGCACACTAATGTTTGCATGCAAGCGATATTAGAATATTGCGGGCGCATTAATTGGCGTTCATATTACAAGTTGAAAGTAAACACGAACTTTCAAGTGCAGTGGAATTTAACACACTTTGGGTTAGCATGACTGAACACGTTACTTAAATGGATTGGAATAAAAAAAATTGCACCAAACGCAAGATAAATACATTTAGTTATACTGTTATACTCATATAAATGCCATCTCTTAAAAAAAAAATAATTCATATACATATAAATCAAAAAAGTTATAAGGGTTCAAAAGTATGGTATATGTCCATGTATTTGACTGCAAAGCGTCATCACATACAGAATTTTTTTTATAATATTTAAAAAAGAAATATATATATATATATATATATATATATACATATACCTATTTATCTATTTCTATATATAGGTATAGATATAATATGCGTAACACACTTCAGGTTTCAAACTTAAGGTCTAACACAGTGTCGGGTCAGAGCACATGCAGAATTACTTATCTTATGGGGTAATTGAAATATGAAATATTATTAAAAAAATATTAATTATAGATACTGTAAAATATAAATACATTTTATATATATTTTTAGAATATCATAGTACATCTATAATATTATTTACATTATTAATATTTTTCAATATTTTATATTTAATAAATACATAACATACCTTAAGATATAACTCATGTAATGATTAATGTAAATAATTATTATAGATGTACTAAAATATTCTAAAAAAAATACATATAATATATATGTATATTGTACAGAATCTATAATAATTATAATTTTTTCAGTATTTCATATTTAATATTTCAATGACATGCCTTAAGATTACTAAGTCTGTATGTGCGCTTACCCGACACAGCATTAGACCTAAAGCACAAAACCTGAAACGCAAATATTTTACATTCCTTTGCTCTTTACATAATTTTTTTATTATTAAATATATATTTCTATGTATTTCTGATAATGTTAATATAAAATATAAATCAATACCTATATATCTATATTTATATAAAAATATATGTAGAAATATTTATTTAAAAAAAACAAAAACATTTTCCTGTATGTGAAGAACATGGTAATGTAAAATATTAATAACTCCTGTCAGGTTAGTGCTCTACTTGTAATTTAGCTCTGTGTGTAAAATTAGATCTGGTTACATACTGACATTGTTATTGTATTTTATAACCAAGGAAGTGAAATTTACTTGCAATTTAGTATGGCATGGACTTAACCTTTCACATCTCTCTCTTGTGCAAAGCTTGTCTCACTTTGCTGCTTTTATCACTTACTATGCTTTTCTCTTTTACATTTCACTAATTTTCTTGTTGATTCATTTATGTTCCCTTCACACTTTTCTCTTTCCCTATAACTTAAAGGGGCAGTCTAGTCAAAAATAAATTTTAATGATTCTGATAGGGCATGCAAATTAACAACTTTCCAATTTACTTTTATCATCAAATTTGCTTTGTTCTCTTGGTATTCTTTGTTGAAAGCTAAACTTAGGTAGGTTCATATGCTAATTTCTAAGCCCTTGAAGGCCGCCTTTTATCTTAGTGCATTTTGACAGGGTTTTACAGCTGAACAGCACTAGTCCATGTGTGCCATATAAATAACATTGTGCTTACTCCTGTGGAGTTATCTAAGAGTCAGCACTGATTGACTAAAATGCAAGTCTCTCAAAATAACTAAAACAAGGGGCAGTCTGCAGAGGCTTATATACAGGATAATCACAGAGATAAAAAGCATATTATTATAACTGTGTTGGTTATGCAAAACCAGAGAATGGGTAATAAAGGGATTATTTATCTTTTTAACCAATAAAAGTTCTGGAGTAGGCTGTTCCTTTAAATGAAAGGGTGTCACCTATAAATATCAAAATTACCAGTTGGTACAAGGGGTCCCTTCTAATTCCACTGTTTTATTGTTACCAGTTATGTATGTAGGATTCATATTTAAATTTATTATTAATATATTTAAAGGACATATTCATATTGTTTCTATGTACTTTGCAATGAGATTCCATCACCAATGTTATTCTAATCTATCAGAATTTTTTTTAGGCACAATTGTGATTTTATTTTGGACTCTGAATCTTGCTCATACTCAGTTTTAACAAATACAAATGTTTCCTGATTTAACTAAAATATAGTATTGACAGTTGAGTTGCTCCACAATCTTTCAAATTTGTTCAATATTATCAATATTATCAGTGTGTTTTTTTGAGTGATCACAATCCCACATATCTTCTGCCGAAACGATACCTCTACAATAAACATGTTTTTAACAGAAAACCTTACAAAATGTGTTTTTTTTGTTTGATAAAGGGCCATGATACCCAAATGTTGAAACACATGAAAGTGATGCAGCATAGCTATAAAAAGCTGACTAGAAAATATCACCTGAACATCTCTATGCAAAAAAGAAAAATGTTTTACCTCAAAATGTCCTAAGTGTTCACACCCCATTGAAAAGTAGTTTAAGCAGAAAATCCGTATGCCTGTCCTGGGACAGGCAAGGGAGTGAGACTCGTGCACACTCATGTTATTTCCCTATTCAGTTTAAGAAAGTTTACTATGAAATCTCATGAGAGTTAAGTCAAATCTCATGAGATCACAGTAAAAGAGTTCATGACCTCAGCACTGTTGATGCTGATTGGTTGCTGTTCATTTCTTCATTTTTTTTTTACCTGCAGCTGGACAGCAGCTGAAGTATAACTTTTTACACAGAACTTACTCCGCAGAGCTGAGGAAATTGTGAGGTAAAATATCTTCCTTTTTTACATAGAGATGCTCAGGTGATATTTTCCTGTCAGCTTTTTACAGTTATACTGCATCAGTTTCAAGTGATTTAGCATATGAGTACTATGTCCTTTTAAGGCCATGCTATCAGGAGAGAAATTTGTAATTCAAATGAAAATAGCATATACAAACCAGAAGATTTCTTAAACAATATTAATGTTGTATTGTTATGGGCATTATGGGTATTCTGGGCACTCGCTTAATCTTGTTTTTTACATTTTTATCACTTTAAAAATAATATTTTTTAATTATTTTCAATCATTGAGTAAGAAGTAAGTGTTACCACAACACAATTGATATGAACATTACATATATCAGGTAATTTGATATATCCTTGTGGATACCTTATGGTGGAATGTTTATTTTACTGTGCTTTCATTTAATACTTGAGGCTAAGGCACAATGTTGTAACTACAGACTATACAATAGCGATGAAGGGATGTTTAATTAATCTAGATAATATATTCATAGATACATCCAAAATGGCATTATTGGCTATTTCAGTGTGTATGACCCATGCACAAAATAAATGTTTTATTCAAAATCATTTTAGAATACTAGCAAATATGTCAGTAAAGGTCACTGGCATTTTATCAAGTACCCTTAGGTGTGGAATATGATAAGTAAAAAACAGTGTAGTAAGTATTGAGAAAACGGATTGTGATTACTGAGAACAGGACTATCCTATGTTAAGTATAAGGAATTTTTTGGCAAGCTGATAATGTGTTTTTTGGGGGATTTTAAAAACAATAGAAAAATAGTGTTTGGGATCAGTTTGTACTCAAAAAGTGACAGTGAGCAGCCAAAACAGATTGGAAGATACATTTTGATCGACCCTTTAGTGTTTGTTAAAGGGACACTGAACCCAAAAATTTTCATTCAGATAGAGCATGCAATTTTAAGCAACTTTCTAATTTACTCCTATTATCAATTTTTCTTCTTTCTCTTGCTATCTTTATATGAAAAAGAAGGCATCTAAGCTTTTTTCTTGGTTCAGAACTCTTGGACAGCAGTTTTTGATTTGTGGATGAATTTATCCACCAATCAACAAGGACAACCTAGGTTGTTCACCAAAAATGGGCCAACATCTAAACTTACATTCTTGCATTTCAAATAAAGATACCAAGAGAATGAAGAACATTTGATAATAGGAGTAAATTAGAAAGTTGCTTAAAATGTCATGCTCTATCTGAATCACAAAAGAAAAAAATTTGGGTTCAGTGTCCCTTTAATTATTGAAAACATTTAACATTTTTAAAATATGATTAAAAAAATTAAAACAATAATCCTGTGAAAGAGTTAATAGCACATGTACTTGTAAAGAGAGTATACGAAAATGAAATGAAACATGAAAGGCAAAAAATAAATAGTTTTTACACATGACACCCTCTCTTCCTTTTGGTTATGTGTTAAGCACTGAATTTAGAAGCCTCTTATAGAATGCTAATCTATGTATGTGTTGCATTTTTTGACAACTTATACTGTTATTTGTTTCCAAATTGTAGTCGTAGTAAAAAACTACATTTGAATACTGTATTTATTTTTCTTTTTATTATTTTTACTTTTCAGGCTTATCAACCAAATGAAGATGTGGAAACCAGTACTTTTCTGTGTGTTTTATATGTGTACTTTTCATGTTATCAATTCACAGAAAACAGGTAAGAAGTCTGACACTTCTATTTTTGTCTTCTTTCTTTCTTTTTATTTTTTTTATTTATAAAGTTTGAATATGAAAGGTGCTTTCAATTTTATTAATTTAAAGGGACAGTCAAGTCCAAAGTAAACTTTCATGATACAGACAGGGCATGTAATTTTAAACAACTTTCCAATTTAGTTTTATCACCAATTATGCTTTGTTCTCTTGATATTCTTAGTTGAAAGCTAAGCCTACATAGGCTAATATGCTAATTTCTTAGACCTTGAAGGCTGCCTCTTATGTGAAAGCATTTTCACCACTAGAGGACTTTAGTTCATGTGTGTCATATAGATAACATTGAGCTCACTCACGTGAAGTTAACTAGGAGTCAGCACTGATTGGCTAAAATGCAAGTCTGTCAAAAGAACTGAAATAAGGGGGCAGTTTGCAGAGGCTTAGATACAAGGTAATCACAGAGGTAAAAAGTATATTAACCCTTTAAGGACACAGCTTTCAGTTTGCTCATTTGTTTTATGACGGAAAAATTCCGTCATATGTCCTTAAGAGGTTAATATAACAGTGTTGGTTATGCAAAACTGGGGAATGGGTAATAAAGGGATCATCTATCTTTTTAGACAACAACAATCTTGATTTTTCAAATCCTTATAATTCTTGATAATAATAGGAAAATTAACTAAAATTTTGTCTCAGCTTAGCAATCACCACAAACACTGAAAATATCAAGTAAATCAGTTTAGTAATTTTGACATAATGTTGTAGTTTTGAAATAAAGAACATAAAAATAGTAGCAACATCCCAAACCAGTTAACTGATTTACTTCAAATTTGGCATGTGATTTAGCTAAATAGCTTATAGGGCCCCATTACATATGCGGCGTCCCCCACAAAAGCCGGCGACGCCAGTTTTTGCATGGGTTTGGTATCCTATATACAGCGCCACATATAAATGCGGCACGTATATTTCACCCGTCGCCCGCAATTTTTACTCCTATAGGCTAACATGGGACCGCATCACAAATCGATATTAAATATTCAGCGCAAGGACATACGTGGCGAAAATGGACAAATCTTACTCCATTTTTACCCTGCAATAAAAGGCAGCCATAGCAAGCCTTGTGCTGAGTATGGGAGCACCATAACTCCCGAAAATGCTTGCAAAAATAAACACGCATGCGCAATTTCTACCTGTCAGCCGCAATCCCCCACTGCAATAACTAATAAAGTGTATTAACCCCTATTTCCGCAATCAAACCCACACTGCAATTAATAACTAAATTATTAACCCCTTAATCTGCAAACACCAACATCACAAACTACCTATTAAAACTATTAACCCCTAATCCGCCATTAACCCACAACGCAAACTACCTATTAAAACTATTAACCCCTAAACCGCCAAAGCCCACAACACAATAAACCTATTAAAGTATTAACCCCTAATCCGCCCAAAGACCACAAAACAATAACCCTAACCTCCCCAAACCTAACACTCCCTAACCTAACACCCCTTAAATAAACCCAAATTACCTTATTTACAAAATACTAAAGTTACTATTAAATTAAAAAAACTAACACTACTTTAAAAATACAAATAAACTAAGTATAAATTAAAGGGGCAGTCTAACAAAATTCTGGAGTAGAATGTCCCTTTAAGCTACAATCACAGAAAATAAAAAAATAAAATAAAAAAGAAAATTATTAAATTTTAAAAAATGATACCTAATCCCTATGAAAATAAAAAAGCCCCCCAAAATAAAAACACCCCCTACTCTAATAAACTACCAGTAGCCCTTAAAAGGGCTTTTTGCAGGGCCTTGCCCCAAGATAATCAGCTCTTTTACAACAAAATACACAAAGCCCCCCCTAACTGTAACCCCCCACCCACCAAACCCCCAAAATAAAATAACCTAACACTAAAAACCCTAAACTACCCATTGCCCTGAAAAGGGCATTTGTTGGGCAATGCCCTCAAAAGGGCATTTAGCTCTTTTACTGCCCACCCTATCTATATAAAATAAAACCCCCAAAAAAACCTTAAAAACCCTAAGTCTAAGCCCCAGTTCCTGAAGTCCAGCGGAGAAGGTCCTGTTCCAGGCAGTGAAGTCTTCTTCCAAGTGGCGACCTCTTCTTTCTTCTTCCTGGAACATCCTTTGCGGAGTTGAAGACTGAAGACGGCGGAGCTGAAGACTGAAGAGCGCGGAGCTTAAGACTCGCGACCCTGGAACTGAAGACCGGCGACTGAGGAGCCATGGAGCGTGGAGGATCCTCTTCGTATGATCTTCGCCACACACTGGATAGAGAATTCAAGGGACGTGATTAAAAATGGCGTTCCTTGAATTCCTATTGGCTGATTTGATTCTTCAAATTCAAATCGCCAATAGGATGAAAGCTACTCAAATCCTATTGGCTGTTCAAATCAGCCAATAGGATGAGAGCTACTGAAATTCTATTGGCTATTCAAATCAGCCAATAGAATTTCAGTAGCTCTCATCCTATTGGCTGATTTGAACAGCCAATAGGATTTGAGTAGCTTTCAGTCTTCAGCTCTGTGGTCTTCAGTCTTCAGCTCCGCACCGCGAAGGATGTTCCGGGAAGAAGAAAGAAGAAGTCGCCGCTTGGAAGAAGACTTCACCGCCTGGAACAGGACCTTCTCCGCCGGACTTCAGGAATGGTGAGTAGCAACCTGGGGCTTAGACTTAGGGTTTTTTGGGGGGTTTATTTTATTTAGATAGGGTGGGCAGTAAAAGAGCTAAATGCCCTTTTAAGGGCAATGCCCAACAAATGCCCTTTTTAGGGCAATGGGTAGTTTAGGGTTTTTAGTGGTAGGTTATTTTATTTTGGGTGGTTTGGTGGGTGGGGGGGTTTACTGTTGGGGGGGGCTTTGTGTATTTTGTTGTAAAAGAGCTGATTATCTTGGGGCAATGCCCTGCAAAAACCCTTTTAAGGGCTACTGGTAGTTTATTAGAGTAGGGGGTGTTTATTTTTTATTTTTATAAGGATTAGGTAAAAAAAAAAATTGGTAAATTTCTTTTTATTTTATGTAATCTTAGATTTTTTTTATTTTCTGCAATTGTAGCTTAAAGAGACAGTCTACTCCAGAATTTTGATTAGACTGTCCCTTTAATTTATACTTAGTTTATTTGTATTTTTAAAGTAGTATTAGGTTTTTTAATTTAATAGTAACTTTAGTATTTTGTAAATAAGGTAATTTGGGTTAATTTAGGGTGTGTTAGGTTAGGGGGGTTAGGTTAGGGGTTAGGTTTATCGCATTGTGGGATTTGGCGGTTTAGGGGTTAATAGTTTTAATAGGTTTATTGCGTTGTGAGTTAATGGAGGATTAGGGGATAATAGTTTTAATAGGTAGTTTGCGTTGTGGTTTAATGGCGGATTAGGGGTTAATAGCTTTAATAGGTAGTTTGCGATGTTGGGGTTGGCGGATTTAGTGGTTAATAATTTAGTTATTACTTGCGGTGTGTATTTTATGGCCGATATAGGGGTTAATAGTTTAATTATGCTTATTGCGTTGTGGGAGGTTGTCTAGGGGTTAATACATTTATTATTAGTAGTGAGAGGGGGGAGTGCGGATATAGGGGTTTTTACGTGTCAGGCTTATTTTTGGGAGGCGTGTTAGACTGTTACGGGAGATTTGATATTTTCTTTACTTTTCTTAGGCACCGGTAAGTGCGGTAAGTCACTGGCAACTCCAGAAATTTGTATTTACGCTAATTTCTGATCATCGCTAGTTTATCAGACAATTTATGAACTGCCAGCAAGGTTTATGTAATACCCCGATGTGCGAGGTGAAATTACTGGCGGCGCGGGTTGCAGCGCTTGTGCTGAAGCCTGCGCCGTATATGTAATCTCGCCTATAATGTCAAAGCTTTAGCTTCCAAATATGAAAAAAATAAATGTAACAATATTGTCATACAGTATTTCTCTTTTTTTGGGGCACATTTGGTAGAATGATTGTGAAAATTCAATTTTGTATCATTTTATAATTCCCATAATGAATCATACAACTTTCTGTGATTGGCGGCCCTATTTACATTAAAATCAGACCAGTTTTATTCCAAAATATAAGCCTAAGGTAATTTTTAATAGTGAATAAGTATTGCTTAAAATATTTGATGTTGAAGTTTGACAATTAGCAGATCTAATTATGGAGTTGGTGGTATATGTAAAATTTAGTTTATATACATAGTTTAATTAGAAACAAATGTCTAGGGAAGATTATTTGCAATGAACATTCTTTTCAAAAAATGATCACATGACTAATAGTTTATGAACTGTAACTGTGAAATAGAAACAGCATAGTGGTAATGGCTCATGTTAAAAATATTAATGTATTAAAAATATGTTTTTGCAAGAAATAAAGATTTTTTTATTTTTAAGCTAGCAGAAAGTGTATGCATGTGTACAACTGGGACATAAAGAATGATTGTCTGTGGGCTGCTAAGCAGAACTCTTCCTGGTTTATTTGCATTGTCAAATGTGACACAACATATTTCCTCTTAAAACACTTTAATGCATTTTTATACATTTTAAAAAGCCCTGTCTTAGATGCAACTAATTCAATTTTGCCTTTAATGTCCTTTAATATCTCCATAGATTTGCATGTCTCAGTTACTGAATAATAGACGTCTGTTGAGAAGATTCGTAGTTCAAAATTAACTTAACCCCTTTGCTGCAATATAGCCACATATTTTTTGCCTGTCAAATTGTAAGTTAATGTTAAGCCAATTGCAGTTCAGTTTCTGCCTGTCAAATTGTAAATGAATGTTAAGCCAATTGCAGTTCAGTTTCTGCCTGTCAAATTGTAAATGAATGTTAAGCCAATTGCAGTTCAGTTTCTGCCTGTCAAAATGTAAATGAATGTTAAGCCAATTGCAGTTCAGTTTCTGCCTGTCAAATTGTAAATGAATGTTAAGCCAATTGCAGTTCAGGTTCTGCCTGTCAAATTGTAAATGAATGTTAAGCCAATTGCAGTTCAGTTTCTGCCTGTCAAATTGTAAATGAATGTTAAGCCAATTGCAGTTCAGTTTCTGCCTGTCAAATTGTAAATGAATGTTAAGCCAATTGCAGTGTCCTCAATTGTTACCTACAAGAATTTGCAGACCTTTGCTTATTCAGATTTTGTAGGCACTGCTACTGTTATTGCTTTATTTCAGTTTTAACCTTGCTGATATTAGATCAGCTTTTTGATAACGGTTTTAACATCTGAAACCACTTTTCTTCTGAACAGCAGATTCTTTAGCATAAAGGATATCTTTACCAGATATTTTTTCAATTTACTTCCAGATGAGTTGATTTTTTTAATATTAATCTTTCTTTTTCTTATTACATAGACTTTGTGTCATAAAACACATGAAGAGCACTCATTCTTCGTACAAAAATCATCTTTGAAATACAGTGTAGCAGAATGCCATAAAAGTTTGATGTTCTGCCCAGGTTAGAATACTATGTTTAGTCGTAATTTCCTTAATTGTTTCCATGTGCAGCTTGTTAGTACTAAAAGGCATAGCCTAAGTAAGGCTAATAAGACCCTTATTCCTCTAGTGTCTAATAGTCTCTCTTCTCTCCACCTACACACTGCTCATCACAAATTCAAAGTAGGGTGTGTTTATTCTCAATTGTATGCATATGACTTCTGTAAATATCCTCAATGTCTCCATTTGCTGTCATGGACCTTGTTGAACTGGTGACTCACAGGAGCTGCAAGATTCTAATGTAGTTGAAATAGTCTCATAGAAGCCAACAATTTAGTGTATCTTTCATTGTTAAATGACATGTAGAAGTTGGTTGAAAGCTTTTTCATTAAGGCTTTTAGCTTACATTAAAAAAATTATTAATAAATATTGACTTTTGCCAAGCAGTGCTTTTAGAAATAGAAATTTAAATATCTACAATTTCATTTCTTGTCAATACCTATTAACCCTTTCACTAATATGTAAGTTTCGCACTTTGTGCTATTGTGTTTTTTTAAGTACACATACATTTTAACTTTTGTGTGTGTGTGTGTGAGGATTCATACTATAGGAAAACACCACCATCTGGGCTTTAGTCTGCAAACAACAAGGCTAGTAATAGTGAAATAGGTAGAGGGAACCCCTAACAAGTCTGATTTTTAGTATTTTCCTGCTTGGGATGATAAGTGACTGTCTCACCTGAAGGCGGTTTTTCAAGTGATATTACATTTAAAATGTAACTGTCCATAAAGACCCAGATTACACGGGGAGCAAACAAATATTTGTGCTATTGTGCATTAACATTGCTTGAGTGCAATCAATAAACCTTTATTTTTTTGCTCATATTACAAGTTTAAAGTAATATGTTAGCGCTCCGCCAAACATCTATGGCCCGCTACCATCATGGATAGCATGGATATACTAAATTCCTCAAAAGAGGGGTTGATTCAATACAAAGATTGAAGCGTGTACACTTATTAGCACTCACATCTCATGGTGATGTGGCTTTAAATTTAGAACCT
The DNA here is from genome assembly GCF_027579735.1 of Bombina bombina. Lineage (NCBI taxonomy): Eukaryota > Metazoa > Chordata > Amphibia > Anura > Bombinatoridae > Bombina > Bombina bombina. The sequence goes on from NC_069503.1 coordinate 432,513,657, forward strand.
TTAGTGCCAAAAAGGGGGGACGGTCTGTGCCGTAAAAATAAAATATAACCTTTATTAGATTTGTTAAAAAAGATTCCACAAAACAAACATAAACATATATATATTAAAAACACTTAATGTTGAAAAGGATAATATCACGAGGATTGAAATGCTAAACGTAGCTATCTGTAAGGAAAGTTATCTTCAGGCTTATGGTTAGGGGTATTCCTGGTTCCCTGGATGTCTCCTGGTTAAAGCTGCTGCTATATGTGATATATAATGCTTGTGAAAATAGTGGTACTATTATCTTGTTCAAATATTATAGTTATTCGTAGTCTCAAAAATCTTTTGAAAATAGACTTATTTTACAGTGTGGTACCTATAAATGTAATTGTAAATGCTTCTCGGGCATGTGCTTAGGGTTCTTTGATATTAATGCTGCTAACGCAGTGATACTTATTAATGTATAGCACTAGTTATTGTGATACTGTTGCATTATCACTTTCTGGACATATAGTTGCTATCGTATGCTTGTTATATACCTCCCCTTTCAAAGGGTTAATTTGGCTAAGTTCTTAATGCAAATATAATAACCTATTGAATTTTCATAATTAAAAGGTATGCCCTAATAATATTGGGTATGTATTTTTCGTTATTTAGCATAAATATTCTGCTGTTGTAGGGCTGTATGCAATTTTCAACGTTAATACGAATGTTGCTATTAGGACATAGCGTTATACAAGTCCACACAGTGTGAATTGTATCTAGATTACTGGTCTATGTTTTCATGGAGGTATTTGTTGTTTATCCCTCAGTCATTTATACTGTGCGTTGTGCAGATTAACACAATATCAATTTATATTCGGATTATTCCGATTGTTAGGTTGTGTTTTTCTGAGGGTATTTGGCGCATATTCCCTGGTGCTTGGTGCCAACAATATCAAGTATTTCAATGCTATGGATATCTTGCACTGATATCAACAAATGTACTGCTGTTAGCTAGAGCTTTAGTACGATTGGTCTTTTAATTTAATAATTTCATTCATCATTCATACTCAAATGCCCAAGAGCTGCACTATGTCAGCAACTATTAGTTAAATCTCATTTGCATAACTTGCTATAATCGTAAGATATACTATCGTTAGCTTTATATTTATAGTTAGCTTAATATTTTCATTTGTGTGGCGGTCCACCTTGCATTCATACACTTGGCTTACTAGCCGTTCTATACTGCTTAGATGTGGACTAGTCACTATAATAGTTTTCTAGTGAGCTAAGCTATAGTAATTTCCTCAAAAACGTAATACACCTAACTTCAACCTTTTAACTTATAACTAGGCAGTGCGCCTTCCGTAATTGTACCGTTAAGGTTTCAGTGGTGTAACTAAATACTATATCCTTATTCCAACATTAGCTGATAAAAAAGTTTGGCTTAAAGCCTAACAACATATTCAAAGCCCTAACATGTTTCGCCACCAACGTGGCTTTCTCAAAGACCCTTTGAGAAAGCCACGTTGGTGGCGAAACATGTTAGGGCTTTGAATATGTTGTTAGGCTTTAAGCCAAACTTTTTTATCAGCTAATGTTGGAATAAGGATATAGTATTTAGTTACACCACTGAAACCTTAACGGTACAATTACGGAAGGCGCACTGCCTAGTTATAAGTTAAAAGGTTGAAGTTAGGTGTATTACGTTTTTGAGGAAATTACTATAGCTTAGCTCACTAGAAAACTATTATAGTGACTAGTCCACATCTAAGCAGTATAGAACGGCTAGTAAGCCAAGTGTATGAATGCAAGGTGGACCGCCACACAAATGAAAATATTAAGCTAACTATAAATATAAAGCTAACGATAGTATATCTTACGATTATAGCAAGTTATGCAAATGAGATTTAACTAATAGTTGCTGACATAGTGCAGCTCTTGGGCATTTGAGTATGAATGATGAATGAAATTATTAAATTAAAAGACCAATCGTACTAAAGCTCTAGCTAACAGCAGTACATTTGTTGATATCAGTGCAAGATATCCATAGCATTGAAATACTTGATATTGTTGGCACCAAGCACCAGGGAATATGCGCCAAATACCCTCAGAAAAACACAACCTAACAATCGGAATAATCCGAATATAAATTGATATTGTGTTAATCTGCACAACGCACAGTATAAATGACTGAGGGATAAACAACAAATACCTCCATGAAAACATAGACCAGTAATCTAGATACAATTCACACTGTGTGGACTTGTATAACGCTATGTCCTAATAGCAACATTCGTATTAACGTTGAAAATTGCATACAGCCCTACAACAGCAGAATATTTATGCTAAATAACGAAAAATACATACCCAATATTATTAGGGCATACCTTTTAATTATGAAAATTCAATAGGTTATTATATTTGCATTAAGAACTTAGCCAAATTAACCCTTTGAAAGGGGAGGTATATAACAAGCATACGATAGCAACTATATGTCCAGAAAGTGATAATGCAACAGTATCACAATAACTAGTGCTATACATTAATAAGTATCACTGCGTTAGCAGCATTAATATCAAAGAACCCTAAGCACATGCCCGAGAAGCATTTACAATTACATTTATAGGTACCACACTGTAAAATAAGTCTATTTTCAAAAGATTTTTGAGACTACGAATAACTATAATATTTGAACAAGATAATAGTACCACTATTTTCACAAGCATTATATATCACATATAGCAGCAGCTTTAACCAGGAGACATCCAGGGAACCAGGAATACCCCTAACCATAAGCCTGAAGATAACTTTCCTTACAGATAGCTACGTTTAGCATTTCAATCCTCGTGATATTATCCTTTTCAACATTAAGTGTTTTTAATATATATATGTTTATGTTTGTTTTGTGGAATCTTTTTTAACAAATCTAATAAAGGTTATATTTTATTTTTACGGCACAGACCGTCCCCCCTTTTTGGCACTAAAGGTTCTAAATTTAAAGCCACATCACCATGAGATGTGAGTGCTAATAAGTGTACACGCTTCAATCTTTGTATTGAATCAACCCCTCTTTTGTAGTCCAAAAGTACACAGCACCTAACTCTAATATTATAGCAAGGTGAATTACCTGCCTCAATTATTATAGAGCATCTCAAGTACACCGGATAGTAGTGCTATTTAGTCTCTCTCTTTTCTTATACTAAATTCCTCATAAAAATGACTTATTTGGGCTGATCTAAAAAACTCATGTCTGCCATTACTCGAGTGCTAATCCAAATGTGCATTAAGCCGAAGGACGTTCCCCATGTGACCGGTCGGCGGTCATTGCTGTTTGTGTCTGTCGGGCGACAAAGAGGTCCCGGCCTGCGATTTCTAGCATATCCAAGTGCCTCCTCGTTTGTGAGTTTTTTATCATCTATTTGTCGGTGTTATCTTACCTGACGATATCACCCTATGTGGCGCCTTCTTATTCCTTTTTATAGGACATACATCTGACATTTCCACCTGGGGAGAGGTGCCTCTTATTCGATCGTTCCTGGATTTATTGTTGCCATCCACAGCGCACCTCTATAGGGTGCGAATATCCCTATTTCTTCTTATTGGTGGCTACATTTTGCAAACCAATAATCAAGCATAAACCAGGTTGGGAACCAAAAATGGGCCGTCAACTAAGCTTTACATTCCTGATTTTTAAATAAAGATAGAAAGAAAACAAAGATAATTGATAATAGGAGTACATTAGAAAGTTGCTTAAAATTGCATGCTTTATCTGTATCATTAAAAAAAAATTGGGTTTAGTATCCCTTTAACAAGAACAGGGGACCCTGAAATGAGCTTTGGATTATACTTTCAGTTGGAAGTGAGGTGAGTATGTACCAGAGACACTGAAAGATTGGTTAGAGAGCTAAGATTGAAAAGATGATATGGCAGTGTGTCGATTTCAGTGGAACAAACTGACAATACAGAAAGCTACTGACCCTCAACATTCCTTGCCAGCATTGTTTCAAACCTTAGATGAGTTTGTTAGAGTTTAATTTTATAAAGTATACCTGACCAAAATGGAAGCCTATACTATAGGCTTCTCTAAGTTCAAGGTTCAAAACCTGAGAACTTACCCCTTTAAATGGAGCTAAATTGGCCAGAGCCATCTAGGAGTGTTTTTGCATTATGACTCTAAGATGGTAGTTGACATGTAAATGGAATTTCACTGAAGTGTAGTCGTATGGAAGAGTGATTGCTGCTAAAATGATGCTGATTTCTAAACTAACCTATGTCTTTTGCTGTTTACCACCCCAGGTCCCGAACTCCTATCTAACTCAGTTTTAACCAACCCTCATCAAATATATATGGGTGCATAAGCTCCTTATGTTCTCTCTTAAACTTCTTTAAACTCCATTAAAGTTTGGTGTCTTCTCAGTTTTTAATGTGTCGTATTACTACAGTGAATATAAAAAGTCGACACACCTTTATGAAAGTGCAGGTTTTTAAAATGTAAAGACAGAAATAACAATATAAATGTCAGATTTTTCCATCTTTAAACCCTTCATGCTGGCCTCAAGTGTTTAACATCGGAACAAAGTTTTGATGTAAATACTTGCTGTAAATATTAAATCACGAGAAAATCGATGTGATCACGTGATTTCGAGGCCGGGATCAGATAATGGGGAACTGCCTACGCTGCTAGGCATGCCCCCTAGTATGATTCTTGATTCCAACAAACAGAAATCCATAGAAATATTTTTATTTATTTATAGGGAACATTTTAAATAAAAATAAACTACAAGTCTGCATACCTTTAGCTATAATTACAGTAAACCAATCACATTCTAAATCATGCATGATAAATAGCTTACAAAAATGAACATCCAAGCCCATCTAAATTATGCCAAATGATTCATTCAGTCACCCCAAACCATGTGGGAATATGTGCTATGAAGAGACAAAGGTTGAACGTTTTGGTCTAAATTGTAAGAGATATGTTTTGCTTAAAGTCAATAGCTCATCATCCAAGGGACACCATACCGACTTTGAAGCATTGTGGTGGTATGATTATGCTTTGTGGCTTATACTGAAGCATTGTGGTGGTATGATTATGCTTTGTGGCTTATACTATTCTGCTGGGTCAGCGGATCTTGTTAAGATAGATGAGATAATAAATAGGAATTTCACATTCCAACATGTCAATAAGCCAAAGCACACATCCAAGTCAACCATGGCATGGCTTTAGAAAGTTTAAATCAGCATCTTAGAATGGCTCAGGGGGAGCCCCTACCTCAATTCTATTGAAAACCTTTGGAATTGCCTAAAAAGAGCTGTACACAGGAGATCTCCTCGCAATTTAAAGGAACCTGAAGTTTTTTCAAAGAAGAAGAGTGGAATAAAATTTCTAAAACTTGTTGCTATAATAAATACAAAGGGTGTTAACAAAAGTTTTAGTTGTGCAGACTTATGAAATCATTTTGTTGTAGGTTTTTTTAATTTAAAATGTTCCTAATAATGGACTATTTTTTTTTTCTCTAGCTTTTTGTTTGTTGGAAGATCACATTACAGATAGAAAGAGTCTGATATTTACCTTGCTGACTGGACTACCCTATATGAACTTTATTTAAAGCTATTAATTTGATGACATTTGGTCTTTACTAGATTACATAGTATTTTACCTACCAATTCCTCTCTGCTGGAGAGGTTGTGGGGAGATAGGTAGTCAACGTCATAACTTGCTATTTTGGTCTCATACTGTACAGGTACTAAAATAATTTGGTTTGCTCTGTAAATTGACTGCAGCAGGATCTCTCTTTCATTTGAGGCTCTGGAGGCTCTCTAAACCTGTATATATATTATTAGCAGCTAAATTGGCCATAGCATGAAGTTGGTAAAAGAGGATAGACCAGTATGGCATTAGGTTTTGGACATGGTCCATTACATTAGAAAAATGGAACAATTCTTGTTGAAAACAGAAGGCAGAGTAGCATTTCATAGTATTATAAAAATGCAATGTGAGTAGGATGCACCTAATATAAATATATAAAATACAAAAAGTGATATACAATAGACGAGTAATGATAAGTGCAAAATATCAAATAAAAGTGGTCATACCCAGTATCAAAATATACAGCTATTTCATATAGCTCAATAAAGTGCAAAAAACATGCAAAAAACAAAAATCAGTGACCAACTGCGACCCATGTAAAGGACATGAGTATCTAATACTACTATATCATATATAATTAAACTAAACTCTAATACTGCAAAATCCAAGTGAAAATATAAGTTGAAAGTGGAATAAAGGTTTCTTGAGACAGCGATGGAAAATTCCACATGGGTCCAAAGCATAAATGCAGCTAGCTACTCCTCCCAAAATCTGTTGATGTTCAGTATTCGTGACCATCTAAAATTAAAAAGAAGAAGGAGGCGCCACCATAGTGCACAATCAATATTGCAGAAAATCGCCAGCACACAATGTAACATTACTTACAGTGTTAAAAGCGCTTGAGAAGTGCTACAGAGGCTTCCTGGACTCTTAAAGTCGTCCAGACAACTTGTCCTCATCTTTTCTAGGCCACTCAAATTCCTTATTCGGCTGCCACAACCGGATTACAGATCAGGTGTGGGAAAAGCTGAAGTTTCCAATCCCTCACTTTCCAGCTCCGTATTGTCTTCCACACACTCCGTGCGCTCTAGTAGTAACTGAGATAGTATACAGTGTATACGATATGTGACTTGTAAAAATGTGTATAATGATGCTCATGGAAAAAGTCAATAATTAAAAAGACTTTAATTTAAAAACACAACGTTTCACGATCCAGCAAGTTCGTTTCATCAGGTGTAAGTAAATCATTAAAATTCCACAGCTACAAATACATTTATTGGGGTTCTCAGGGTTACACTGAGCTTGCACGAAGGTTTCACACATCTGTAAGGTAAACCTCATTACGCTGTAACAATACCCAATTCGACCAAACGTATCCAATCAGGATCCAGTAAAACGCCAAGCCCCTAAAAAGTCTTTACAAGCTCAATTTAATGGTGGGTTACCTAGTTGACATGGTGCAATGACGTATTCAAACAAAACCCCACCCCCTATACAATTTGTGTATTCCCTATAGTAAAAACAATACTTATAACAGTGATATCCCCGAACCTTCGCGCAATGCTCAGTGACAAATCCCCTATCAATCTAAAATGAGTATACAGTTCCAACACTACTCTTAAAAACTGTTGTTCTCAGAGTCTAATAGTCTCTACCAGGATCTGACCATAGTGTCAGATATATAACAGCGAAGTACATGGTGGGAATACCTCGAACGATGATAAAATTATTGTCTGCATAGTTATTAAAACCATTAATGTTATCAACACATCTAAACTGGTATCCGGGTTGTTAAATGTTCAAACTACTGAACTAATAATATGGTTAGTACATCCCAAAATGCCCTGCCAAAACAAATACATCAAAACAAACACATAAAAAGGACCTATCTAATAGTTCTATCATGTATAATAAACGTGTGTCGGCATGATGGGCTTGATGGTAAAAGATAGGTAATATATATGGGGATGATCCCTCCCACAAATTACACAGTCCCTAGCTCTTGTGAATGTAGGTAAATATAGATCAAATAATGATCGCAACTTAAAGATAATGTGTTCCAAAATAGATATACTATCACAGGATTTGTGGTCTAGAATCTAACAACCCCGTTATGAAGATACTACTAAGTCAAAGCTATAATCCATTACAGATCAGGATGCTTACTATTTGGAATAATTCAAATATGTCTAATAATCTAATAAAATAGATACTGGTGAGAGGTGGATACTAATATTAGACAAATAGTAGGTCATATATTCTAGGTCATAATTCTCAGGGGCAAATATCCAACCGGGCAAAACAATGTCCAAATACCCCAAATAACATATAGTGGGGTAGTTAGAACAACCCAAATGTCAATATTACTAGCACCGTGCCCAGACAGTAGTATCCCCTGCTTAGGGTAACTTAGTCTCGTCTCTACTTATTAAATGCCGCCATGTCAATATTTTCATTTAATACAAAGGGTTTTAAGGTTTTCAACTTCCAGATCCAATATGTCTCTCTTTGTTGTAAGTGAAGCAGTCTATTCCTACCCCATTTAGGTTTGATTTGCTCTAGTGGAAAGATTTTAAAGATATCAATTTTTCCAGCATGGCATTTAGTTTCATGTCTAGGTACACTATAATTTTTAACCATATGTTTAAGGTTACTCATGTGTTCACCCCATCTTTTTTTGAGGGGTCTAGAGGTCCTTCCGACATATTGGATACCACATTTGCACTCTATCATATACACAATAAAGGGAGAATCGCACGTAAAATGTGCTTCAATCTCAAAAATCTCCTTTGTCACAAAAGATGTGACTATTATCTTTGTTCCTAAAGTAAAATTGCAGAGGCCACAGAGAGATCTATTGCATTTAGAAAATCCAGGTTTCCCCAGAAGAGGTATTCTTGTTCGCTTGTCTAATTGTACTGATGAATGTTTTTTCATCAAAATCTTGCTAGGACAAGTCTATTTTTAATGGTCGGTGCCCTTTTAAAAATACAAACGGGAAGTTCATCAAGAATATCCCTTAAAAGAGGGTGTCCCTGTAATACAAACCAATGCTTATTTAAAATTCTTCTGATCTTTTTGTGTTTGTTGTTAAATTGAGTTATAAACCTCATACCATTACTTCTCTTTTTATGTACAGACCCTGATTTATAGTTATGGGCTATAGTGTGTATACTGTTATTCGAAATCTCTTCAATATTATTTATCCCTATTTTATTTGTGAAGAACTCACCCCTATCTTTATTTCGTGCTCTTATATAGCTGTCCTCAATTAGCTCCCTCGGATACTGTTTGCCTAAGAATCTCTTCCTAAGTATTTCAGCTTGTTCATCAAATGTATTTAAATTCGTACAATTTCTGCGGATTCTACAAAATTGATTGTATGGAATGTTGGTTTTCCATGTTGTAATTGAGATAACTGTTGGTGTCTACTGGCTTAAAATAGGGTTTCGTGTTGATATTTCCATCTTTGTTCCAATATGAGATCCAGAAAATCTATACTCTTCTCCTCTATTTTATGTGTAAATTCTATCCCCATATCGTTTGTATTAAGAGAGACCGCAAATTCCTCGGCCTTGATGGGTGTTCCCTCCCATATAAATAGGAGGTCATCAATGAAACGGCAATGGAAGACCAGACTCGACCCTAGGGGAGAGGAATAGATGTATCTTTCCTCAAAAATCCCCATAAATAAGTTGGTGAAACTCGGGGTGAATCTGGTCCCCATGGCCGTCCCCTTGATTTGTATATAGAATTCCTCCTGAAACACAAAATAATTGTGTCTCAAAACGAATGCAATCGCTTCAAATAGAAATAATCTCTGCTTCTCTGGTAGATAAATATCTCTAGTTAAAAAGGAGTTGATGGACTCTATACCTATTTTGTGTGCAATATTAGAATACAATGCTGACACATCACAAGTCATCCAGATAAGTTCCCTACCCAATCTTTTAATAATCGAAATTTTAGCAATCAAATCTGGAGTGTCTTTAATATAAAATGGTAGCATGGAGACTGTTTTTGTTTTGGGCACGGTGCTAGTAATATTGACATTTGGGTTGTTCTAACTACCCCACAATATGTTATTTGGGGTATTTGGACATTGTTTTGCCCGGTTGGATATTTGCCCCTGAGAATTATGACCTAGAATATATGACCTACTATTTGGCTAATATTAGTATCCACCTCTCACCAGTATCTATTTTATTAGATTATAGTGGACATATTTGAATTATTCCATATAGTAAGCATCCTGATCTGTAATGGATTATAGCTTTGACTTAGTAGTATCTTCATATCGGGGTTGTTAGATTCTAGACCACTAATCCTGTGATAGTATATCTATTTTGGAACATATTATCTTTTAGTTGCGATCGTTATTTGATCTATATTTGCCTACATTTACAAGAGCAAGGGATTGTGTAATTTGTGGCAGGGATCATCCCCATATATATTACCTATCTTTTACCATCAAGCCCATCATGCGGGCACACGTTTATTATACATGATAGAACTATTAGATAGGTCCTTTTGATGTATTTGTTTTGGCAGGGCATTTTGGGATGTACTAACCATATTATTAGTTCAGTAGTTTGAATATTTAACAACCCGAATACCAGTTTAGATGTGCTGATAACATTAATGGTTTTAATAACTATACAGACAATAAAATTTTAACTCATCTCTATCTTATAATAAATTTAAACTTAGCTTTAGAATTAAAATAAACTATATAAAACTACTAATTAACCTACCCTAACTATTATACTAAAATTACATTAAACTATATTAAACTAATAATTAACCTAGCCTAACTATTATACTAAAACTACATTAAACTATTAATTAACCTACACTAACTATTATACTACAATTACATTAAACTATATTAAACTATTAATTAAACTACCCTAATTATCATACTAAAATTACATTAAAATAGCAATTAAATTAACTAACTATAAAACTATAAAAAATTACAGAGTTACAAAGAAATAACAACTAAGTTACAAAAAATAAAAAACACTAAGTTAAAAAAAATAAAAAACACTAAGTTAGAAAAAATAAAAAATAAATGATCATGGGCGCGATCCGATATAGATCGTAGTTTGCGGCGCAAGCGAGGGAACCCGCGTCACCCGCAGTTTCAGCTCGCAACTCGAGCTATCCCATATACGGCGTCGTCAGATGCTAAAGTGCCGTAAGTCGGATAAACCAGCGATGTCCAGAAATCTGCGCAAGTACAAATTTCTGGCGTCGCCAGTGACTTACGGCACGTTAGAAACTGCCGGCGCCTACAAAACCTGACTAAAGTCTAAATCACCCGCACTGTCTAACATAGCCCGACACGTCTAACACGCCTCCCTAACTTAGCCCGACACGTCTAACCCTCTATCCGCTATCCACCCTCACTAGCCTAACAATAAAATATGTATTAACCCCTAAACCGCCGCTCCCGGAGCCCGCCGCTACCTAATAAAGTTATTAACCCCTAAACCGCCGCCAGCTATATTAAATTTATAACCCCCTAAAGTGAGCCCCTAACACCGCCGCCATCTACCTTACCTACCCCCTAAAGTGAGCCCCTACCCCGCCGCTATCTATATTAAATTATTTAACCCCTAATCTAATCCCCCTACCCCGCCGCAATCTATATTAAATTATTTAACCCCTAAAATACTAAACTATCCCTACCACTAAACCTAAGTCTAACCATACAAATAGCCCTGAAAAGGGCTTTTAGTGTGGCATTGCCCCAAAGTAACAGCTCTTTTGCCAGCCCTCAAAAGGGCTTTTTGCGGGGCATGCCCCAAAGAATTCAGCTCTTTTGCCAGCCCTTAAAAGGGCTTTTGGCTGGGCTTTGTCACAAAGTAAACTGCTCTTTTGCCTACAATTTACATCCCCCTACACCGCGGCCACCTATAATAAATGTATTAACCCCTAATCTAATCCCCCTACACCGCCGCCAGCTATATTAACTATATTAACCCTAATTATATTAGAGTTAATATAGTTAATATAGTTATTATATTATATATATTAACTATATTAACCCTAATTATATTAGGGTTAATATAGTTAATATCGTTATTATATATTATATATATATATATATATATATTAAGTATAATAACCCTATCTAACTCTAACATCCTAACTAAACTCTTATTAAAATAAATCTAATATTAATATTATTAATTAAAATATTCCTATTTAAATTTAAATACTTACCTATAAAATAAAACCTAAGATAGCTACAATATAATTAATAATTACACTGTAGCTATGTTAGGGTTTATATTTATTTTACAGGTAAATTGTTAATTATATTAACTAGGTATAATAGCTATTAAATAGTTATGAACTATTTAATAGCTACCTAGTTAAAATAATTACCCAATTACCTGTTAAATAAATCCTAACCTAAGTTACAAATACACCTACACTATCAATAAATTAAATAAACTACAAATATCTATCTAAAAATACAATTAAATAAACTAAACTAAATTACAAAAAAAAACCCACTAAATTACAAAAAATAAAAAAAAGATTACAAGATTTTTAAGCTAATTACACCTATTCTAAGCCCCCTAATAAAATAATAAACCCCCAAAATAAAAAAAAATTCCTACCCTATTCTAAATTAAAAATAGTACAAAGCTCTTTTACCTTACCAGTCCTTAAAAGGGCCTTTTGTGGGGGCATGTCCCCACAAAAGGCCCTTTTATATAGTTAATTTAATTGTTAGTTCAATGTAATTTTAGTATAACAGTTAGGGTAAGTTAATTAGTAGTTTATTATAGTTTAATGTAATTTTAATATAATAGTTAGGGTAGATTAATTAATAGTTTAATATAGTTTAATGTAATTTTTTGTATAATAGTTAGGGTAGGTTAATTAATAGTTTTATATAGTTTAATTTAATTCTACAGTTACGTTTACATTTATTATAAGATAGGGAAGAGGTAATTATAATAGCGGGTTGTTAGGTTTAGGGGTTAATAGCTTAATTTAGTTTATGGTGATGTGGGGGGCTTGCGGTTTAGGGGTTAATAGGTTTAGTAACTGGTAGTGATGTGGGAGGCCAGGGATTTAGGGGTTAATACATTTATTTAGTTGCGGTGGGCTCCGGGAGCAGCGGGATAGGGGTTAATACATTTAGTTAGTTGCGGCGGTGTCAGGGAGCTGCGGAATAGGGGTTAATAACTTTATTAGAGTTGTGGTGGGCTCCGGGAGCGGCAAGATGGGGGTTAATAACTTTATTTAGTTGCGGCGGGGTCCGAGAGTGGCTGGATAGGGGTTAAACATTTTAGTTTAGTGACAGAGTATAAATAAAGTTGGGAAAAAGCTGAATAGCAGCGAGATCGATGACTGTTAGTTAACAACAGTCCGCTGCTCATCGCCCCGTACTTGGTGTGCGGCTTTTTGACAGCTTTTTTGATAAATAAGGAGAGCGTATTCAGGTCCGCGGCCGCGATGTTAGGTGATGTTAGGCAAGCGTATTGGTGCCAGCAAATGCAGGATAGTTGATGGCTTGATAAATAGGCCACATTGAGTGGAATCTATGCGACCCTCAATTTTAACAAGATTCCCAGTACCAGCACTGGCCACACAGCCCCACAGCATGATGGAACATTCATCAAATTGTACTGTGGCTAGCAAGTGTTTGTCTTGGAATGCTGTGTTCTTTTGCCACCATGCATAACACCCCTTGTTATGACCAAATAACTCAATCATTGTTTCATCAGTCCACAGCATCTTCTTCCAAAATGAAGCTGGCTTGTCCAAATGTGCGTTTGCATACCTCAAGCGACTCTGTTTGTGGCGTCTGTGCAGAAAAGGCTTCTTCCGCATCACTCTCCCATACGCTGAATTGTTAATCGATGCACAGTGACACCATCTGCAGCAAGATGATGTAGGTCTTTGGAGGTGGTCTGTGGGCGGTTTTTGACCGTTCTCACCATCCTTTGCCTTTGCCTCTCTGATATTTTACTTCTGGCCTTAACAAGAACTGTGCCTGTGGTCTTCCATTTCCTCACTATGTTCCTCATAGTGGACACAGACAGCTTAAATCTCTGCAATAGCTTTTTGTAGCCTTACCCTAAACCATAATGTTGAACAATCGTTGTTTTCAGGTCATTTGAGAGTTGTTTTGAGGCCCCCATGTTACCACTCTTCAGAGAAGAATCAAAGAGAACAATAACTTGCAATTGGCCACCTTAAATTCCTTTTCTCATGATTGGGTGCACCTGTCTATGAAGTTCAAGGCTTAATGGGCTCACCAAACCAATTGTGTGTTCCAATTAATCAGTGCTAGGTAGTTACAGGTATTCAAATCAACAAAATGACAAGGGTGCCCAAATTTATGCACCTGTCTAATTTGGTTTGATGCATATTGCACATTTTCTGTTAATCCAATAAACCTCATTTCACTACTGAAATATTTCTGTGTCCTTCAGTTATTTGATAGATCAAAATGAAATTGCTGATTCAAACACCCAATTATTTATAAATGAAAATCATCGAAATTGTCAGGGGTGCCTAAACTTTTGCATACGACTGTATATATATATATATATATATATGTGTGTGTGTGTGTGTGTGTTATGTCAGAAATCTTTAACAAATATATTTACATGTCCCTAAGTTTTTGTTTTTTTTGTTCTAAATAATGCTGTCTGTCAAATTTCTTTGTTTATTTATACCACTATATGTATATAGTGTAAATGTATTATTATTCTGAGCAGGAATAATTGCGAATATAACATCAGGGTCTCATATGTATTTATTTGCAATCAATGGATATTTTAAAAGCTGGGCCAGTTTTCCCTCTGTACCTGTGTAACCCCTCCTGATTGCAATCTAGTTTTAAAAACCACCCCTACACAGGTGTTATAACATGGGCTGGCATATAACATGACATTTCTTACTGAAAAAGAAATTTAAGAGAAGGAAGAAATACACTGAAAATATCATGACAGTAAAGAGATGATTTTAATTTGTGCTGTATCTGAATCATGACAGTTTAATGTTAGGTGGGCTATCCCCTTGAGCTATCAGTTTAAGATTATATTGATTAAAACATAAATTTGAATTTTAAAATCATTGTCTAAAATATTACACTATGTGTCCTAATGTCAGTATCAATGTTTATCTTTAATACTAATTTCACATATACATACTTTCAAAGTATAATACACAATGTAACAAATGGCACTTACAAGTATCGAGCAATTTGATTCGTTAGTGATAGTTTAAAATGTATATTTGAATCTGATTGGCTGATGTCATAAATCATGTGATTATGCATATTCCAATAAAAAGTGGTTGAAAAAATCACTAGTATGTGGGTTGTTTAGGAGTTTGTGTCAAAATTGGTGCGAAGTGGAGAGTTGAACTTATACATGGTGCAAATAGATTTTTTAAAAAAATAAAAAGGAAATTAGCTATATTATGTTGTGTATTTATTTAATTTTGGTCTCTATATTTATAAGTGCAACAAGTTTGGGGAAAAACATTGCAACAAATTTGGAGAAATAATATTGCCCCTTGCTTTGTAATGAGAGGCAAAGTTGTATATAAGTAGTAATGTATTTTTCATTTTTATCCCTATATCTACTAGTGCACCAAATGTGGAGCAATAATATTGTTTGATTTAGAAAGGGTGTACAATTTTAATAATGTTTCTAATTTACTTTTATTATGTAATATACTTTATTCTCTTGCAGCATTGAACATAAGCTTTCTGTGTTTTTAGACTCCCATTGATTTCTATGGCATCCACGGCCTCAAGGGTGGTGGATTGAAAACTAGGTATGCTGCGTCAGAATAGACGCAAGCGTATCTGTTAAATGTTTGATAGATTGGGAAAAAGCGTATATTACGTTGCAAATTTCAACATTTGACGATCTTGACGCTTTGATAACTACGGCGGATCAATCTAGCGACAAATATAATGCGGGATTCAAGCGTATTTTCAGTTGACACTTTGATAAATATACCCCCAAATGTTTAAGCTCTGCCTCTTCATGCTGGGTACCGCCATCTTGGAGAACACCAATTACTCACACCCATGAGTGTGAGGTTTACATCTTTGTAATTTTTACACAGTTTTTAAATTACAAAAACATATAAAATAAATGGTACTCAGGAATAAAATAGAGCAATGCAGCTGCTACACAAATATGACACTGCTACTCTGCATTGTACACACTAAACCTAACCTTTTTATTATTATTATTATTATTATTATTATTATCAGTTATTTGTAGAGTGCCAGCAGATTCTGCAGCGCTATAAACATAGGTGGTATACAAGGAAAACATCAAATGGGTAGAGGGCCCTGCCAAGAGTCGCACTGTTTGTAACATTAACAGTATTAACTTGAGTAACTGTTAAATTTAAAGACAATAAAATTGTGTTTTGTAACACCAAATCAGAAAGTGAACACTATGTGAAGTGACACCAGGTTGATTTGGTGTAAATTAAGCCTTTTAATATTGGTAGGATTCTGAACTGTTTAGCTAACAGTCAGATACAAACAGCACAGGAAATTAGTAAGTTAGCAAGGTACTTTGTAGTTCAGGAATAAATGCAAGTAGTAGTCATACAGTCATTAGACATAGAAATCTTATACTTTAGTTAACTAACCAGATCAGATATGCTTGTCTCCCTTCAGTTATGCTTGTCTCCCTTCAGTTGAAGCTGCAGCTGACATGCAGAGATGAGATCCTGTGTTGAGGGAGAGAGGCGCGGTGTTTGGAGTGTGATGTCACCACAATCACTTATCCAGAGCTCAGAAGGATTTCTGACAATGTTAAAGCTGAAACAATTATGGAACAAGGTTTGAGAGTTACCTTTGATGAGATTGGATATTACACTCCTTAGTTAGGTAAATCAGTCTGTGAAAATGTGGAACAGGCTGCAGTCTGATTAGCTGAGTGCAGCTGGAAGTCTGTGAAAACTGCAGGCATCCGGTTCAGGGAGAGATGAAACAGAAAGGCTGAATCAGTCTGAAATATAAATAAACACTCTGAA
The DNA here is from genome assembly GCF_027579735.1 of Bombina bombina. Lineage (NCBI taxonomy): Eukaryota > Metazoa > Chordata > Amphibia > Anura > Bombinatoridae > Bombina > Bombina bombina. Next base: position 432,530,254 of record NC_069503.1, read on the forward strand.
AGGATTAGATTAGGTTTGCTCACACAGATAGAAATAGTTGAATAGTACTTTGAAATCCTTAGGTTGTTTAAAGTATAGTTAAATTGGTAGTTAGCTCAGGAACAAGTATGTCTCTCAGGGAGTTTTACAAATTACTAAGCAAAGCTTGGGGGTGTGAGCAGGTGTGATAAAGGGAGTGTGTACCTGTGATTGGTTAGTACACCTTAAAGGAAAAGCAGCATAACTGAAATACTCTGACAGGACCCCCTCCTCAAGCAAGCTGATCCTCAGCTTGAGGTCGAGGACGGTCTGGGTTGCGACGATGGAAAAGGGATACCAATCTAGGTGCAGAAAGATTGCTAGATGGTTCCCAACTATCCTCCTCCTCTGTGAAGTTTTTCCATCTAATTAGATATTGGAGAACCCCACCGGACATTCGGGAATCCAAGATCCTTTCAACTTCAAAGACATCATTTTCAGATGGTACCAACGTTGTGGGCAATGGGGGAACAGAAGACCTAGTGGGATGGTAGGGTTTCAACAGAGAAACATTGAAAGTGGGGTGGATCTTCATGGTTGTCGGAAGCTGTAACGTGACAGCATTGACATTTACCACTTTAGTGATAAGGAAAGGACCACAATATTTCTGAGTGAACTTTTTACTTGGCAGATGAAACTTCAGATTCTTCGTCGACAACCATACTTGATCACCTATTTTATATTCTGGTGGTTTCCTATGTCTCAAGTCATAGTAAAATTTCTGGGAATTTTGCGCCTTTCCAATATTTTCTTTGATGATACGGAAGTTTTCTAATAGGGTGTTCTTTAGTTCATCCACCATAGGTGAGTCTGCTGGTGTTGAAGATAAAGAAGTGAAGCTGGGATGGTACCCATAATTTGCATAGAACGGGGTCATCTTTGTAGAGGTGCTTGTTAAGTTGTTATATGCAAATTCTGCATAAGGTAAGTATTTCGTCCAATCTTGTTGTTGACATGAACAGAAACAGCGGAGGTATTCATCGAGCCACTGATTCACTCTCTCAGTCTGTCCATTCGCTTGAGGGTGATATGATGTTGCATAATGGTGTTGAATATTTAAGGCTTTGCATAGGTCTTTCCAGAAACGGGACGTAAACTGAGACCCTCTATCAGAAATAATTACGGAAGGTACCCCATGTAATTTTAGGATATGATTCAAGAAGAGAGTAGCAGTTTCAGATGATGATGGAATTTTGTGATATGGTAAAAAATGTGCCATTTTGGTGAATGTATCAATAACAACCATGATGGTATTCTGGTTATTGGAAGGTGGTAACTCTACAATAAAATCTATACCAATCTGCTGCCATGGAGAATTCGAAACTGGGAGGGACATAAGCAGTCCATAAGGTGTTGACCGGTCATTTTTTGAGATCTGACATATTACACAACTTTTAATGTATTCCTTGATTGTATCCTTCATGTGAGGCCACCAGTAATTCCTGGAAATTAGTTCTAGAATCCTATTTACCCCTGGATGTCCTGCTAAAGGAGTGTCATGATGTTCGTTTAGAATCTTTAAACGTAAGTCAGTTGGTAAGAATATTCGATCATTATAGTAGTAAACACCATCTTTTTGCTTGATGTTTTTGTTATGAACTTGTTCAACAGGAGCTGAGGAATTTCTTATTTCTGTTAAGAGATCTGAAGTGAAACCAATGAATTTTTCTGCTGGTATAATAGCAGTTGGAGTTGGAGAGTCATCGATCTTTAGAAGTTGTCTTGAGAGGGCATCAGCCTTTCCATTTTTGTTAGCAGGTCTGTAAATGATGTGAAAGTCAAATCTAGAAAAGTATAAACTCCATCGCACCTGACGTGAGGACAGTGTTTTGTTATTTTGGAGGTATTGTAAGTTCTTGTGATCCGTATAAATTAATATGGGATGCTGGGCTCCCTCCAAGAGATGTCTCCAAAATTCTAGTGCCCTCCTAATAGCTAGTAGTTCTTTATCACCGATGGTATAGTTCTTTTCAGCAGGAGACATAATCTTGGAGAAAAAGGATACAGGATGAAGTGGGGAGCTTTCTGAAGTACGTTGTGATAGAATGGCACCGATTGCGTAGTCTGATGAGTCTACCTCCAAAACATATTGTAAATTTACATTTGGAAATCTTAAGATTGGTGCTGAGATGAATCGATTTTTTAAATGTTGAAATATTTCAGTATGTTTCTGGGTCCAATGGAATGATACTGTGGAGCCGGTGAGTTGCGTGAGTGGTTTTACTATCCCAGAAAAATCTCTAATAAATTTGCGATAGTAATTAGTGAAGCCTAAGAATCTCTGTAGTTCTTTTTTATTGGTTGGTACTGGCCAGTCTCTAACGGAATCTACCTTTTCGGTTTGCATCTGAATTCCTGAGGAGGAAATTGTATAACCTAAAAATGAAATTGTTGATTTGTGGAATGAACATTTTTCCAATTTAGCATATGATTTATGTACTTTTAATCTGGCAAGCACCCAACGTACATGTTTGATGTGATCTGTCATATTGTTGGAGTAAATGAGAATGTCGTCTAGGTAAACGACTATGCATATATCCAGTAAGTCACGAAAAATGTCGTTAATGAAATGTTGGAAGGCTGCGGGCGCATTACAAAGGCCGAATGGCATCACTAAATATTCATACAGACCATACCTGGTTCGGAAAGCAGTGAGCCATTCATCACCTTCTCTAATGCGAATTAAATTGTAAGCGCCGCGCAGGTCAAGCTTTGTGATAATCTTGGCATTGGTAAGTCTTTCAATTAGTTCCGGAATTAATGGTAACGGATATCGGTTTTTAACGGTTCGTTTATTTAGCTCTCTGTAATCAATTATTGGTCTCAAACTAGAATCCTTATTTGTCACAAAGAACATACCTGCTGCTGTTGGGGATGAAGATTGTCTAATGAAACCTTTTTTAAGGTTATCTTGTAGGTATTGTTTTAAATAATCGAGTTCGGCTTGACTTAATGGGTATAAATGGCCAACTGGTAGGGTGGAACCTGGTATTAGTTCTATAGGGCAATCGTATACCCTATGGGGAGGTAAAGATTCAGCTTCGGTTTTGCTAAAGACATCTGCAAACTCATTATAAACTTTTGGGATGTTAAATTCTTCAGTAGAAGTTAGCATGATAGATTGTTGAGGATAACAAGTATTCTTACAATATGCAGAGTGTAAAGATAACTTAAATGTAGACCAATCTATTGTGGGATTATGAAGTTGTAACCAATGAACCCCTAAAATAACTGGAAAATGAGGAGAAGGTATGACATCAAAGGTGATGTATTCTGTATGTCCTTCGGGTGTAAGTACAAGTAGTGGGACAGTGTGGTGTGTGACTGGACCTTCTGTTAGTGTTGAACCATCAATAACTTTGAGGGACACCGGTATCTTTTTCAAAACAGTTGGAATTTTATTTTTTGTTACTATAGTAGCATCAATGAAATTGCCAAAGGCGCCCGAATCAATGATGGCAGTTGTCTCCAATCTTCTAAGGTCCCACTGTAGTAAAAGAGAGAGGTTACAGTAAATAATCGAGTTCGGCTTGACTTAATGGGTATAAATGGCCAACTGGTAGGGTGGAACCTGGTATTAGTTCTATAGGGCAATCGTATACCCTATGGGGAGGTAAAGATTCAGCTTCGGTTTTGCTAAAGACATCTGCAAACTCATTATAAACTTTTGGGATGTTAAATTCTTCAGTAGAAGTTAGCATGATAGATTGTTGAGGATAACATGTATTCTTACAATATGCAGAGTGTAAAGATAACTTAAATGTAGACCAATCTATTGTGGGATTATGAAGTTGTAACCAATGAACCCCTAAAATAACTGGAAAATGAGGAGAAGGTATGACATCAAAGGTGATGTATTCTGTATGTCCTTCGGGTGTAAGTACAAGTAGTGGGACAGTGTGGTGTGTGACTGGACCTTCTGTTAGTGTTGAACCATCAATAACTTTGAGGGACACCGGTATCTTTTTCAAAACAGTTGGAATTTTATTTTTTGTTACTATAGTAGCATCAATGAAATTGCCAAAGGCGCCCGAATCAATGATGGCAGTTGTCTCCAATCTTCTAAGGTCCCACTGTAGTAAAAGAGAGAGGTTACAGTAAGCTGTTGAACTGTTACTATAGTGTGAATTATGTAACATGATTAACTTACTCTTCTTGTTCTTGCGAAGAACTGGGCATTCAGAAATGGTATGGTTAGGGCTGGCACAGTACATACACAGTTGTTTAGATCTTCTTCTCATCCTCTCCTCTGGGGTAAGCGGCCCTTTAATCACTCCAATTTCCATAGGAGTAATGGTTTCTGAACTGATAGTAGTAGTTGGAGAATAAGAAGATGCATGAGATTGTGGTGTTGTTTCTGTCTGCATTCTTTCAGCCTTTCTTTCTCTCAGTCTTCTGTCTATCTGTGTGGCTACCTTAATCATAGCTTCTAAAGTATTGGGCATTTCTATACGAGAGAGCTCATCCTTTATACTTTCGGATAACCCTAACCTGTACTGATTTCTTAAAGAAATCATACTCCAAGAGGAATCAGAAGCATGCAACTTGAATTCTGCGGTGTAATCTTCAATAGGCTTCTTCCCTTGCTTTAGTTGTCTCATTTTATGTTCAGCTGTTAGTTGTACATCTGTATCTGTATACAATTCATCCAATGCATTAAAAAAATCTGTTAATGAATTTAGGATAGGTGAATTGGTTTCAAATAATTGATCAGCCCATTTCCTAGGCTCTGCTCTTACATATGATACAGTGGTAAGAACCTTCACTCTATCAGTGGGATAAGTGAGAGGCTTTAGGTTGTACAATAGATAACATGCATTTTTAAACTGTCTGTAATTCCTTCTGTCACCAGAAAATGCTTCTGGCAAACTCACTTGTGGTTCAGGTGTAGGAAATCTTTGTTCTCTATTGTCCTTGAACATATCCTTTAACACTTTATTCTCCACTTGTAAGTCTCTAATAGCTTGCCCCATCTGGTCGATTTTCTGACTCAAATTATAAACAACCTGGGGTAATTCAGCTGGATCCATAACTTTAACCAGCTTACTTTTCTTTTTCAGGCTTAGTAATATGTAACATTAACAGTATTAACTTGAGTAACTGTTAAATTTAAAGACAATAAAATTGTGTTTTGTAACACCAAATCAGAAAGTGAACACTATGTGAAGTGACACCAGGTTGATTTGGTGTAAATTAAGCCTTTTAATATTGGTAGGATTCTGAACTGTTTAGCTAACAGTCAGATACAAACAGCACAGGAAATTAGTAAGTTAGCAAGGTACTTTGTAGTTCAGGAATAAATGCAAGTAGTAGTCATACAGTCATTAGACATAGAAATCTTATACTTTAGTTAACTAACCAGATCAGATATGCTTGTCTCCCTTCAGTTATGCTTGTCTCCCTTCAGTTGAAGCTGCAGCTGACATGCAGAGATGAGATCCTGTGTTGAGGGAGAGAGGCGCGGTGTTTGGAGTGTGATGTCACCACAATCACTTATCCAGAGCTCAGAAGGATTTCTGACAATATTAAAGCTGAAACAATTATGGAACAAGGTTTGAGAGTTACCTTTGATGAGATTGGATATTACACTCCTTAGTTAGGTAAATCAGTCTGTGAAAATGTGGAACAGGCTGCAGTCTGATTAGCTGAGTGCAGCTGGAAGTCTGTGAAAACTGCAGGCATCCGGTTCAGGGAGAGATGAAACAGAAAGGCTGAATCAGTCTGAAATATAAATAAACACTCTGAAAGGATTAGATTAGGTTTGCTCACACAGATAGAAAAGTTAGCAAGGTACTTTGTAGTTCAGGAATAAATGCAAGTAGTAGTCATACAGTCATTAGACATAGAAATCTTATACTTTAGTTAACTAACCAGATCAGATATGCTTGTCTCCCTTCAGTTATGCTTGTCTCCCTTCAGTTGAAGCTGCAGCTGACATGCAGAGATGAGATCCTGTGTTGAGGGAGAGAGGCGCGGTGTTTGGAGTGTGATGTCACCACAATCACTTATCCAGAGCTCAGAAGGATTTCTGACAATATTAAAGCTGAAACAATTATGGAACAAGGTTTGAGAGTTACCTTTGATGAGATTGGATATTACACTCCTTAGTTAGGTAAATCAGTCTGTGAAAATGTGGAACAGGCTGCAGTCTGATTAGCTGAGTGCAGCTGGAAGTCTGTGAAAACTGCAGGCATCCGGTTCAGGGAGAGATGAAACAGAAAGGCTGAATCAGTCTGAAATATAAATAAACACTCTGAAAGGATTAGATTAGGTTTGCTCACACAGATAGAAATAGTTGAATAGTACTTTGAAATCCTTAGGTTGTTTAAAGTATAGTTAAATTGGTAGTTAGCTCAGGAACAAGTATGTCTCTCAGGGAGTTTTACAAATTACTAAGCAAAGCTTGGGGGTGTGAGCAGGTGTGATAAAGGGAGTGTGTACCTGTGATTGGTTAGTACACCTTAAAGGAAAAGCAGCATAACTGAAATACTCTGACACTGTTGTAGTCAGCTCTTAAGAAGGTGATCTACAAACAGCTCGGCTCTTAGGCTTACATGCTAAGGGGGTTCAAGGGGATAGCAATGGAGGAGAGGAACCGGTATAAAGAAAGCTTAGTGTAGGTTGTATGCATCCCTCAACAGTAGAGTCTTCAGGGAGCACTTGAAGCTTTCAAAGCTAGAGGAGAGTCTTGGGGAGTGAGGCATAGAGTTCCACAAGATGGAACCAGTCTAGAGAAGTCCAGTAAAGGAAATGTGAGGAGGTAACAAGAGAGGAGGAGAGTAGGAGGTCATGAGCAGAGTGAAGGGGACGGGAGGGAGAGTATCTGGAGACAATGTCTGAGATATAGATATATATATATATATATATATATATATATATAACCTTGTTATGTAGTTGTTCCAACAATTTAATGTTACAATAAAGATACAGCAAAATATAGAATAAAATTAAAAATTTTTGCTGAACTTGCTCCAATCACCAATATATCATATAGGTATTTTTTGATGGCGCAGGCCTCTACAGGTAATTGGTCAACTTTTCACTCCTCAATGTACCTTAAGAAAAAGTAAAACTGATGGTGCAATAATGTTTAGCACAAAACCTGCTTCAAATGGAATGTACACACTAGGAAGCCAACTTATTATTATTATTATTATTATTAAATTATTGAGAATGAATTGCTCTTGAAAAAGATGGTTGATCCACAGAAACACGTAGAGCTGTTTTTACTGATTTTAACATTAAAGCAAGTGAAGATTAGCCTGTTACCAATCTTCAATACATCTTCAATACATTTCCTGAATTCAAGTTGGCTTCCTAGTGCGTACATCCCTTTTGAAGCAGGCTTTGTGCTTAACATTATTGCACCATAATTTGTGCTTTTTTTGACCACTAACCAGCAGAGGCCGGTGCTGTCAAAGAACAGCAGTTTAATTTCCCTTTAAAATTCAAATTCTCCTCTTTCATCCATCAAAGAAAATACAGACTAAGGGGTATATTTATTAATGTGCTGCGGACATGATACGATGTAGCGTATTATGTCCGCCGCACATCGATACATCGATAAATGCCGACAGCATACACTGTCAGCATTTATCATTGCACCAGTAGTTCTTGTGAACTGCTGGTGCAATGCCGCCCCCTGCAGATTCACGGAAAATCGACTGATAGCAGGCGGTGTCAATCAACATTCAATCAATATTCGATCGGGTTGATTTCTGTCCGCGGCCTCAGAGCAGGCGGACAAGTTTTGGAGCAGCGGTCTTTAGAAGGCTCGCCAGAAACAAGGGGCATCAAGCTCCATATGGGCCGATTTATGAAAGTGCGAGCGGACATGATACAATGTAGCGTATCATGTCCGTTGCACATCAATATTTATCATTGCACAAGCAGTTCTGGTTAAATTCTTGTGCATCGCTGCCCCCTGCAGATTCATGGCCAGCAGGGGGTGTCAATCAGTCCTATGATTTAGGATCGGCGGATTGATGTCTGCAGCCTCAAAGCAGGCGGACAAGTTATGGAGCAGCGGTCTTTAGCGAGGGAAACAGGGGCATCAAGCTCCATTTGGAGCTTGATAATTCGGCCCCTAAGTAGCGACATTTAAATAAATGATACAAAGCAAAGTTTGTAGGCCTAGGTAGTACCCAAATTGGTGAATATATAGGATCAAATGCTAATATGGTCATCAAAACAAAATGCTGTTGTGATATATGAAGAGAGACAAAAAACAAAAAACAAAACAGGAATAAAGAGAAGGAAGTTACAAACTGAAAGTGAGCATAAGCTCATCTTCAAAAAACGAACAATGGTGACCATACTAATCAAACTGTTATTTTTAAAATGTGTTTCTTTCTTTTTTTTTTTTTTTGCAGTGTGCACAGCGGCTGATACTGCAGATATTGTGTTTCTTGTGGATGGATCATGGAGCATAGGAACAATAAACTTCAAAGTGGTGCAGGACTTCTTGTACACAATGATTGATGGTTTTGACGTTGGTCAAGATAATATTCGTATTGGCTTAATACAGTACAGTGACACGCCACGTACAGAATTTTACCTGAACTCTTACAGTAGGAAAGAAGATGTATTGCAGTACATACAAAACCTGAAATATAAAGGCGGGGGAACCAAAACTGGGCTTAGCCTCAAATATATGTTGGAAAACCATTTTACAGAAAGTGCAGGGAGCAGAGCAAATGAAGGGGTACCTCAGATTGCAGTGGTGATAACAGATGGGCAGGCTCAAGACAACATCAAACAGCCTTCGAAAGACGTGAAGAATGCTGGGATCACCCTGTATGCTATTGGTATTAAAGATGCCGACTTAAATGAGCTTAATGAAATAGCAAGTGACCCAGACGACAAGCATGTTTATAATGTGGCTGAATTTGCGGGTCTGCAGGGTATTTCTCAACGTATGCTGCAAGTGCTCTGCACCACAGTAGAAGAAGCCATCAAGCAGACAGGACAAATTGCTCCAGGTACATATTTATATAATCCTCTCATTTTCTGGTCTAATCTGTAGCCAGCAGCATGAATTTGTAGAATGCAGTTTAAATTCCTCTTTCATTTACTGGTGTATGAACTTTGATGATTAGAAACATATGAAAGGATATTACATTACATTTACATCCAGCATAAGTAACATGCCAGGTTTTTTTCCATCTAGTACTTAACTGCACTATGAATGAACTTTTGTTTTAAGGTTAAAGGAACATGAAACCCAAACTTTTTGTTTCGTGGTTCAGATAAAGCATGCAATTTTAAATGACTTTCTAATTTACTTCTATAATCACATTTTCTTTGTTCTCTTGGTGTCTTTTGTTGAAAAACAAGGACATAAGATCAGGCACACAAACATCTGGAACACTGTATGGCAGTAGTTTTGCAAGAATTATATCCATTTGCAAGAACACTAGATAGCAGCACTGTTTCCTGCCATGTAGTGCAGATACCCACCTAGGTATCTAGGTATGGGAATGAAGAACATTTGCTAATACAACTAAATTGGAAACTTTTAAAATAGTGCATGCTCTGTCTGAAGCACAAAAGAACATATAGTTTCATTTCCCTTTAAAGTTAAAGTAAATGTATTTAATTAGAAACAAATTGCAATATCATATTGAGTATTACTAATTGTTTTAGATGTCTGTTCTGACATGTTTTAGAAATCATTTTACTTCATTTTCTGTGTTAATAGATAATGCATATTGTTTATCTATAAAATGTTATAGGATCTTTATTGCATGCTCAGTACTGCATTAAACACAGGGCACATGCACACCAGTTTAAGGGACTTTTAAGCCAATAGGGTAAAACACATAGGCAAAGTACTACTAGCATTAAATCTCCAGAACTGAACACAGTAAATGGTTGACGGGGTCATGCAACTGCCGCATTGACAGCTTTTATTCAAAAAACATTATAGCAAATGCAGACATGGAGAAAAAAGAAGTCCAATCTCACAGGGTAGTGCGATGTTATCAGCTGTGATATAAATTCTCACTTTGCAGCAAAATGAAACTGAAATGTTTTAACTTGCATTTCCTTCTAGTTTAGCATACATTACTTTTCTGTGTGTGTGGGGGATGGGATAGCGCTAATTAAAGCTTAAAAGAGATTTGATAAATATCTATTATATTATAATCGCATTATAACGATTATAAAACGCTAAATATATCTAGTGTATAAACTCTAACAATAAAAAAGATACATTTGGAATAGATTAAATGAATTTTAATACATTGTGTTTGAAAATAATTCAATAGTAGTAGTTGACAATACAATTAATAATAATATGATGCCGGCATCTGTTGTTTAAAAATACAATACATCCAACTTAATAAAAATATGTAGTAGCTTGATAAAATATATATAAAAGATTATTTGCTATCTGTGAGTCCAAGATTAACAATGTTCAATCTATAACATAAAAGCAGCAAATTTGTATCGTTAAATATAGGTACCTTTTGAAATATAAATTTCTGATTGGTGCAGTTTCAGAATGGATCGGGACTCTCAGATGTGATATTGAGTGATTGAAAGAAGTTCCTTGTAAATATTCTAATATACACTGTAGGATTTTATTTTGCAAAGATTTAAAATTGAGTTCGTTGTGGAAAAGAGGTCAAGGATATTTTCTTGTAACAAATTATTACTGTCTCTGATTGCAGTTATAGATGTTTTGCTGAGACTAATTGTAACAGTCTCGGATCAGGATATTTAGTGAATTGTTGTATCAAATTTGACAGAACTGATAGAAAATCTTTTCCTGAGCGTTCAGTTCCAATGAACTGTGGCTTAGTTTCACCGCTTCAGATGAGTTCCGGTATAAGGGTCAGTACAACAAGTCCAGTTGTACAATGTTATTAACTGTCCTTGATTTAGGTATATTAGTTCACAGCATAAGTAAGTGTAAAGCAGAGTTGGGAGCCAAGTAGATCATGGCTCAGGAATTATACTTTTGGAAACTACTCAAATATTGTAAGAATAGTTCGAAGTACCTGACCTACTACACATCTGATCCAACTATTTTTAGTATAGCGATGAGTGAGCAAAGTTCCTTAGTAGATTGTCATATCAAATTTAACACAGCATATAGAAAATCTTTTCCTGAGCTTTCAGTTCCGATGAACCGCGGCTTAGTTTTACTGCTTTGGATGAGTTCCGGTACAAGTGTCAGTACAACGTGTCCAGTTGTACGGTATTATTAGCTGTCTTTGATTTAGTTCACAGCATAAGAAAGTGTAGAGCAGAGTTGGGAGGCAAGTAGATCATGGGTCAGGAATTATACTTTTGGAAACTACTCAATATTTTAAGAATAGTTTGAAGTACCTGACCTACTACACATCTGATCCAACTGTTTTTGTGGTATAGCAGTGAGTGAGCAAAGTTCTACGCGTTTCAGCCGCCTGGGCCTTTATCAAGAGCTTTCAGGCTCACTCGCACATTGTTAAACCAGCCCCTAAGTCTCTCCACATCCAGAAAGGCTTCTTAGTTAGAGAGGCAGAGCAAAAAAAAAACCATACATTTTCTTTTATATAGACATTTTTTTCTGCTTCAAATTGTGTGTCTTCCACTAAACAAAGGTTTAGAAAACTGTGAAAACAGATCACCCAGTTTTAACGGATTGGAATCCAGGACAGTTTTGTGTTTAGTTCTTATGGCCTGATTTAAAAAAATTCTCCAGCCTGGAGAGAAATTGTATTGTAGACGTCACAGGAGCGACACTTACCTAATCCTGGATTCCTGACTTCCTCTGGAATAGAGAATCTCACAGAGGAGTGAGGCTAACAGAGGAACACCTGACACTGATATTAATTTTCAGTTTCTAGTAAATACACATGAAACTAGTTGAGTATATAGTAGGTTTAAGTTACTGTAGTTAAATATGTGTATTGTGAACTTTGAGCACATTTCACCTGCATACAGAAGGCAAGATAAATCATTGTGACATGCAGGTGTAACATCTTAGAGAATTTAATGAGAGTTGTGAGAGCTTCATACACAAGCAGGGAACCCCTCTGTCCTTCCTACTTTCTGAAACTGTCAGGCTGTTACAAAAATTAAATGCAATAAACATAAAATAGAAAGTGCAACGCTTAAATGCAACAAAATATGAAGTCTAAATATAAAATCCAAAGCACAATAAGTGCACCAAAACTCCTGTGTATACAGTACTATATTGTACTATGCTTGTTTAACCTTCACATCTAAAACTACAGGAAACGCCTTTTGGAGAGACATAACAAAATTTACTATTCTAGAATCTTGTGAGAATCATTTTAGATAATTTCATCGAAGAAGAGAGCTTTAGAGTGCCAGGCCCTTAGTTTTTATTAATTTTGTTTTTCTGTCTATTAACTCTGTCTCCTTTATATGCTGCTGAAAGTCACTCCATCATTCTAAAAGCAACAATTTTACTTTAAATAGTCACTGTACTGTAACATTTGTTTCCCATAAATGTGTTTCCAATGACTTGCTATACCAGTTGTAAAGAATTACATATATGAGAAATTAGCTGTTTTTGCTAATTGAAACCACAGCCCATTGTTCTCAAGAACATGCCTTTTTTAATGGGTTGACCACACACACGTACTCACCCACACACACACAAACGTACACACACAGACACACACGTAGACACACACACACAAAGGCCAATATATACAGCTGTATCAATAGCAAAAATAAATCTAAAGGAACATATTTTTAAGGCATTTAACCCCTTAAAGGGTTTGAAACCCAATTTTTTTTTCGCGATTTAGATAGAGCATGCAGCTTTAAGCAACTTTTTTAATTCACTCCTATGCACCTGGCTAGCACTTGCTGATTGGTGGCTAAATGTAGAAAGCTGCTTAACCCTTTGAGTGCTAAGCACTTTCCCACCTGGGTTCTAAGGTTTTTTAACTTTTTTTTTATTTATTTCAGATCCCCAAGACTTACACCATTGGAAAGGTTAGGCGATTACCTTTCCAATGGTGGGTCTTGGGGGTCTGTAGCTGCTTAGATGCCTGAGATACAGGCTTCTAAGCAGCATGCCCCCTGCTACTATATTTAACATGTTAATGTTAAATAAAGTTGCGCGGTGACGTCATCACGTTTATTGCGCGTGAAGTCACCATGCAAAACGGGAGCCCCGGCGATGCCTTTCATTATGCAGCACCGATCGCCGGGGTAGGAGCGGGTGGGAGCCCCCAGATCTCCCTCAAGTTGGGAGAGTGCTAGTGACGGCTCTGAGCCGTCATTAGTACCAGAGTGGGAAACTCTGTGACGGCTCCGAGCCGTCATTAGTACCAGAGTGGGAAACTCTGTGACGGCTCCGAGACGTCATTAGCACTCAAGGGGTTAAAATTGCATGCTCTATCTGAATCATGGCAGAAAATAATGTAGATTTAATATCCCTTTAAGCCATCTTGACGTGCCTACTACTTTACAGGGTACTTTGCCGAGCATAGCCTGTTGACGTAGTAACTACGTCCAACCTGCTCCTTCATGCTTTGGTCCCAGCTGTCAGCTCTGACACCACAGCCAGAGGTCTTCATATAGCAAGGAAACAATGACAGGGTCAGGAGGGAGGCGGGTGGGCGGCTCATCATCGGAGGGGGCGTGATCGATATGCTACAGAAAGGGGGAGGGATCCACTGTACTAAAAAAAATTAGACATTAGAGGGGAGACAGCTGCCAGGTCCCAAGATGGAGGACACTAGTAGAGGGGGGAAGGTTTGAGAGTTGTTTGGGAAGGATCAGGAAGGTGGGATTGTAAGGGGGATCTTACACTGCAGAAAATGAAAATGAAAAAAAAATATTTTTAAAAATTCCCTAAAACTTTATAGTGGCAGACAGTCTGCAGTACCTAAGATGGTGGTGACCAGTGGGGGTGAGGGAGTGAAAATAGCTGTTTGGGAAAGATCATGTAGAGATCAGGGGGTGGTGTCAGCTGGGAGGATAATCTTCAAACTATACAGCTAAATGTAACCTTACTAGCTATCTAAATAACCCCATCACTGATAATAATTTGAGGTGTGGTGCACAGCTGCAATTAGCAACCGTTTAATTACCAAAAAGCAATGACAAATCCATACATATCTGCTGTATCTGAACAAACCACTTATGTTATGTTATCTGCTGTATCTGAACAAACCACTTACATTATGTTATCTGCTGTATCTGAACAAACCACTTATGTTATGTTATCTGCTGTATCTGAACAGACCACTTATGTTATGTTATCTGCTGTATCTGAACAAACCACTTACATTATGTTACCTGCTGTATCTGAACAAACCACTTACGTTATGTTATCTGCTGTATCTGAACAAACCACTTATGTTATGTTATCTGCTGTATCTTAACAAACCACTTACGTTATGTTATCTGCTGTATCTGAACAAACCACTTACGTTATGTTATCTGCTGTATCTGAACAAACCACTTATGTTATGACTGCACTAGTGGTATGTAAATAATTTCAGTGAGAACCCCAAAGTTTGTGAAAAAGTAAAAAAAAATTTCAATATGATCGCATTTGGCGGTGAAACAGTGGCATGAAATATACCAAAATTGGCCTAGATCAATACCTTGGGTTGTATACTAAAATAAATGTGTAGTTTTGATAGGGAAAACAAAACAAGGCTCTATTTCTATTTAAACAGAGTGATAGCAAAAATTCTCCGGTCTTTAGTGCAAGTTTTCCTCTGAAATTCCCCATCCTGAAAGGGACATTAAACACTTTGAGATGGTAATATAAAATGATAAATTGTATATATAAAACAACTCTGCAATATACTTTCATTATTTATTTTGTCCTCTTTGCCTGTAATTCCATTCTGAAATTGTGAGATTTTCCGTTCCTGTTAGAAATGGAAGTGCAGAACACTGTTCTATTCCACACAGCCATTGGCTGCACACTCTAGTGACCTATTTATAACTGTCCCTAATTGGCCACAGCAGAGAAGGTAACACAAGTTACAACATGGCAGCTCCCAGTGTTTTATAGACACTAAAACTTTACACTTATTTTGTCACTTTTTAAACAACTAATGAAACTTTAAAAAATACATCTACATGTTAGTCATGGACTAATCTTTTCTTTGAATGCATCATTCTATCTAGCGTGTATTTAGTGTTTAATGTCCCTTTAAGGGATTAAAGGGACATAAAATCCCAAAATGTTCTTTCATGATTTAGATAGGTAGAACATACAACTTTCCATTGAACTTATAATATCACATTTTCTTTGTTTTCTTGTTATCCTTTATTGAAAAGCAAAAAGATAAGTTCAGGTTTGTGCACATCTCTGCAGCACTATATGGCTACCTATCTATATATCTCTTTAACTAAGAATAATATCTTTCTAATGATATATTATACATATAAACATATATACAGGTATATATATATCTTTGGAGATGTTAAAGCCCTTTTGTCTGACTTTTTTTTTCTAACACTTGAGACCTCATATCTTTGAGCCTTTATAACTTTGTTGTGCAATATTTTTGTAATAATTTTTATTAGATAGTGTTATTATGAGTGTAACTGTACTTTGTAATGTATTTTTTATGTTTTTTGTGACACTTATTTGTTTCGTGAAACAGTTAACCAGAGCTCTGAGGACGCGCTATCCCAATGAGCATTAACCTCAATTGCGCTTAAGCTATCGCATTTACTTTCAACTTGTAATACAAGCGAAAAACCCGACACGTGTAAACACCCACGATAAACCCCTTTTCACTTCCATTTAACTGTTAGCGCTCCACTAGTAATCTGGTCCCAAATGAGTGCCATCAGATCCCCCTGTATTTCTAGAAAAAGACAGCAAAAAAGTTTTCGTCACTACATAAATAATTTGAGCCCATACATTGTTAAATGTAGTCAGCGTATGCTTGTAAGCTAGTAGTGAGTGTATAACACTTGTACAGACTTGCGTGTTACCCAGTCAGTGAGAGAATGCCTAGTAGCCAGTACTGGAGGTAACATTCTTTACACTTTTTCTTTGATTTACGTACAGAACTCTTGGCATTGTGAAGATTTGTGGTACCATAACACTTGGACAGGTCTACTAAATCAACTAACAATATGATGAATAAAGCAGATGCAGTGCAATTTGATTGGTATATCGCTACAGGGAAATTAAAGTCATAGATTCAGATAGAGCATTCAATTTTAAGAGAGTTTTCACTTTACTTTTATAATAAAATATACCGGCTCTTGGTATCCTTTTTTTGAAAAGCATACCTACATGTACTACTAGCAGTTAGCTTGTGATTGGTGGCTACAAACATATGCCCTTGTCATTGGCTCACTAAATGTGTTCAGCTAGCTCACAGACATATGTTGAAGTTTACATTAAAGGGACAGTCAACACCAGAATTTATTGGGGTCAGTTTATTAAAGTCTGACGAACGTGATACGCTGTGATACAGCTGTCCGTATTCAGCATTGCACAAGCAGTTATAGTGAACTGCTTGTGCAATACTGCCCCTGCAGATTTGTGGCCAGCAGGGGGTGTTAATCAGCCCGATCGTATAGGATCGTGCGGATTGCTGTACGCAGCCTCAGAAGTGGCATATGAGTTAAGGAGCAGAGATTTATAGACCACTGCTTCTTAACTCCTGTTTCCAGCGAGCCTAAAGGCTCGCGTGGAAACAGGGTGAATTGGCCCAATTTGGCCAATAATAAATTGACCCCTTATTGTTTAAAAAGATTGATAATCCCTTATTACCCATTCCCCAGATTTGCATAACCAACACAGTTATATTAATAAACTTTTTACCTCAGTGATTACCTTGTATCTAAGCCTCTGCAAAACTGCCCACTTCATTAATTATTTTTAATTTAGGTATAGATTACGAGTGGAGCGCAAATGTTTGCGCCCGAGCTATAAGGGTTATATCGCTAGGGTTTGCGCTTATTAGGTTTACTAGGTTTTAGGAGCTGAAAGTAAACGCAATTGCAATTTACGCTAAAGTGATTACCTCGAATTGAGGTCTCTGGTTAACTGTTTTGCAAAACAAAAAAGTGTCACAAAACACATCAAAAATACATTACAAGACATAGTTACACTCATAATAACACCATCCAATAAAAATTATTCAAAGGCTCAAACATATGCAATCTCAGTTGCTAGAAAAAAAGGCATGCAAAGGCATTTAACATTAAGATACATACATATATATATAGATGTGTATATATATATATATATATATACTGTATATGTCTATATATGTGTACATATGTATTTATGTATTTATATGTGTATATATGTATTGATAGACATGTATACACATATAAACACCTAAATACAAATGTACACATATATAGAATTATATATATAAGTGCACTGGAACCCTTTGCCGTTAAGTAAATGAAAACATGTAAAAGCATATTTATGCAATATTCATATTTAATAATGGTTTTTACTATATATACTGTAAATATTATACTTTCCAATGTTCTGAAGATAGCAGAATATGTTCTAAGTATTTCTAAATAGATATTCCTATATATATATCTGTATATTTCTATACCTATACACAATTATATATATATATATATATATATATATATAAATATATATATATATATATATATATATATATATATATATATATATATATAGTTATAAATATATATTGTACTAAAATACCATTCAGATATATGTAGAAATATGTATTTATGAAAATAAGCATGCCAAAATAAAAAAATTAAAATTACAGAAAAAAAACAAAGCTATCCAAAATAAAAAATGTAAACCTAAACTAATACCCCTATAAAAAATCCCCCCAAAAATAAAAACTCCAGCTAATCTAATACTAAACTACCAATAGCCCTTAAAAGGGCTTGTGTAGGGCTCTTTTACCTAAACAAATTACCAATTACCCCCAACAGTAAAATCCCCCACCCACCAAACCCCCCAAAATAAAAAACTAACACTAAAAAAAAACTAAACTATCCATTGCCTCTAAAGGGGCATCTGTATGGGCATTTCCCTTAAAAGGGCATTCAACTCTTTTACTACCCTTAAAAGGGAAATCAGCTCTTTTCCAGCCCCAAAAACCCTAATCTAAAATAAAAGCCACCCCAAAAAATAAAAAAAAGTCTAAGACTAAGCCCCAAACAGGTACTCACCTTTCCTGAAGTCCGGGGGAGTTCTTCTTCCAGACGGCTCCATCATTTTCTATCTTCATCCGGAACAAAGGCGGCGCGGAGTGGAGGTACGGAACTATCTTCCCTGATGCATGGATCCTCAGCGGCGGTCCTCAACGGCAGCGGTCCTCGGCAGTGGCATTTAAGACCGATTTGGACCACCGCTGCTGAAGATCGCCACTGAGGACCGCCGAAGAGAAGCGCCGCTGAGGATCCTTGCTTTGGGGAACCCAGCTCCGCACCTCCGCTCTGCACAGCCTTCGCTCCGGATGAAGATAGAATGAAGATAGAAGATGATGGAGCCGTCTGGAAGAAGACCTTCTTTGCCGGACTTTAGAAATGGTGAGTACCTATTTGGGGATTAGATTTAGGATTTTTTTTTCTTTTTCTTTTTTTTTTTCTTTTTAAGATAAGGGATTTAATGGGCTTTTAAAATAGCTGGATGCCCTTTTAAGGGCAATGCCAATACAAATGCCCCTTTAAAGGCAATGGGTAGTTTATTTATTTTTTAGTGTTAGGTTTTTTTTATTTTGGGGGATTTGGTGAGTGGGGGGTTTTTACTGTTGGGGGGGACTTAGTATTTTTTAAACGTAAAAGAGCTGTTTAACTTAGGGCAATGCCCTACAAAAGGCTCTTTTAAGGGCTATTGGTAGCTTAGTTTAGATTTGGAGGTGTTTTTATTTTGGGGGGGCTTTTTTATTTTCATAGGGATTAGGTTTATTTTTTTTATTTTGATCATTTTGTTTATTTTTTTTCTGTAAGTCAGACTTATTTATTTTTTGGAATGTTAGATTATTTTTGTGTGTGTTAATGTTAGAATTTTTTATTTTAATTGTAATTTAGTAGTAATTGGCGTTAATTTGAGAGTGTTAGGTTAGGGGGCTTAGTAATTTTTTTTTTTTTTTTTTTTTAAATAATTTTTTTATTGAGGTTTTACATAATATACATAAGAGAAAAAAACATTAACCGCCTTTTGGCATTGGAGAATAATACAAATACAATTGAACAACATATTTCAACAATTATATGAATCGCAATAGATAGGCAGATGAAACCTCGATTTTATAATATATTAGCATAGGTGTCTGACCTATTGAAATCTTAAGTTTTAGGCCAAATGGCTTGTATATATAGCAAATAACTGGAGGTCAGATATATAGCTCTTTACGAGCTGCAAGAAGAGAAGAAATGGGTATACGTTGTGTGGAGGGGGAATTTCAGCGGGTAAGCACCGCTATCAATATAAGGGGAGGGTTGGAGGGTGGGTCCATAAGTATGAACACAAATATCTGCATCTACAGTCAGACGTCATATAAGATATAGGATATAGTAGGACCTAAAAAAAAACAAAAAAAAAAGGACAAAAGTCTTTGGAGAATTAGTTAATTAAGATAATGCTGATGAAGGCTATACTCCAATTAATATCTTAATATGTCTAGGAGTCCATAGGGGTGTTCATCAGCAGGGGTTAGCATTATATATATAGGTTAGTGACTGATATGGACGCATATTCAAATAGTAAGGGGATTTCGAGATGTATGGGTTTACTGAATAACTGGTATGCAATATGCTGCAATGATGGTTCTAACCATGTGCCCATGCCATGACTACTAAACATAAATACACATAGGTGGGGTATCAAAAATAGCGAAACGAGAGATCATCAATAATATACGAGTTCTGATACAGATTAATGAGACATATTAGATTAAGGGTAAACTCTAGCAGGAAATGCCCAAATAATCTGCCTAGTTCTGCAGTAATTGCTTACGTATGGAACCTATTGTATATCATTGAGGCCAGATAACAGATAATAACTAAAATATCTGCAGATTGTGCAGGCTGCCCGGTCGTTCGGTTGAGTTAATGAGTGTGGGTGACAGTCATATTATTTTGTCCAAGGGTTATATTGAACTAGTGTTCTGAATATCATAAGCTACAGCCATCGGTACCATCTTCGTCAGAGGTGGCAAAGGATGGACACGTACAAAACAGACAACCTCCTTCAGAATTAAGAAACCTCTATAGTCCAGTGTGATTGTCATGTTATGCTGGTTCGTAAGACTTGATAGTAAGTAGATTGGGCTTAATGAGAACTGACCTGCTGGGGTATACAATATCAGAGAGGATAGTCTTGAGTAGTTTTAAACTGCTTTTTATTATCAAGGCCTTAATTGTAACGATTATATATAAAAGTCCATATCCTGAGGGGATATAATAAACTGTCCTCGCAATGTTTGAGACTTGGGTGAATGTAAAGCTAGTTAATAACTTTTTTTCCCCTTATCTTCTCTTTTTACTAAATCAACGCCTTAAGTAAGGTATATAGGAGGAGTACATAAAAAGTTGCAGCAAGTCAATATACCCCAGAGAATCCAAACCCAGTACTTAAGATGTAGGTGCCAGGATATAGGTTTATAGTGGTTCTAGCCATGTTATTGTATGTATTAGTGAAGTAATATTAGCGTATGCATTGGGGTGACCTCCATACAGTATAAGTCTCCCTAGCCAGACAGTTAGTTGTGCAGGTTTATTTTAAATAAAGTATAAGGCTCTATCACCTGACTAACCAACTTTTAAGACCCACTTAACAGAGATTAAAGCCCTAGATAAACCTGCATCATAAAAAGAATCATACAAGTTTCAGAGGCATCACATGAACTTATAAACAATTATGAGAACACAGAATATCAAATACATTAAGTGAGCAGGATAGCAAGGAAGCAAAAACTTATATTTGTGGGCAAATCTAAAACAAACTATATTTTAGCTAAGACTTGTAGCTTAAGGTCCAAAGAATTGTCCCTCTTAGATAAACATGTTCAGGTAACTATTAGTACTAGGTTAAAATTAGATAAAGTAATCACAACCTGAGAGCCATTATCAGACACATGAAACCAGGTATTATTCCCCAGCATCATTCATAATAAGAGCTGTGTGTACAGAGCTGTATATGGCAAACAGTCACGTAGTGTATACAGTTAATAGATCTAGCAAAGAGTCCCGTTGCTCCATCCCCTGGTTGTATAGATGAGTGGAATAGAGAAATACATGAGGATCGCTTAGATGAGAGGAAAGTCCATGTGAGACATGGATTACTGCCTCACAGAGCTTGGCCATCCAAACTAACACCAACCTATTGCAGAAATGCTCTAGATGCTGTATTAAATATGTGGATGTCTATAACAAAGGGTCTAAGGCTCTGACTGTTAACCATTTTCATGCGTACTCAGTGTACTAATAAACTATATTTCACAAAGGAGAGTAGGTGGAATAAAGTTCCGGTGTAGGGCAGAAAGTCAAGAAGTTTTGTAGAATAATTTTGCTCTCCACAGTACATGTCGACTATAAAGCGATAAAAAAGCATGTGGGGAGTCAGCTAAACCATTTACCCTATCCCAATTCTGAGGGCTGAAGCTGCTGAGAAATACTGGCCGATAGCCACGCTGTCCTCACTAAGATAGGCCTTCTGGTGTTGCAGGGCGAATCTGTCAGGGCATCTTGATCCATATAGATATAGTGCTCTCTCACTTCCACCCGGGAGCCCCAGAGCACTAGACGAATGCCTGCAGTACGTGTTAGGCACAGAGTCAGCTGTGTGCTCATAAAAATATAAAGAACTGTGTGTTCGCTGACCGGATTTCACCGGGTGCTGGTTATCATATCGGGCCACAGTACTTACTGGCAATCGATTCTCCACTGTGTCCTCAGAGTCGAGTAGATCTCCCGGTGTACAGGAGGTCAAAGGGAGATAGGATATATGCAAACGGTGTACAGCAGTAGTAACCGCACTTAGCTGCTTAAAGGATTGAGCAGTGGGCATCGGCATATGAGCTGCAGAATCCACTCACTCTACTATAACTGTTGACACCTCTTCCCTGCTTTCAAAGCCACGCTGCAACTCATACTTAAGGTCATGAAACGGGTGTGTCATGCGCTGGTCCAAATCTGCCAAGAGAGCCCTTATTTCACAATAGGTATCCCCCATAATAAAGCAGTAGAACGTATTGTCTTTAGCCAGTATAGCTGATTTACCGTAGTTAAAGAAGTTTAAGATGAAGCGTAGTAGTTCTCATCACATGGCTGCACTTTACAGCGTAATTTATCTTGATATCTCCCAAAGTGGTGCAATTGTGGTCTTATTTTGTGTAGCAAAAGAATATCTCAGTACTCATCCATGAACAGAGCGATTTAAAATTAATTATATGCCGTAAATCCTTAAAATTCAAGCTTAAAACCAGGAGCTGTATAAGAACACGTCTGGTCTCCTTAGCGGTTGGCCCCGCCCCCCCCCCGGGGGCTTAGTAATTTAATTAGTTATTTGCTTTGTGGGGGTTGGCGGTTTAGGAGGTAATAGGTTAATTAGGTTTATTGCGATGTGGGGGTTTGTCTGTTTAGGGGTTAATAGTATAATTAGTTAGTTAGTGCTGTAGGGTTTAGCCGTTTAGGGGTTAATATTGTAATTTATTTAGTTGGCATTGTGGGGGTTTGGTGGTGTAAGGGTTAGGTAGTTTCTGTTGTGGAAGTTTAGTGATTTAAGGGTTAGGTTTTTTTTATTAATACTTAGTACGGGCGGTTATGTTTATTTTTTTTTCTTAATACTTTGTGTGGGTGGCTAGATAGTATAGATAGAGCATATACTGTTATGTACAGAACATTGGAATATGACATTCATATTTTTATGTTGGTTTAGCGCAAATGAGAAAATGCGATTGTGTTTGTGCAAGAGTGGAGTGTTTTTTCCCCCACTTTTTTCCCCCCACTTTTTTTCCCCATTGACTTCTATGGGGGAATAAGTGAACACACACTAGATATTCTAACTTCAGATTTTGCGCTAGTCGGGTTACCGCTAGAGTGAAAACAGTTAACTTTCAACTCATAATACGAATGCAAAAATCTTACTTCTAGCACAATCAACACTGAAGCGGGAGTGTTACTTTGCGCATAAATCGTAATCTAGCCCTTAATTGGTTATATTTAACATCTTAAATGCATTAGACTTCTGTCCAACAGATCATTTTATATATATATATATATATATATATATATATATATATATATATATATATATATATGTATATTATATACTGTATATGACAAGGACCCCATGTTCAGTCCATTACAGTTTGCTGAGTATGAATGTTGTATTCAGTGTGCTGATTTTTTTTTTACCTTGTCTTTTGTGGCATTCTAATCCATTGAAAAGTCTAGCAAAAGTCTAGTCTAGCAAAAGCCATACTAACTACAAATACAATATTAACCTTTTAATGACCAATTACGTACCCTGTACTTATCTGGTCTTTCCATGGCAGTGCCATTTTAGTGTGCTATTCTAGCAAGCCTTCCTCATGGAGGGAGGGACTAAACAAGACCCGCGCTAATATAGCCACACAATCCATTAAGGATCAGCGACATACAGGGTATTTTGCAGTTATTAAGGGGTTAAAGGAAAATCAAGTATTCATACACTTGGATCGAGTATACATTTAAAAATATAAGAAACAGTATTTTCTTAGCATATAAAAGTAGATTGCAGTAGATACATTCACTAGTCCTTACTATTGGGTTGTATCATACATTGAATGTACCTTTTTATATACTATATTGTTACAAGTAATGCAGCATTTTTGTGTGGGTTGGTCTATTAAGTGTGTTAACACTCATCACAGTAAGAGGGTGTTGTTATAATTGTTATCCAATAGGATGTGACATGTAATTATTTTAACCGGTGTGACACTAGGCACTACTTGCTATGATTATGGCTACCAGGAGTTAAGAGCTTTCTGGGCTAACGCCGGTTCATAAAGCTCTTAACTACTGTGCTCTAAAGTACACTAACACCCATAAACTACCTATGTACCCCTAAACCGAGGCCCCCCCACATCACCGCCACTCTAATAAAAAATTTTAACCCCTAATCTGCCGACCGCACACCGCCGCAACCTACATTATCACTATGTACCCCTAATCTGCTGCCCCTAACACAGCCGACCCCTATATTATATTTATTAACCCCTTATCTGCCGCCCCCAACGTTGCCGCCAGCTACCTACAATTATTAACCCCTAATCTGCCGACCGGACCTCACCGCTACTATAATAAAGTTATTAACCCCTAATCCGCCTCACTCCCGCCTCAATAACCCTATAATAAATAGTATTAACCCCTAATCTGCCCTCCCTAACATCACTGACACCAAACTTCAAGTATTAACCCCTAATCTGCCGACCGGACCTCACCGCTACTCTAATAAATTTATTAACCCCTAAAGCTAAGTCTAACCCTAACACTAACACCCCCCTAAGTTAAATATAATTTTTATCTAACTAAATAAATTAACTCTTATTAAATAAATTATTCCTATTTAAAGCTAAATACTTACCTGTAAAATAAACCCTAATATAGCTACAATATAAATTATAATTATATTGTAGCTATTTTAGGATTAATATTTATTTTACAGGTAACTTTGTATTTATTTTAACCAGGTACAATAGCTATTAAATAGTTAATAACTATTTAATAGCTACCTAGTTAAAATAATTACAAAATTACCTGTAAAATAAATCCTAACCTAAGTTACAATTAAACCTAACACTACACTATCAATAAATTAATTAAATAAAATACCTACAATTATCTACAATTAAACCTAACACTACACAATCAATAAATTAATTACATACAAATACCTTACCAGCCCTTTCAAGGGCCTTTTGTGGGGCATGCCCCAAAGAATTCTGCTCTTTTGCCTGTAAAAAAAAAACATACAATACCCCCCCAACATTACAACCCACCACCCACATACCCCTAATCTAACCCAAACCCCCCTTAAATAAACCTAACACTAAGCCCCTGAAGATCTCCCTACCTTATCTTCACCACGCCGGGTATCACCGATCCGTCCAGAAGAGGCTCCAAAATCTTCATCCAAGCCCAAGCGGGGGCTGAAAGGGTCCATCATCGGGCTGAAGAGGTCCATCATCCGGCTGAAGTCTTGATCCAAGCGGGGGCTGAAGAGATCCATCTACCGGCTGAAGTCTTGATCCAAGCGGGGGCTGAAGAGATCCATCATCCGGCTGAAGTCTTCTATCAAGCAGCATCTTCAATCTTCTTTCTTCCGGATCCATCTTCATCCCGCCGACACGGAACATCCATCCTGGCCGACGACTTCCCGACGAATGACGGTTCCTTTAAATGACGTCATCCAAGATGGTGTCCCTCGAATTCCGATTGGCTGATAGGATTCTATCAGCCAATCGGAATTAAGGTAGGAAAATTCTGATTGGCTGATGGAATTCCGATCAGCCAATAGAATGTGAGCTCAATCTGATTGGCTGATTGGATCAGCCTATTGGATTGAACTTGAATCTGATTGGCTGATTCCATTAGCCAATCAGAATTTTCCTACCTTAATTCCGATTGGCTGATAGAATCCTATCAGCCAATCGGAATTCGAGGGACGCCATCTTGGATGACGTCCCTTAAAGGAACCGTCATTCGTCGGGAAGTCGTCAGCCAGGATGGATGTTCCGCGTCGGCGGGATGTAGATGGATCCGGAAGAAAGAAGATTGAAGATGCCGCTTGATAGAAGACTTCAGCTGGATGATGGATCTCTTCAGCCCCCGTTTGGATCAAGACTTCAGCCGGATGATGGATCTCTTCAGCCCCCGCTTGGATCAAGACTTCAGCTGGATGATGGACCTCTTCAGCCCGATGATGGACCTCTTCAGCCCCCGCTTGGGCTTGGATGAAGACTTCGGAGCCTCTTCTGGACGGATCGGTGATACCCGGCGTGGTGAAGACAAGGTAGGGAGATCTTCAGGGGCTTAGTGTTAGGTTTATTTAAGGGGGGTTTGGGTTAGATTAGGGGTATGTGGGTGGTGGGTTGTAATGTTGGGGGGGTATTGTATGTTTTTTTTTTACAGGCAAAAGAGCAGAATTCTTTGGGGCATGCCCCGCAAAAGGCCCTGGTAAGGTAAAAGAGCTTTTCTATTTTTATTTTAGAATAGGGTAGGGCCTTTGTTTTATTTTGGGGGGCTTTGTTATTTTATTAGGGGGCTTAGAGTAGGTGTAATTAGCTTAAAATTGTTGTAATATTTTTATAATGTTTGTAAATAATTTTTTTATTTTTTGCAACTTAGTTCTTTTTTTATTTTTTGTACTTTAGTTAGTTTATTTAATTGTATTTATTTGTAGGTATTTGTATGTAATTAATTTATTGATAGTGTAGTGTTAGGTTTAATTGTAGATAATTGTAGGTATTTTATTTAATTAATTTATTGATAGTGTAGTGTTAGGTTTAATTGTAACTTAGGTTAGGATTTATTTTACAGGTAATTTTGTAACTATTTTAACTAGGTAGCTATTAAATAGTTATCAACTATTTAATAGCTATTGTACCTGGTTAAAATAAATACAAAGTTACCTGTAAAATAAATATTAATCCTAAAATAGCTACAATATAATTATAATTTATATTGTAGCTATATTAGGGTTTATTTTACAGGTAAGTATTTAGCTTTAAATAGGAATAATTTATTTAATAAGAAATAATTTATTTTGTTAGATAAAAATTATATTAAACTTAGGGGGGTGTTAGTGTTAGGGTTAGACTTAGCTTTAGCTTTTAGTAGCTGTGAGGTCCGGTCGGCAGATTAGGGGTTAATAATTGTAGGTAGGTGGCGGCGACATTGGGGGCGGCAGATTAGGGGTTAATAAATATAATATAGGGGTCGGCGGTGTTAGGGGCAGCAGATTAGGGGTACATAGGGATAATGTAGGTTTGCGGCGGTGTACGGAGCGGAAGATTAGGGGTTAATAATAATATGCAGGGGTCAGCGATAGCGGGGTCGGCAGATTAGGGGCTAATAAGTGTAAGGTTAGGGGTGTTTAGACTCGGGGTACATGTTAGGGTGTTAGGTGCAGACTAAGGAAGTGTTTCCCCGTAGGAAACAATGGGGCTGCGTTAGGAGCTGAACGCTGCTTTTTTGCAGGTGTTAGATTTTTTTTTCAGCTCAAACGGCCCCATTGTTTCCTATGGGGAAATCGTGCACGAACACGTTTTTGAAGCTGGCCGCGTCCGTAAGCACCGCTGGTATTTAGAGTTGCAGTGGCGGTAAATTATGCTCTACGCTCCCTTTTTGGAGCCTAACGCAGCCCTTCTGTGAACTCTAAATACCAGCGGTATTTAAAAGGTGCGGGGGAAAAAAAACATGCGCAGCTAACGCACCCCATTGGCCGCAGAACTCTAAATCTAGCGGTAAGATAGCTACAATATAACTAATAATTACATTGTAGCTAGCTTAGGTTTTACTTTTATTTTACAGGCAAGTTTGTATTTATTTTAACTAAGTAGAATAGTTACTAAATAGTTATTAACTATTTAATAGCTATCTAGGTAAAATAAATACAAATTTACCTGTAAAATAAAACCTAACCTAAGTTACAATTACACCTAACACTACACTATAATTAAATTAAATCCCTAAACTAAATACAATTAAATACAATTAAATTAAATAAACTAAAGTACAAAAACAAACAAACACTAAATTACAGAAAATAAAAAATACAAATTGTTAAACTAATTACTCCTAATCTAATCCCCCTAATAAAATTAAAAAAAAAAAAAAAAAAAAAAAAAAAAATCCCTACCCTATACTAAATTGCAAATAGCACTTAAAAGGGCTTTTTGCAGGGCATTGCCCCAAAATAATCAGCTCTTTTACCTGCAAAAAAAAAATACAATACCCCCCAACATTAAAACCCACCACCCACACACCCAACCCTACTCTAAAACCCACCCAATCCCCCCTTAAAAAAACCTAACACTAACCCCTTGAAGATCACCCTACCTTGAGACGTCTTCACCCAGCCGGACACAAGTGGTCCTCCAGACGGGCAGAAGTCTTCATCCTATCCGGGCAGAAGAGGACCTCCAGACGGGCACAAGTCTTCATCCAGACGGCATCTTCTATCCTCATCCATCCAGAGCAGGGCGGGTCCATCTTCAAGCCAACCGCCGCGGAGCATCCTCTTCTTCCGATAACTCCCGACGAATGAAGGTTTTTTAAATGATGTCATCCAAGATGGCATCCCTTGAATTCCGATTGGCTGATAGGATTCTATCAGCCAATCGGAATTAAGGTAGGAAAAATCCTATTGGCTGATGCAATCAGCCAATAGAATTGAGCTCGCATTCTATTGGCTGATTGGAACAGCCAATAGAATGCAAGCTCAATCCTATTGGCTGATTGGATCAAGCAAGGCCCCGCAAAAAGCCCTTTTAAGGGCTATTTGTAATTTAGTATAGGGTAGGGATTTTTATTATTTTAGGGGGCTTTTTATTTTATTAGGGGGATTAGATTAGTTGTAATTAGTTTAAAATTCTTGTAATTATTTTATTATTTTCTGTAATTTAGTGTTTGTTTTTTCGTACTTTAGTTTATTTAATTTAATTGTAATTAATTGTAGTTAGTTTAGGAAATTAATTTAATTATAGTGTAGTGTTAGGTGTAATTGTAACTTAGGTTAGGGCTTATTTTACAGGAATATTTGTATTTATTTTAACTAGGTAGTTATTAAATAGTTAATAACTATTTAATAACTATTCTACCTAGTTAAAATAAATACAAAGTTGCCTGTAAAATAAAAATAAACCCTGAGATAGATACAATGTAACTATTAGTTACATTGTAGCTAGCTTAGGGTTTATTTTATAGGTAAGTATTTAGTTTTAAATAGGAATAATTTATTTAATTGTAGTAATTTTATTTTAAATTATATTTAAGTTAGGGGGGTGTTAGGCTTAGGGTTAGACTTAGGTTTAGGGGTTAACATATTTATTATAGTGGCGGCGACGTTGTGGGTGGCAGATTAGGGGTTAATAAATGTATTTAGGTTGCAGCGAGATTGGGGGTGGCAGATTAGGGGTTAATAAATATAATGTAGGTTTCGACGATGTTGGGGGGCAGCAGATTAGGGGTTCATTAGTATAATGTTGGTGGTGGCGGTGTCCGGAGCGGCAGATAAGGGGTTAATAAGTTTAAGATTAGGGGTGTTTAGACTCGGGGTTCATGTTAGGGTGTTAGGTGCAGACATAACTTTGATTTCCCCATAGGAATCAATGGACCTGCGTTAGGAGCTGAATGCTGCTTTTTTTGCAGGTGTTAGGTTTTTTTCCAGCTGATTCTGCCCCATTGATTCCTATGGGGAAATTGTGCACGAGCACGTTTAGCCAGCTCACCGCTACCGTAAGCAGCGCTGGTATTACAGTGAGATGTGGAGCTAAATTTTGCTCTCCGCTCACTTTTCTGTGGCTAATGCCGGGTTTGCAAAACCTGTAATACCAGCGTTGTCTTAAGTAAGCGGTGAGAAAAAAATGCTCGTTAGCACCGCAAGCCTTACCGACAAAAACTTGTAATCTATCCGTTGGTATTCTTTGTTGAAAAGTAGGGAGATAAGCTCAGTGCAGTACTTTATGGCAGCAAGAATGTTATACATTTCATAGAGTATTAGATGGCAGCACTATGTAGCGCTCCAGACATGTGCACACTACCTATCTAGATTTCTCTTCAACAAAGAATATCATAAGAACAAAGGAAATTTGACAATAGAAGTAAACAGGAATCTTTTTTTTTTTTTTATTGTATGTCCTGTCTGAATCACAAAAGAAAACAATTTGGGTTTCATGTCCCTTTAACGTAATAAATTTGGTTAACTAAGCAAACTATTGAACCAATAGAAAATGTGTTTATTCATTCATTCATTGCATTAAAGAACAAATATGAAAATGTTACAGCTGCTGTAGTTTAAAATGGCCTTTGTTTTGACACATAGGGCTCGATTTATCAAATGCCGAGCGGACATGATTTGCTATAGTGAATCATCTCAGCTGGACATCGCTGCAGGCAGACAACGTATGCTGTCCGCATTTATCAATGAAGACGCATTTCACCAGAAATGCTTGTGCAATGCTGCCCACTGCTCACTGGTGGCCAATCGGCTGCTAGCAGGGGCTGTCAATCGATCCCTTTAAAGGGACACTGAACCCTAATTGTTTCTTTTGTGATTCAGATACAGCATGCAATTTTAAGCAACTTTCTAATTTACTCCTATTATAAATTGTTCTTCGTTCTCTTGGAATCTTTATTTGAAAATTAGGAATGTAAGCTTATGAGCCGGCCCATTTTTTGTTGAGCACCCTGGAAAGCCCTTGATGATTGGTGGATGCATTTAGCCACCAATCAGCAAGTGCTACCCAGGACGGGGCTGAACCAAAGATAGTCAGGTTCGTAAGCTTACATTCCTGCTTTTTCAAGTAAAAATATCAAGAGAACGAAGAAAATGGATAATAGAAGTAAATTACATGTTCTATCTGAATCATGAAAGAAACACATTTGAGTTCAGTATCCCTTTAAAACTACTCTGGATGTAAATTATATCACTAAACCCTAACCATAATCTCTAACTGTAAATATAAATGTTATCAATAAAACTTAAACCCATAGTCTAACAGTAATTTAAACCCTAACACCGGTATGAAAGCATTTTAGCTCTAATAATGGACACAAAAAAAATTATTAAAAATATATGTATTGTGTATTTCTTTTTAAATAAATTGTGTATACATATTTTTTTCAGGGTGCCGGCAAGCCAATCAAGCTGATATTGTTTTTTTAGTGGAAAGCTCAACACGGATGGGAGATGCAACTTTTGAAAAAGTGAAGGATTTCCTTATTGGTTTTGTTTCTGGATTGGATGTTGGGATTAATAAAGTCCGTGTTGGTCTTGCTCAGTACAATGATGAAACCACTAAAAAATTTCTTTTAAATGAATATGCCCTGAAGAATGAAATTGTGGAAAAAATAGAAAACTTGCCTTATCTACCCGGTGGGGTGTTTACAGGACAAGCCTTGAAGTTTATCAACTCAAACTATTTCACAGAGTCAGCAGGCAGCAGAGCGGCTGAAAATGTAGCTCAGGTACTTATTGTAATCACTACTGGAGAGTCAGAGGATGGAATTTTGGAGTCAGCTAGAGAGTTAAAGTCAAAAGGCATCTCCGTATATGTGACTGGGATTAATGTCAGAGATGACGTTCAACTGCAGGAAGTGGCAAACAAACCAAGTGAAAAATTTATATATCAGCTTGATACGTTTGATGAATTTGATGATGTGGCTGGTTTACTTCTCCAAAATGTGTGCTTTGGCGTCATAACAAATATTCAAGGTATGAGTTGATTATGTTGTTTTTATGTGTTTAAAAATGTATAATGATATAGCCTTGTTTTCCAGGGTGGTTTTTATGGCACTTATATGTATTTAATGATCTAAAGGCATTCAGCTATTTATAGCTTAAAGGGATACTATAGTCAAAATTAAACTTTCATGATTCAGATAGAGCATGCAGTTTTAAGCAACTTTCTTATTTACTCCTATTATCAAATTTTCTTTGTTCTCTGTATCTTTATTTGAAAAAAGCTGGAATGTAGTAGGCTTAGGAGGTGGCCCATTTTTGGTTCAGCACCTGGGTAGTGCTTGGTGATTGGTGGCTACATGAAGACACCAATCAGCAAGCGCTACCCAGGTGCTGAACCAAAAATGGGCCACCTCCTAAGCTTATATTCTTGCTTTTTCAAATAAAGATACCAAGAGAATAAAGAAAAATTGATAATAGGAGTAAATTAGAAAGTTGCTTAAAAGTGCATGCTGTATCTGAATCATGAAAGTTTAATTTTGACTAGACTATCCCTTTAACATAGTAAATGATATAATTTAATATGCATCCAAACTCATCATAAGAACATGTGTTGTGTGTTTTACAGTTTGCAAAATAGGAAAAATAAAAAGTCCATCACAAAATGTGTCTAGAGAATAAAACAAAACCTTCCAGTTTACTTCTGTTATCAGACTGACCTTGCTCTCTTTGTATCTTTTGTATACTTTGGTCCTTGTCATGGGAGCATACATAAGTGTAGATGTCTTGAGAACTATATGGCAACAGTGTTTACAACAATGTTTGAAACACTGTTTTACATTATTGCAAACATGTCTGCCATTTAGTGCTCAAGACACATGCACACTCCTTTATCTATCTAGGTATGCTGGCATGTAAAGAAGCTATGTATAAAAAAGGATACTGTAAACAAGTTCATGTTAGATGTAAGCTGGAAAATGTTTTGTTTTTTTAATTGCTCTCTGAAAAATGAGTTCAGTTCTGAGTTTCATGCTCCTTTTACCTTTTATTGTTTGCTTGTTATTTTAGAATATTTGTATTATGTTGAATAAACTAAACATTTGAATAATGTTATGTCTGTAAAGGACAAAAAACAACTTAAAAATACATCTGCAAATTGTAATGTTTATGCCCATATGTGCTTTCAGTTAAATATCCATGTATTGCAGTGTTCCCATTGTATTTAAATGGAACATAAAAGTAAAACCTGAAATGCCCTCTAATTCATTTCAGTTTTAAAAAGAAAACTTTTTCCTGTACCCATATAATAGCAAAAATACTTCTAGTAACATAACTGTTTCAGTGATAAGTTTTAATGTTAACTGAACACATGAGCATATCCCCTGTTCAACATCATTCAAACACTATGCTTGTCAAAGAGCTGGGCTAGCACTATTCTATATAGTAGAAATGTAAAGTGATTCATCTCTGATGCAATATATGGTCTCTGAGATGTAAAGTGAGTCATCTCTGATGCAATATATGGTCTCTGAGATGTAAAGTGATTCATCTCTGATGCAATATATGGTCTCTGAGATGTAAAGTGAGTCATCTCTGATGCAATATATGGTCTCTGAGATGTAAAGTGATTCATCTCTGATGCAATATATGGTCTCTGAGATGTAAAGTGAGACATCTCTGATGCAATATATGGTCTCTGAGATGTTAAGTGATTCATCTCTGATGCAATATATGGTCTCTGAGATGTAAAGTGAGACATCTCTGATGCAATATATGGTCTCTAAGATGTAAAGTGATTCATCTCTGATGCAATATATGGTCTCTGAGATGTAAAGTGATTCATCTCTGATGCAATATATGGTCTCTGAGATGTAAAGTGAGTCATCTCTGATGCAATATATGGTCTCTGAGATGTAAAGTGATTCATCTCTGATGCAATAATATGGTCTCTAAGATGTAAAGTGATTCATCTCTGATGCAATATATGGTCCCTGAGATGTAAAGTGATTAATCTCTGATGCAATATATGGTCTCTGAGATTTAAAGTGAGTCATCTCTGATGCAATATATGGTCTCTGAGATGTAAAGTGAGTCATCTCTGATGCAATATATGGTCTCTGAGATGTAAAGTGATTCATCTCTGATGCAATATATGGTCTCTGAGATGTAAAGTGATTCATCTCTGATGCAATATATGGTCTCTGAGATGTAAAGTGATTCATCTCTGATGCAATATATGGTCTCTGAGATGTAAAGTGATTCATCTCTGATGCAATATATGGTCTCTGAGATGTAAAGTGATTCATCTCTGATGCAATATATGGTCTCTGAGATGTAAAGTGATTCATCTCTGATGCAATATATGGTCTCTGAGATGTAAAGTGATTCATCTCTGATGCAATATATGGTCTCTGAGATGTTAAGTGAGTCATCTCTGATGCAATATATGGTATCTGAGATGTTAAGTGATTCATCTCTGATGCAATATATGGTCTCTGAGATGTAAAGTGAGTCATCTCTGATGCAATATATGGTCTCTGAGATGTAAAGTGATTCATCTCTGATGCAATATATGGTCTCTGAGATGTAAAGTGAGTCATCTCTGATGCAAAATATGGTCTCTGACATGCAAAGGGAGACATCTGTGATGCAATATATGGTCTCTGAGATGTAAAGTGAGTCATCTCTGATGCAAAATATGGTCTCTGACATGCAAAGGGAGACATCTGTGATGCAATATATGGTCTCTGAGATGTAAAGTGAGTCATCTCTGATGCAATATATGGTCTCTGAGATGTAAAGTGAGTCATCTCTGATGCAATATATGGGGGCCAAATTATCAAGTTCCGAATGGAGCTTGGTGCCCCTTTCTAAAGACCGCTGCTCCATTACTTGTCCACCTGCTCTGAGGCAGAGGACATAAATCAACCCAATCGAATACTATAGGGTTGATTGACACCCCCTGTTAGCGGCAAATCTGCAGGGGGTGGAATTGCACCAGCAGTTCACAAGAACTGCTGGTGCAATAATAAATTCTGACAGCGTATGCTGTCGGCATTTATCGATGTGCAGCTGACATGATACGCTACATCGTATCAAGTCCACTCGCACTATGATAAATCTACCTCATGGTCTCTGAGATGTTAAGTGAGTCATCTCTGATGCAATATATGGTCTCTGAGCAGGTGCACTGTTTGAATGTAGGTACACAAGGAATATCTACATATGCTACATGCACCCTAAAAGCTATCAAAATAGTCAATAACTGACTAAAAACCTTTTTTACTTATGCATGTTCACTGCATTTATGCTTCAAATAAAAACTCTATTTTGGTTGTATGTTCCTTTAATGAATAGTGGAATTTAATCCATGAAAATGGCAGCACCCATTATTGCATTGCACATCTTTTCCAGAATCCCCTGCTCCAGTGGAAACACTCGGCTAGATTACGAGTTGTGCATTAGGGTAAAAGAGCAGCATTAAGAGGTCCTAACGCTGCTTTTTCCCTACCACTGCTATTACGAGTCTTGAAGGTTTAGGGTCACCACACACTTCTTTGGCCTCACCGCAAAACGACTTACGTAAACTTTGTAAAGTCTTTTTTCGATGGGACTTCCATAGCGCCGGTATTATGAGTTTGTAAGTCTAACCCTAACCCTAACATCCCCCTAACTTTAATATAATTTAAATAAATCTAAAGAAAATTACTACCATTAACTACATTATTCCTATTTAAAACTAAATACTTACCTATAAAATAAACCCCAAGCTAGCTACAATATAACTAATAGTTACATTGTAGCTAGCTTAGGATATATTTTTATTTTACAGGCAAGTTTGTATTTATTTTAACTTGGTAGAATAGTTATTAAATAGTTATTAACTATTTAATAACTACCTATCTAAAATAAATACAAAAGTACCTGCAAAATAAAACCTAACCTAAGTTACACTAACACTTAACACTACACTATAATTAAATAAATTAACTAAATTAACAACAGTTAAATCAATTAAATTAAATTAGCTAAACTACAAAAACCCCCACTAAATTACAGAAAATAATAAACAAATTACAAGATATTTAAGCTAATTACATCTAATCTAATAGCCCTATCAAAATAAAAAAGCCCCCCCAAAATAAAAAAAAAACCCTAGCCTAAACTAAACTACCAATAGGCCTTAAAAGGGCCTTTTGTGGGGCATTGCCCCAAAGTAATCAGCTCTTTTACCTGTAAAAAAAAATACAAACAACCCCCCAACAGTAAAACCCACCACCCACACAACCAACCCCCCAAATAAAATACTATCTAAAAAAACCTAAGCTCCACATTGCCCTGAAAAGGGCATTTGGATGGGCATTGCCCTTAAAAGGGCAGTTAGCTCTTTTGCAAGCCCAACCCCTAACCTAAAAATAAAACCCACCCAATACACCCTTAAAAAAACCTAACACTAACCCCCTGAAGATCGACTTACTGGGAGAAGTCTTCATCCAAGCCGGGCCGAAGTCCTCAACGAAGCCGGGGAAGTCTTCATCCAAGCCGGGCGAAGTGGTCCTCTAGATGGGCAGACGTCTTCATCCAGACGGCATCTTCTATCTTCATCCATTCGGCGCGGAGCGAGTCCATCTTCAAGACAGCCGACGCGGAGCATCCTCCTCTTCCGACGACTAAAGACGAATGAAGGTACCTTTAAGTGATGTCATCCAAGATGGCGTCCCTTAGATTCCGATTGGCTGATAGAATTCTATCAGCCAATCGGAATTAAGGTAGAAAAAAATCCTATTGGCTGATGCAATCAGCCAATAGGATTGAAGTTCAACCCTATTGGCTGACGCAATCAGCCAAAAGGATTGAGCTTGCATTCTATTGGCTGATTGGAACAGCCAATACAATGCAAGCTTAATCCTATTGGCTGACTGGATCAGCCAATAGGATTGAACTTCAATCCTATTGGCTGATTGCATCAGCCAATAGGATTTTTTTCTACCTTAATTCCGATTGGCTGATAAAATTCTATCAGCCAATCGGAATCTAAGGGACGCCATCTTGGATGACGTCACTTACAGGTACCTTCATTCGTCTTTAGTCGTCAGATGAAGAGGATGCTCTGCGTCGGATGTCTTGAAGATGGACCCGATCCGCGCCGGATGAATGAAGATAGAAGATGCCGTCTGGATGAAGATTTCTGCCCGTCTGGAGGACCACTTCACCCGGCTTGGATGAAGACTTCTCCCGGCTTCGTTGAAGACTTCGGCCCGGCTTGGATGAAGACTTCTCCCGGTAAGTTGATCTTCAGGGGGTTAGTGTTAGGTTTTTTGAGGGTATATTAGGTGGGTTTTATTTTTAGGTTAGGGTTTGGGCTTGCAAAAGAGCTAACTACCCTTTTAAGGGCAATGCCCATCCAAATGCCCTTTTCAGGGCAATGGGGAGCTTAGTTTTTTTTTAGATAGTATTTTATTTAGGGGGTTGGTTGTGTGGGTGGTGGGTTTTACTGTTGGGGGGTTGTTTGTATTTTTTTTTACAGGTAAAAGAGCTGATTACTTTGTTGCAATGCCCCGAAAAAGGCCCTTTTAAGGGCTATTGGTAGTTTAGTTTGGGCTAGGGTTTTTTTTTTTTTATTTTGGGGGGGGGCTTTTTTTATTTTGATAGGGCTATTAGATTAGGTGTAATTAGTTTAAATATCTTGTAATTTGTTTATTGTTTTCTGTAATTTAGTGGGTTTTTTTTGTACTTTAGCTAATTTAATTTAATTGATTTAATTATAGTGTAGTGTTAGGTGTTAGTGTAACTTAGGTTAGGTTTTATTTTACAGGTAAGTTTGTATTTATTTTAGCTAGGTAGTTATTAAATAGTTAATAAATATTTAGTAACTATTCTACCTAGTTAAAATAAATACAAACTTGCCTGTAAAATAAAAATAAATCCTAAGATAGCTACAATGTAACTATTAGTTATATTGTAGCTAGCTTAGGGTTTATTTTATAGGTAAGTATTTAGTTTTAAATCGGAATGATGTAGTTAATGATAGTAA
This sequence comes from Bombina bombina, assembly GCF_027579735.1. NCBI lineage: Eukaryota > Metazoa > Chordata > Amphibia > Anura > Bombinatoridae > Bombina > Bombina bombina. The sequence goes on from NC_069503.1 coordinate 432,567,654, forward strand.
CTTTTTCTCAGCCGGCTCTCCCCTTTGATTCCTATGGGGAAATCGTGCATGAGCACATACGACCAGCTCACCGCTGACTTAAGCAGCGCTGGTATTGGAGTGCGGTAATGAGCAAAATTTTGCTAAACGCTCACTTCTTGTCTTTTAACAACGGGTTTGTAAAAACTCGTAATACCAGCGCTGCAGGTAAGTGAGCGGTGAGAGAAAACTGCTCGTTTGCACCGCATAGCCTCTAACACAAAACTCGTAATCTAGCCGACTGTTTGTTAAATAGACATGAAACCAAATATTTTTCTTTCATGATTTAAATAGAGCATACGATTGTAAACAACTTTCCACTTAGTCTTCTATTATCATTTTTGCCTCATTCTCTTGGTACCCTTTCTTGAAAGAGAAAACATGCACTACTGGGAGCTAGCTGAACACATCGGTAAGCCAATCACAAGAAGCATATATGTGCAGCCACCACTGAGCAGCCAGCTCCTGGCTCCTGAGCCTACCTAGGTATATTTTTCAGCAAAGGATACCAAGAGAGTGAAGAAAATTAGATAAAAGAAGTAAATTTGGAGGTTTAAAATTGTATGTGCTATCTGTATCATGAAATACATTTTTTGTGTTTCATGTCCCTTTAAGGTTTTCTGTGGAAGTGTGTGAATGTGTTATTAATCTGTTGTGCATTTCTATGCAGTCTGTTCTCTTGTACATCTATGTATTTATTTACAATAACTAGTTTGTTGGTTGTAAGTCACAGAGCTATAGAAAAAACTACTATTTACAACCATTGGGCGCTCCTATACTTACTTGTATCTATTATATTTCTTTCAGCATATTCAAAGCGCTACGCAGATGTTGTGTTCCTGGTTGACTCCTCTACCAGCATGTCCAGTTCCATATTCCAGCAGATAAAAAACTTTGTTGTAGAAATAATAAGTCAGCTAGATGTAGGCATTAATAAATATCGTGTTGGATTGGCACAATACAGTGGCGACTCGGAGACTGAATTTTTACTGAATACTTATGAAACCAAAGATGAGGTGATAAATCATGTTCAAACTAAACTAAATTTTAAACGTGGTCCATTGAACACAGGACGTGCTCTGGATTTCCTGCGCTCAACTTTCTTCACAGAAGAGGCTGGGAGTCGCATTAACCAAGGAAACTCACAGTTTGTGGTGTTTATAACTTCAGCAAAATCAGCTGATGCTGTTGATCAGTCGGCACAGGAACTAAGAAGTATTGGAGTCACAACTATCTCCGTTGGGATTCAGAATGCTGATAAGCGAGAGCTGGAAACCGTGGCAACGCTACCATTTGCATTCCAGATAAAAGGCTTGCAGTCCATAAAAAATGTGCAAGACGATGTTGTCAATGTTATCTTAACTCAAGAAATGCTACAGTTTTCTGTGGTGGCTAGTAGTCCAGCAGGTATTATAGGCCTGACTATTTATGTCCATTTGATTTCGTGTTACTTCTCTGAAAGATCAACAGATATATGAAATAGCAGCAATTAAAGGGACAGTCTACTTTTTGTTTTTTTGTTTAAAAAGATAGAGAACACCATTACTACCCATTCCCCAGCTTTGCACAACAAACATTGTTATATTAATATACTTTATAACCTCTAAATATTTGCCTGTTTCTAAGCCCCTACAGGCCACCTCTTATCTCAGTGCAATTTATTAGCTTTTCACAGTCCGACAGTTATAGTTCATGTGTACCATATAAATAACAGTGTGCTCATTTCCATGAAGTTATGCAAGAACCAGCACTAATTGGCAAAAATGCAAGTTTGTTAAAAGCACTGAGATAAGGGGGGAGTCTGCAGAGACTTAGATACAAGGTAATCACAGAGGTAAAAAGTATATTAATATAACCGTGTTGGTTATGTAATACTGGGGAATGGGTAATATTGCGATTATCTATCTTTTTAAGCAATACAATTTTTCAAGTAGACTATCCCCTTTTTAAAAATTATTTTTTTATAAAAAAGAAGAAAAAACATGTTAAACTATACAATTAAAATTTGCATGAAATATACACTTGTGAGCAACTGCTACTTTAAATATTTATTAACTACTCACCTCACCTTTATTGGCTTAACAGGACACGCCTCCTGAGTCCTGACTATCAGAAAAAAAACTTAGAATGGTGGAATTTATGGTGTAAAAAATAGATAGTTTTTTCATTGAAAATATAAATAAATGATATCCATTTATTTTATTTTCACTTTATTAAAGCTATGACACATGAAGTAGTAGCAATAGTAGCCTAGCAGGTATTCTTAGACTTATTTATATCTATTTGATTTATTGTTATTTTATGAAAATAAAAACCCTTTTATAAGAAAATAACAAGAGCGATGTACAGGTGATACTAATAGTAGATACAATTGTAGGCTTTCAGGACACTGATGTCCCTACGTCAGCCAGTCTATTGAAAGCCTGCAATTGTATCTACTATTAGTTAGCTATTAAATGTATCACCTGTACATCGCTCTTGTTATTTTCTTATAAAAGGGTTTTTATTTTCTTTGAATACACTGGCTAACACTGTACTGCCCTTTATCTGCAACATCTTGTTATTTTATTAAAGGGACAACAGAGACATGAAATCATACTATCTATATTGTATACAAAATCATTTTTGTTTTAAAAAAAGGTTTGAGTAAAATCTGTTTAAATTAAAAATAAAACTATTAAAGAAGGCATGCTTTAAATAAAAAATTGAAAATCACATGACATCCTGAACAACTTATACTGATATGTTGATTACTCACTAGCTGATAGGCCAATTTTGAACAAACCTCCTGGCACTTGTCAGAAACAAATAAACTTATTACACTCTTTAACCTATGTTAAAAGGACATTAAACACTAAATACGTTTTGTAAGCATAGTATTGAGGTTATTCCCCTCCTCCCTCTAGCCATGGGTGACGCCATATTGAAATCTAGATTTCACTACATTTCAGTGCTGACCTGTTTGCACATGTGCAGTAACTCTCTTTCAGATGCCTGCAGTGTAACCTATGTTCCACAACAGCAGCACCCATGATTAGGGGAAGGTGCATGAATTATATGTGTTTAGTGTCCCTTTAATAAATGTTATAAAAACTATTTTTTGATGGAGCACAGTAAAAAACATAATTTATGCTTACCTGATAAATTTATTTCTCTTGTAGTGTATCCAGTCCACGGATCATCCATTACTTATGGAATATATTCTCCTTCCCAACAGGAAGCTGCAACACCTGGGATATGGATAGCTGATAGACAAGAGTGAGTCTCTGTCCAGTGAATTATTGTAAGACTTCTAACATCGCTAGGGAACTTCTGTTCCCCCTTGATGGCTGATGTAAGCCACAGTCGTGTATATTGTCCGACTGAGTATGATGTACCTCAGAGTTGCTAACTGAGGCCAAGTCTGAAGAGCATGGAATATCACTCCCAGTTCCAGAATATTTATTAGAAGGAGGGTCTCCTCCTAAGTCCACTATCCCTGAGCCTTCAGGGAGTTCCAGACTGCATCCCAACCTAAAAGGCTGGCATCTATTGTAACAATTGTCCCATCTGACCTGCGGAAGGTCATACCCTTGGACAGATGGACCCGACATAGTCACCAGAGAAGAGAATCTCTGGTCTCTTGGTCCAGGTTTAACAGGGGGACAAATCTGTGTAATCCCCGTTCCTCTGACTGAGCATGCATAGTTGCAGCGGTCTGAAATGTAGACGTGCAAACGGTACTATGTCCCTTGCCGCTACCATTAAGCCGATTTCATTCATGTACTGAGCCACCGAAGGGCGCGGATGGGATGAAAAAAAACACGGCAGAAATTTAGAAACTTTGACAACCTGGACTCCGTCAGGTAAATTTTCATTTCTACAGAATCTATCAGAGTCCCTAGGAGGGAAACCCTTGAGATTGGGGATAGAGAACTCTTTCCTTGTTCACTTTCCACCCATGTGATCCCAGAAATGCCAGTACTACGTCCGTATGAGACTGGGCAATTTGGATGTTTGACGCCTGTATCAGGATGTCGTCTAAATAAGGGGCCACTTCTATGCCCCGCGGTCTAAGGACCGCCAAAGCGACCCCAGAACCTCCATAAAGATTCTTGGGGCTGTAGATATCCCAAAGGAAAGAGCTACAAACTGGTAATGCCTGTCTAGAAAGGCAAACCTGAAAAAACGATGGTGATCTTTATGCATCACAATGTGAGGATAAGCATCCTTCAAATCCATTGTAGTCCTCTATTGACTCTCCTGGATCATAGTTAAGATGGTACGAATAGTTTCCATCTTAAATGACGGAATTCTGAGGAATTTGTTTAAGATCTTTAGATCCAAAATAGGTCTGAAGGTTCCCTCTCCTTGGGAACCACAAACAGATTTGAGTAAAAACTCTGTCCCTGTTCCTCTCTTGGAACTGGATGGATCTCGTACACAATGTAAGAATGCCTCCTTCTTTATCTGGTTTGCAGATAATTGTGAAAGGTGAAATCTCCCCTTTTTTTGGGGGGGAATCTTTGAAATCCAGAAGATATCTCTGGGATATAAATTCCAATGCCTAGGGATCCTGGGCATCTCTTGCCCACGCCTGGGCAAAGAATGAAAGTCTGCCCCCTATAGGATCCGTTACCGGATAGGGGTCCGTTCCTTCATGCTGCCTTAGAGGCAGCAGCAGGCTCCTTGGCCTGCTTATCTTTGTTCCAGGTCCGATTGTCTCCAGACCGCCTTGGACTGAGCAAAAATTCCCTCTTGTTTTGCCTTAGAGGAAGAGGATGCCACACCTGCCCTGAAGTTTTTAAAAGGTACGAAAATTAGACTTTTTTTTTTTTTTTTTTTTTTTCCCTTGATTTAGACCTATCCTGAGGAAGGGCATGACCTTTTCCTCCAGTGATATAAGCAATAATCTCCTTCAAACCAGGCCCGAATAGGGTCTGCCCCTTGAAGGGAAGTTAAGTAGCTTATTTATTAAAGTCACGACAGCTAACCATGATATAAGCCATAGCGCTCTGCGCGCCAGTATAGTAAAAAACAGAATTCTTAGCCGTTAGTCTAGTCAAATGAACAAGGCATCAGAAAACAAAGGAATTGGCTAGCATAAGCTTGTCAAATATATTCATCCAATGGAGTCGCTTAACTGTAAAGCCTCATCAAGAGACTCAACCCAGAACGCCGCAGCAGCAGTGACAGAAGCAATGTATGCAAGGGGCTGCAGGATAAAACCCTGTTGAATAAACATTTTTTATCCATTGGATCTAAAAAGCACAACTGTCCTCGTCAGAGGTAGTGGTACGCTTAGCTAGAGTAGAAACTCTTCTCTCCACCTTAGGAACTGTCTGCCAGAAGTCCCGTGTGGTGGTAACTATTAGAAAACATTCCTCTAAAAAATAGGAGGGGAAGAGAACGGCACACCTGGTCTATCCCATTCCTTATTAAAAAAATTTTTAGTAAACCTCTTTAGGTATTGGAAAAACATCAGTACACACCGGCACTGCATATTATTTATCCAGTCTACACAATTTCTCTGGCCCTGCGATTGTACACATTCATTCAGAGCAGCCAAAGCCTCCCTGAGCAACAAGTGGAGGTTCTCAAGCATAAATTTTAAATGTAGAAATATCAGAATCAGGTTAAATCATCTTCCCTGAGTCAAAAAAAAAAAAAATCACCCACAGACTAAGCATATTTTGAGGTAGTATCATACATGGTTCTTAAAGCGTCTGTATGCTCTGTATCTACCCCCAGAGCTAACTGCTTTCCTTTAATTTCAGGTAGTCTGACTAATACTGCTGCCAGAATATTATTCACCACCTTTGCCATGTCTTGTAAAATAAACGCTATGGGCGCCCTTGATGTACTTGGCGCCATTTGAGCGTGAGTCCCTGAAGCGGGAGTCGAAGGGTCTGACACGTGGGGAGAGTTAGTCGGCATAACTTTCCCCTCGACAGAATCCCCTGGTAAAGAAACGCTATGGGTGCCCTTGATGTACTTGGCGCCATTTGAGCGTGAGTCCCTAAAGCGGGAGTCAAAAGGTCTGACACGTGGGGAGAGTTAGTCGGCATAACTACCCCCACGACAGAATCCTCTGGTGATAATGTTTTTAAAGACAAAAAATGATCTTTATTGTTTAACATGAAATCAGTACATCTGGTACACATTCTAAGATGGGGTTCCACCATGGCTTTAAAACATAATGAACACAGAGCTACCTCTATGTCAGACATGTTAGAACAGACTAATAATGAGACTAGTAAGCTTGGAAAACACTTTAAATCAAGTTAACAAGCAAATATATAAAACGTTACTGTGCCTTTAAGAGAAACAAATTTTGCCAAAATTTGAAATAAAAGTGAAAAAAGGCAGTTAAACTAACAACATTTTTTACAGTGTATGTAACAAGTTAGCAGAGCATTGCACCCACTTGCAAATGGATGATTAACCCCTTAATACAAAAAACAGATTAACAAAACGAAAAATATGTTTTAAACAGTCATAACAGCTCCTACTTTTGAAGCCCTTTTGAGCCCTTCAGAGATGTCCTATAGCATGCAGGGGACTGCTGAGGGAAGCTGAATGTCACTGTTTGTAATTTTAACTGCACCAACTGTAACTTTTATACTATAACAGTGGAAAGCCTCAGGAAACTGTTTCTATGCAAAATTTAAGCCAGCCATGTGGAAAAAACTTAGGCCCCAATAAGTTTTATCACCAAACATATGTTAAAAAAACGATTAAACATGCCAGCAAACGTTTTAAAAACACATTTTAACAAGAGTATGTATCTCTATTAATAAGCCTGATACCAGTCGCTATCGCTGCATTTAAGGCTTTACTTACATTACTTCGGTATCAGCAGTATTTTCTTAGTCAATTCCATTCCTAGAAAAATATTTTACTGCACATACCTTATCTGCAGGAAAACCTGCACGCCATTCCCCCTCTGAAGTACCTCACTCCTCAGAATGTGTGAGAACAGCAAATAGATCTTAGTTACGTCTGCTAAGATCATAGAAAAACGCAGGCAGATTCTTCTTCCAAATACTGCCTGAGATAAACAGCACACTCCGGTGCCATTTAAAAATAACAAACTTTTGATTGAAGAATAAACTAAGTAGAAAGCACCACAGACTCTCACAACCTCCTATCTATGTTGAGGCTTGCAAGAGAATGACTGAATATGGCAGTTAGGGGAGGAGCTATATAGCAGCTTTGCTGTGGGTGGACTCTTGCAGCTTCCTGTTGGGAAGAATATATTCCATAAGTAATGGATGATCCGTGGACTGGATACACTTAACAAGAGAAATAAAAAAATGTCCCTTTAGGATGCCATAAACTTTATATTTTTAATGTTTTCATTTTCTATTGTTGCCTTTGCTGTGATTTTTCTTTTTCTACTCTTCCTTCTAGTTTGCTCCAGCGCTACAGTTGCTGATATAGTTTTCCTAATTGATGAATCTAGTAGCATTGGTTCTACAAATTTTCAGCTGACCAGAGTGTTTCTGCACAAAGTTATTAACGCATTGGATATAGGTTTAAATAATGTCAGAGTGGGCTTGGTTCTGTTCAGTGATGAGCCCAGACTGGAGTTTAAGTTGAACACATTTGATCAAAAATATGAAATTTTGGACTCAATAACTAAGCTCCCATACAGAGGAGGAAATCCCAACACTGGTGCTGCAATTGAGTTCTTGAGGAAGAAGCTTTTTACTAAGCAAAATGGCGGCAGAGCACACCAAGGTGTCCAGCAGATAGCCGTGGTCATGACTAATGGTCAGTCAAAAGATAATTTCACCAAGAAAGCTGCAAAACTAAGACGTTCAGGTGTAGAAGTGTTTGCTGTTGGCTTTCAGAACGCCAACATGACCGAACTGAAGCGCATAGCGTCTCACCCTCCTCGGAAACACGTCACTAATATTGAGTCTTTTCTGCAACTTCCAAATATTGAGAAAAAACTAAAGAAGCGACTTTGCAACGAAATAGTTTCACAGTCTTTTGTAGTTCCTGCATTTGCCCGTACACTGAAAACAGGTTAGTAATGATCTAAAAGGCATATAAATATTTTATAAATGCCTACACTTTATTATACTTTTGGGAGCAAATAAGAGTTATGTTGATGTTGAAATGTGTATTAAATATAATTTCATCATTTTCATTGTGCCAAAATGTAATCAGCTATTTGGAACAAAATAAAAATTTATATTCTTTATTCAATATTGATATTAATATTAAAATCAGGGCTATAGTTACTCAAGAGAACACATTGTTCTTTTACATTTACACTGTTTGTGGTATGCCAGAAAATATAAGGTTACACTGAGTGAACAGTGTTAGCACCAATATGGGTTACACATGGTGAGCTGTGATCTTAAGATATAAATGACAAATATTTACATTATATATTGGCAGACAAGGCTGGTGTGAGATATTACGCTGCTTGAGTCCAAGAATGAAATGACACCCCTCCCATATTTCCATCCATTACAATCTAAATCCAACCATAGGCAACAGTCATAAGGATTAAAGTTTAGCAGATTGATGTTTCTCACAAGAACCCCATGTGAGAGACATTTCTCTTAAGAACAATATTAGCCTCATGTGCCACCTCTCTCTAATGCCTTGTGGGTCCTCTAGTCCCATGTGGTCCCATTATAGAGCTGACCACCTTTTTTAACCAAACTAAAATTAAACATAATCTAGGTAAAGTAAACCATCTATATTTTTTGTATTTATTATACAGTGAAACAACCAAGTAATTTAGTTCATTTTAACACCAGCAACAAGGCAAATCAAGGTGTTTAATCCTTTCAAAAGAGGCGAACACATAGATAAACTACCACTTGGGAACTGAATGGGTCAACTTCAGTTTCCCATGGGATCTGCAGTTCTTTGGGGCTCCTGAGTTTTTTTTTTAACTATGTGTTAAACACATAGAAATGCAGTGTTGCTAGTGTTAAAATTACACATGCTAATGAATTAGAGCATGGAACTTTTTCCCCTTTAAAGAAAAACTAACTTAACATGAAGCAATCAGGTAATGTTTTAATGGCAAAAGAAAACTTTAAATAGATATTATATCTGTAGCCAGATGTTCTTACATTAGTTCCGTCTATTGTTAGTCATTAGGGGCTGGTTCAGCCTTTGAGTGACAGCCTGGTTTCTGACAACTAATAACAATGACAACTATATTTTTTTCTCTCATTTATTTTATTATTAGAAATGTATTTCATAGTCTTTAGAACTGATTCTCAAAAACTTACTGGCATGGAAAGAAATCATCAGCTTAGCTCACTGAGCACATAAAGAATATTAGTGAACTTCCCCTTAGTGAGATACATGGTTCCAAATATAAAAATCTCCTTTAAAACTATCTCTGATTAGCATTGTGATATGAAGCATCCTATAGAATCTCGCCATACTGGAGAGTTTTAGAGAATGGGGCCCACAGTAAGGTTATTCTTTGTTTATACTTAGCTCCTTTCTATGAAAGCTTACCTACGTAGGCTCAGTATTGTGCATGTGTCTCAAGTACTATATGACATTAGTGTATGCAACAATTTATAAAATTGTGACAAATATTGTTGCAAACACAACTCAAGAAACATACACACTCACAAGTCTACTATGAGCTAATTTGAAAGGTATATAATGTATGTAATATAAAATCTATTCAGGGTTTAGGTTTGAAATATCTTATAATTATTGCTATATTTTAGGCTGCGTGGACACAGAAGAAGCGGATATTTACTTTCTGATTGATGGCTCTGGTAGCATATATCCAGAGGACTTTATTGACATGAAAAATTTTATGATAGAATTAATAAGCATGTTCCAAGTTGGGGCAAACAGAGTGCGCTTTGGGGTTGTCCAATATTCTGATGTCCCTCAGATTGAATTTACTATCAATGAGTACTATACTCAGAAGAGTTTAAAGGAAGCAGTTAAACAAATTTACCAGCTGGGCGGTGGTACGAGGACAGGAGACGCATTGAAGTCCATGGTAAACCTCTTTATGAAAGCGGTAGCCGACCGCAAGAATAAAGTCCCTCAATCTTTAGTCGTCATCACTGATGGTGAATCTCAAGATCGGGTAACTGAAGCTGCAGCAGAAATTCGAGGAAATGGCATTACTGTTTATGCTATTGGTGTTCAAAATGCTGTGGAAGAGCAGCTGAAAGATATTGCAGGGTCAGAGGACAAGATGTTTTTTGTCAATAATTTTGATTCACTTGATCTAATCAAGCATGACTTGGTCCGTGATATCTGCTCGCCAGAAGGTAAGGCTGTTATTTGTTTGTTTTAAGTCACAATGTACTGAATAATAATATGTGATTATCCAGAGATGTATTTTGGGCACTAATCTTTATTTGTTTATGGTAGTTACTAGCTTTGAATTATTTTCTAAATGAATTGAAGTTAAAGAGGCAGTATAGTTGAAATTAAAGAAATTTTCTTTCATGATTTAGGTAGAGCATACAATTTTTAACACATTTCCGGTTTACTTTTATTATTAAATTGTCTTAATTCTCTTTATATAATTTGTTGAAGGTGCAGCAATCCACTGTTGGTTGCTAACTGAACACATGGGGTGAGCCAATGACAATAGACATATATATATGTATCCACCAACCAGCAGCTAGCACCCAGGTGCTTTGCTGCTCCTGAGCTTACCTAGATAAACCCTTCAACAAAGGATAACAATAATAGAAGTACATTGGTTTAATATTGTGTATACTCAGCCTGAATCATGAATGTCTAATTATGTCTTTACTGTCCCTATAAACTATAATGATTCAGATAGATGCAATTTGAAACAACTTTCTACTTTGCATCAGATATCAAATTTGCTTGTTCTCTTACAGGGTCATAACTAGACAGGGCCCCAGGACAGAAGCTCTGGTGGACCCCCTATTTTGACAACACCCTTTCTGACTATTTGCAATCAGCAGAAACTGATCCAACTGCCACAAATGAGAAATAGGAGCTTCTTCTCTATGAATGTCACCCCCCCCCCTGGTTAATATGTGACAGAGGATATACACTGCCTTCCTGTACAAATATGATGGCAGGTTGTCCTGTACAGCAACACCATAGGGGCCATCTTGGAATTCTTTGACACCATGTTGTATATATAATTCCATACCGCTCCCCTAAATTGAATTTGAAGGTCAAACAACAAGGGGGCAGACATAATGCAGGTAGAGTGATGCCCCTACTCACTGCAAAGTATTGATGGGCCCCCTTGGCATGTAGGCCCGGTCTCAACTGAGATCTCTGAGACCCCTATAGTTACAACCCCTGTTCTTTTGGTGTCCTTTGTTGAAGAGTAGGCTCAGGAGTAGCAATGTACTACTGGGAGCTAGCTAAACACATCTGATGAGTCAATGACAAGTGACATACATGTAAATGCCAATCAGCAGCTAGTTCCCAGTAGTGCATTGCTGCTCCTCAGCCTGGATAGGTAAATTCTTCCACATATGATACCAACAGAACAAAGCAAGTCTGATAATAAATTAAATTGGAAAGCTGTTCAAAACTACATGTTTTATCTGAATCATAAAATGTTGCATTTTCTGTCCCTGTAATGAATAGAACTGAAGTGAGCTTTTATCACTAAAATATATGACAGTATTTTAATTTTCTTTATTTATAATTAGGCTTTACGCTTGCTGTACATCACATGAAATAGTTCTCTGCTTCATTGTATTTGAATTATCTAGGACACCTCAGCTTTTTATTTAATACTATAAAATTGCTTTGTTTGTGGATGTGTGTGATATATAAATATAAAAGAACAACTACGTTTTATATTAGCTTATTGTATTATATTATCACATTTGCCCTATTAACAAACATTTACAACATCATTTTGCTAAAATAGACAGATTTTTAATGAATGGATTTCAACCATATTTCATAATGGGTTTTAGGGATATAATAGTATAATTGAATGTTATAGGTGTTGGGACATTTCTTAATTGAACAAATGCTTACATTTTACTATGGGGCCTATTTATTAAATTATTATTTATTATTTATTAATGTGCGAGCGGACATGATCCGATATTGCGGATCATGTCCGCCACACATCGATAAATGCCGGCAGCATACGCTCTCTGCATTTATCATTGCACCAGCAGTTCTGGTGAGCTGCTGGTGCAACGCCGACCTCTTCAGATTTGGGGCCAATCGGCTGCCAGCAGGGGGTTGATTTTCGGCGATGTCTGTTTGCCGCCTCAGAGCAGGCAGACGGGTTATGGCGCAGCGGTCTTTAGACTGCTGCTTCATAACCTGAAGGCTCGCCAGAAACACGGGGCATCAAGCTCCATACTGAGCTTGATAAATATGCCCTTATGTGTTATCCCTGCAAAGAAGTTAAACATATAGTTAAAGTTTGTTCAGGGAACACAATGCATTGCTGATGCTGACACAGACATGATCTGTGATTGGTGGCTACCTGTGTATTCACAAGAAGCAATGCATTTTGGCTTCTGAGCAGGCATTAAAAGTACAGTTAAACAACTTTGCATTTGTGTATACATTCTCCTTGTCCTACACTCCCTTAGAGAGGCAAAAAAGCAACCTTAAAATGCTGTAAATCAAAAAGCTTGTTTAGAGATTTTGCAGCATTTTGAAAACTTAGGTAACATATTTTGCTTTTTGACTACTTTAGGGAGTCTGGGTCAAAAAGCAATTTTAGCAAGAAGTGTTTACTGTCCCTTTAAAGGGGCCTTAAACACCAACATATCTTAAATTGTTTAATTACATGTAGTAAAGCAACTTTGCAATATACTTTCATTATTTATTTTGTTCCCCTTTCCTGTAATTGAATTCTGAATATTTTGAACTTTCTAATTCATATTGAACAAAGAAGTACAGACCCAGCTGTATTCCACACACTCATTGGTTGCACACTTTAGTAAGCTATTTATAACCATAATTGGCCTCAGCAGAAAAGATAACCTAACTTACAATATGCCCGAGCCCGCAGCTTTATGGACATTAAAAGTTTTTCAATATTTAAACAATTAATATAATGTTTTAAAAATATGTGTACAGATTATTTTCAGGTTAATCTTTTTCTCTGAATACATAATTCAAGCAATGATTTATGTAGTGTTTAATGTCCCTTTAAGTATGTGATTTGACACATGGTTAGGTGCAAGTGTTTGTTTAATATTAAACTGCTTCAACTGATTTGAATGTTTTACTGTTGCACTATTAAATTGCTTTAAAGCATAATCAATCAGCACAAAAGCTCAGACATAGGCCCCAATTTATCAAAGGTCTTGCGGACCTGATCCGACACTGCGGATCAGGTCCGCAAGACCTCGCTAAATGCGGAGAGCAATACGCTCTCCGCATTTAACATTGCACCAGCAGCTCACAAGAGCTGATGGTGCAACGCCGCCCCCTGCTGACTCGCGGCCGCCAGCAGGGAGGTGTCAATCAACCCGATCATATTCGATCGGGTTGATTTCTGAGCAGGCGGACAGGGTTATGGAGCAGCGGTCTTTAGACCGCTGCTTCATAAGTTGTGTTTCTGGCGAGTCTGAAGACTCGCCAGAAACACGGCCCTTCAAGCTCCATATGGAGCTTGATAAATGGGCCTGATTGAGGCCTATTTATGAAATGTCTGTCGGACCTTGTGAGCTGCTGGTGCAACGCCGCCCCCTGCTGACTCGTGGCCAATCGGTCGCCAGCAGGGGGTGTCAATCAACCGATCGTACTCGATCGGGTTGAATTCCAGTGATTCCTGTCCGCCTCATCAGAGCAGGCGGACAGGGTTATGGAGCAGTGGTCTTTAGACAGCTGCTTCATAACTGCTGTTTCTGGCGAGTCTAAAGGCTCACCAGAAACACGGGGCATCAAGCTCCATTCTGAGCTTGATAAATGGGCCTCATTGCTTGAGGAGCAGTCATTACCAATTGATTTAATGACAGATAAGATGACATTAACAATTTTCACTAAACTGCACTGTTATACTGTGTGTAATGTTAAATCAGTGGGTCCACATTAACATATGAAATCAAGGGACTGAACATTTCTTTAAATCCTTGATGTTTATATTATTTCCTCAAGTTTCAGAATAATAATTGTTTTAGCTAAAGTGATTTGTATTTAAGTGATCAGCTGTAAGAATGTTTATATTTAAATACATTTTATATAAGCACAAAGTAAAGAAGCCATTGTCCTGATAACAGCCTTTAAATTGAATATCTAAAAGCAGCTGCATTTCAGTCAGTGACATCACCCATGCTTTATGGGTTGGATATATTCCTTGGGAGTTCAGGAAGAGGATAAGTTAATCAATCAAGTGGCGAGCAGAGTTACTGTTGCTCTAATCAGTAGTTTACATTTTTGCTAGTAGACTGCTGATCTATCATACTTTGAAAAGGAAAACTTGTAGTAATTAGATATAATTGTATCATCCTTCCAGCAACAGTCTTACTATATTGGGGCCAATTTATCATAGTGCGAGTGGACATGATACGATGTAGAGTATCATGTCTGCCGCACATCGATAAATGCCGACAGCATTCTTGTGAACTGCTTGTGCTATGCCACCCCCTGCAGATTTGCGGACGCTAGCAGGGGGTGTCAATCAACCCGATCGTATTCGATCGGGTTGATTTCTGTCCGCGGCCTCAGAGCAGGCGGACAAGTTATGGAGCAGCGGTCTTTAGACCTCTGCTTCATAACTTCTGTTTCCGGCAAGCCTGAAGGCTTGCGTGGAAACAGGGGCATCAAGCTTCATTCGGAGCTTGATAATTCGGCCCCATTGTCTTGATCATAAAGTAGCCAATCTTAGTATTGTGCTGGGGTCAGGATTTTTCTCCTATGGGAAATAAAATGACTAACATTATGATTCTAGTAAATGCTACCATTTATCAGTTGACACTTGCAGATTAAAAACAGAACCTTATGCGTAAACTCCTAGGAAGTTTGTACTGTATAGTTTTCCAGGGCATTGTATCTCAATCGTGGCCCTGAAGTACCCCCAACAGACCAGGTTTTCATTATAGCTGAACAAGTGCACAGGTGACGTAATCAGCTGAAGGGTGAGCGCAGGTTAGTAACCATGGTGTTACTGATCAGCTGATTATTTCACCTGTTCACTGGTTCAGCTATAATGAAAACCTGGCCTGTTGGGGGTACTTGAAGACCGCAGTTGAGAAACTCTGATCTACGGGGACAAAGCAACATTTTAAAATTTATATAAGGTATTAGTCTTCACAATCAAGGTGTTTAACCATTTGATTGCTCTTACAAAGAAAAAAATGTTTATGTTGCTGGAGAATAAATCTCCTTTCCTCTAGACTTAAATTATGACCTATTGTCAAACATAATTACACTGGAATAAACAGAGCTTACGCGAACTCTGTATATAATCATATCACCTCTTAACTTTTTTCTACAGAAAACAGACCTAGTTTGGCTAATCTATCCGCATTGTCTAAAACCTCAATTCCCCTTATTAGTTTTGTGGCCCTTCTCTGAACTTTTTCTAATGTCTTTTTTTAATAAGTCCCCAAAACTGCACTTCATACTCCCGGTGAGGTCTTACCAGGGATTTATACAGTGACATAATTATGCTTTATTCCCTTGTATCAATGCCTCTTTTTCATACATGCAAGTATCTTATTAGCCTTGGAAGCCACTGTCTTGCATTGTGCACACATATTTAGCTTGTTATCTATTACTACTCCCAAATCCCTTTCCTCTTCTGTTTTGCTAAGTCTAGTCCTATTCAAATAATAGATTGCCTTCATATTTTTTCTTCCAAAATGTAGAACCTTATATTTTCCAGTATTAAATCTTAATTTCCATTTACCATCTGAGTCTTCCAATTTTTGTAGATCCCCTTGTAAATTAATTTCATCCTGCACTGACCTAATGACCTTACACAACTTTGTATCATCCACAAAAAAAAGAGATATTGCTATTTAATCCTTGCTCCAGAACCGGGCCCAGTACTGATCCTTGGGGAACTTCACTGATTACCTTTGTCCAATCCAAGTATGATCCATTTTCTCCCTGTCTTTTATCAAGTTATTTATCAATGAGCTAACATTTTCAGCTATTTCCAGTCCATTAATTTTGTTTAACAATCTCTCATGTGTCACTGTATCAAACGCCTTTGCGAATTCCAAGTATATCACATCAACTGATTCACCCTTATCTATATTCTTCCTTTCTCATAGAATCCAAAAAGATTAGTTTTTTAAATCATAGCATCTGCAACTCTTACATTTATGTAAAGATATCTAATTTTATGGTGAAAACAACAGTTTTTTTTGTTAGATCTGGTTGTACTACTTTTAACACGTAAGTATGAATCTTCCTATTGTTGTATCATTTACTAGTTACTTGCTTTGTTTTATTTATAAGTCTTAATTTTCTGCTAAGCAGGAATGTTACAGACACATGTTTTTACATATATATCAATAACATTTATTTTCCTTGTCAATAGCATGCAAGAACATGAAAGCAGACATCATATTTCTGATTGACAGCTCTGCCAGCATTGACCCATATGATTTTGAAAAGATGAAGGAATTTATGGATTTAATGGTGAAACAAGCAGAAATTGGCCCTGATAGAGTACAAATTGGATTAATCCAATTTAGCTCTGATACACAGGAAGAGTTCCCACTTAACAGATACAAAAGAAAGAGCGAAATCCAGGCAGCTATAGCTGGCATCCAGCAAATGAATCAAGGGACGCTCACAGGAGCGGCGCTAACTACAACTTTACCTTATTTTAGTTCAAGAATGGGAGGGCGGCCAATGACCAAGCAATATCTCATCATAATCACTGATGGTGAAGCCCAAGATAAGGTGGCGCAACCTGCGAAAGCTATCAGAGACAAATTTGTTACTATTTATGCCATCGGAGTCCTGAATGCCAACAACACACAACTTCTGGAAATGGCTGGGTCTCAAGACAAGGTTTTTTATGAAGATAATTTTGATGCCCTGGCCTTCCTGAATAAACAATTAATGTTTGAGATCTGCAATCCTGAAGACCGTGAGTGTTGATGTATTTTATAAAATTTCAGTTTAGTATTTTAAATTTAATGAAAAGCTATGATTGCTTTAAGAAGCAAGTAATCTGATTCTTAATGTAGTTATTCCATTTTCAAACTACTAAAGGTTATAATTAGAAGCCAACCACATGCTTATGTCAGTGGTTTAGATTTGCTTTCTTCTGTTAAGTGTGATCAGTCCACGGGTCATCATTACTTCGGGGATATTACTCCTCCCCAACAGGAAGTGCAAGAGGATTCACCCAGCAGAGCTGCATATAGCTCCTCCCCCTCTACGTCACTCCCAGTCATTCTCTTGCACCCAACGACTAGATAGGATGTGTGAGAGGACTATGGTGATTTTATTTAGTTTTATTTCTTCAATCAAAAGTTTGTTATTTTTTAATAGCACCGGAGTGTGTTATTCCTTCTCTGGTGGAGTTTGAAGAAGAATCTACCAGAGTTTTTACTATGATTTTAGCCGGAGTTGTTAAGATCATATTGCTGTTTCTCGGCCATCTGAGGAGAGGTAAACTTCAGATCAGGGGACAGCGGGCAGTTTAATCTGCAAAGAGGTATGTAGCAGTTTTTATTTTCTGACAATGGAATTGATGAGAAAATCCTGCCATACCGACATAATATCATGTATGTATATTTAACATTTGAGTATTCTGGGGAATGGTACTTCACTGGAATTACACTGTGTATATAAGACTTTAGCCTAATTGCAAAGCAACAGGTTTTTTAACAACTCTTAATTTATGTTAAACGTTTTTGCTGGAATGTAAAATCGTTTCCATTTTCTGAGGTACTGGGTGAATAAAATGTTTGGGCACTATTTTTCCACTTGGCAGTTGCTTGATCTAATTATGACAGTTTACTGATCTCTCTCACTGTTGTGTGTGAGGGGGAGGGACCTTTTTTTGGCGCTTTTGCTACGCATCAAAAATTTCAGTCAGAAGCTCATTGTTTTTTCCTGCATGTTCCGGTTTATCTCTACAGAACTCAGGGGTCTTCAAAGCTTGTTTGAGGGAAGTAATCTAACAGAGCTGTGAGATTATAGTTGACTGTGATAAAAAACGTTTATTCTTTAACTTTTTTATGCCATCAGGGTTAGTTTTTCTTTGCTAATGGGAACAAACCTTTGCTAAATTGTGTTTTGTTTTTCAAAGTTTATTGATTTCAACTGTTATATATCTTTCAGTGCTTCTTAAAGCACAGTACGTTTTTTCATTGTGTTTTACTTGAATAATATTTCCAAGTTGCAAGTTTATTTGCTAGTGTGTTAAACATGTCTGATTCAAAGGATGAGACCTGTACTATTTGTGCCAACGCCAAAGTGGAGCCCAATAGAAATTTATATACTAACTGTATTGATGCTACTTTAAATAAAAGTCAATCTGTACAAATTGAACAAATTTCACCAAACAACGAGGGGAGAGTTATGCCGACTAACTCGCCTCACGTGACAGTACCTGCATCTCCCGCTCGGGAGGTGCGCGATATGGTGGCGCCCAGTACATCTGGGTGGCCATTACAAATAACATTACAAGAAATGGCTACTGTTATGACTGAGGTTTTGGCTAAATTACCAGAACTAAGAGGCAAGCGTGATCACTCTGGGGTGAGAACAGAGTGCGCTGATAATGCTAGGGCCATGTCAGATACTGCGTCACAACTTGCAGAACATGAGGACGGAGAGCTTCATTCTGCGGCTGACGGTTCTGATCCAAACAGATTGGATTCAGATATTTCAAATTTTAAATTTAAGCTGGAAAACCTCCGTGTATTACTAGGGGAGGTGTTAGCGGCCCTGAATGATTGTAACACAGTTGCAATACCAGAGAAAATGTGTAGGTTGGATAAATATTTTGCTGTACCAACAAGTACTGACGTTTTTCCTATACCTAAGAGACTAACTGAAATTATTACTAAGGAGTGGGATAGACCCGGTGTGCCGTTCTCACCCCCTCCGATATTTAGAAAGATGTTTCCAATAGACACCGCCACACGGGACTTATGGCAAACGGTCCCTAAGGTGGAGGGAGCAGTTTCTACTTTAGCTAAGCGTACCACTATCCCGGTAGAGGATAGCTGTGCCTTTTCAGATCCAATGGATAAAAAGTTAGAGGGTTACCTTAAGAAAATGTTTGTTCAACAAGGTTTTATATTGCAACCCCTTGCATGCATTGCGCCGGTCACGGCTGCAGCGGCATTCTGGATTGAGTCTCTAGAAGAGAACCTTAGTTCAGCTACGCTGGACGACATTTCGGACAGGCTTAGAATACTTAAGCTAGCTAATTCATTCATTTCGGAAGCCGTAGTACATTTAACTAAACTTACGGCTAAGAATTCCGGATTCGCCATTCAGGCGCGTAGAGCACTGTGGCTAAAATCCTGGTCAGCTGATGTAACTTCTAAGTCCAAATTACTTAATATACCTTTCAAGGGACAGACCTTATTTGGGCCCGGTTTGAAAGAAATTATCTCTGACATTACAGGAGGTAAGGGCCACGCCCTGCCTCAAGACAAAGCCAAATCTAAGGCTAGACAGTCTAATTTTCGTTCCTTTCAGAATTTCAAAGCAGGAGCAGCATCAACTTCCACTGCTCCAAAACAAGAAGGATCTGGTACTCGCTACAGACAAGGCTGGAGACCTAACCAGTCCTGGAACAAGGGCAAGCAGGCCAGGAAACCTGCTGCTGCCCCTAAAACGGCATGAATTGAGGGCCCCCGATCCGGGATCGGATCTAGTGGGGGGCAGACTTTCTCTCTTCGCCCAGGCTTGGGCAAGAGATGTCCAGGATCCCTGGGCGCTAGAGATAATATCTCAGGGATACCTTCTGGACTTCAAATACTCTCCTCCAAGAGAGAGATTTCATCTGTCAAGGTTGTCAACAAACCAAACAAAGAAAGAAGCGTTTCTACGCTGCATACAAGAACTATTGTTAATGGGAGTAATCCATCCAGTTCCACGGTCGGAACAGGGACAGGGGTTTTACTCAAATCTGTTTGTGGTTCCCAAAAAAGAGGGAACTTTCAGACCAATCCTGGATTTAAAGATCCTAAACAAATTCCTAAGAGTTCCATCATTCAAAATGGAGACTATTCGGACAATTTTA
Source organism: Bombina bombina (assembly GCF_027579735.1). Lineage (NCBI taxonomy): Eukaryota > Metazoa > Chordata > Amphibia > Anura > Bombinatoridae > Bombina > Bombina bombina. The sequence continues at coordinate 432,587,806 of NC_069503.1, forward strand.
CCCATGATCCAAGAAGGTCAGTACATGACCACAGTGGATTTAAAGGATGCTTACCTTCACATACCGATTCACAAAGATCATTACCGGTATCTAAGGTTTGCCTTTCTAGACAGGCATTACCAGTTTGTAGCTCTTCCATTCGGATTGGCTACAGCTCCAAGAATCTTCACAAAGGTTCTAGGTGCTCTTCTGGTGGTACTAAGACCGCGGGGAATTTCGGTAGCTCCGTACCTAGACGACATCCTGATACAAGCTTCAAGCTTTCAAACTGCCAAGTCTCATACAGAGTTAGTACTGGCTTTTCTAAGGTCACATGGATGGAAGGTGAACGAAAAGAAAAGTTCACTCGTTCCACTCACAAGAGTTTCCTTCCTGGGGACTCTTATAGATTCTGTAGAAATGAAGATTTACCTGACAGAGGACAGGTTAACAAGACTTCAAAGTGCTTGCCGCACCCTTCATTCCATTCAACACCCGTCAGTGGCTCAATGCATGGAGGTAATCGGCTTAATGGTAGCGGCAATGGACATAGTGCCATTTGCTCGCTTACACCTCAGACCACTGCAACTATGCATGCTAAGTCAGTGGAATGGGGATTACTCAGACTTGTCCCCTTCTCTGAATCTGGATCAAGAGACCAGAAATTCTCTTCTATGGTGGCTTCTCGGCCACATCTGTCCAGGGGGATGCCATTCAGCAGACCAGACTGGACAATTGTAACAACAGACGCCAGCCTTCTAGGTTGGGGTGCCGTCTGGAATTCTCTGAAGGCTCAGGGACAATGGAGTCAGGAGGAGAGTCTCCTGCCAATAAACATTCTGGAATTGAGAGCAGTTCTCAATGCCCTCCTGGCTTGGCCCCAGTTGACAACTCGGGGGTTCATCAGGTTTCAGTCGGACAACATCACAACTGTAGCTTACATCAACCATCAGGGAGGGACAAGGAGCTCCCTAGGAATGATGGAAGTATCAAAGATAATTCGCTGGGCAGAGTCTCACTCTTGCCACCTGTCAGCAATCCACATCCCGGGAGTGGAGAACTGGGAGGCGGATTTCTTAAGTCGTCAGACTTTTCATCCGGGGGAGTGGGAACTTCATCCGGAGGTCTTTGCCCAAATACTTCGACGTTGGGGCAAACCAGAGATAGATCTCATGGCGTCTCGACAGAACGCCAAGCTTCCTCGTTACGGGTCCAGATCCAGGGATCCAGGAGCAGTCCTAATAGATGCCCTGACAGCACCTTGGGACTTCACGATGGCTTATGTGTTTCCACCCTTCCCGATGCTTCCTCGATTGATTGCCAGAATCAAACAGGAGAGAGCATCAGTGATTCTAATAGCACCTGCATGGCCACGCAGGACTTGGTATGCAGACCTGGTGGACATGTCATCCTGTCCACCTTGGTCTCTACCTCTGAAACAGGATCTCCTGATACAGGGTCCTTTCAAACATCAAAATCTAACTTCTCTGAAGCTGACTGCTTGGAAATTGAACGTTTGATTTTATCAAGACGTGGGTTTTCTGAGTCAGTTATTGACACCTTAATACAGGCTAGGAAGCCTGTTACCAGAAAGATTTACCATAAGATATGGCGTAAATACCTATATTGGTGTGAATCCAAAGGTTACTCTTGGAGTAAGGTTAGGATTCCTAGGATATTGGCTTTTCTACAAGAAGGTTTAGAAAAGGGTTTATCTGCTAGTTCATTAAAGGGACAGATCTCAGCTCTGTCCATTCTGTTACACAAACGTCTGTCAGAAGTGCCAGACGTTCAGGCTTTTTGTCAGGCTTTGGCCAGGATTAAGCCTGTGTTTAAAACTGTTGCTCCGCCATGGAGTTTAAACCTTGTTCTTAACGTTTTACAGGGTGTTCCGTTTGAACCCCTCCATTCCATTGATATAAAGTTGTTATCTTGGAAAGTTCTATTTTTAATGGCTATTTCCTCGGCTCGAAGAGTCTCTGAGTTATCAGCCTTACATTGTGATTCTCCTTATTTGATTTTTCATTCGGATAAGGTAGTTCTGCGCACTAAACCTGGGTTCTTACCTAAGGTAGTCACTAACAGGAATATCAATCAAGAGATTGTTGTTCCTTCTTTGTGTCCAAATCCTTCTTCGAAGAAGGAACGTCTTCTGCACAATCTGGATGTTGTTCGTGCCCTAAAGTTTTACTTACAGGCAACTAAGGAATTTCGACAAACGTCTTCCCTGTTTGTCGTTTACTCTGGTCAGAGGAGAGGTCAAAAGGCTTCTGCTACCTCTCTTTCTTTTTGGCTTCGTAGCATAATTCGTTTAGCCTATGAGACTGCTGGACAGCAGCCTCCTGAAAGAATTACAGCTCATTCTACTAGAGCTGTGGCTTCCACTTGGGCCTTTAAGAATGAGGCCTCTGCTGAACAGATTTGCAAGGCTGCAACTTGGTCTTCGCTTCATACTTTTTCCAAATTTTCCAAATTTGACACTTTTGCTTCCTCGGAGGCTATTTTTGGGAGAAAGGTTCTTCAGGCAGTGGTTCCTTCTGTATAAAGAGCCTGCCTATCCCTCCCGTCATCCGTGTACTTTTGCTTTGGTATTGGTATCCCAGAAGTAATGATGACCCGTGGACTGATCACACTTAACAGAAGAAAACATAATTTATGCTTACCTGATAAATTCCTTTCTTCTGTAGTGTGATCAGTCCACGGCCCGCCCTGTTTTTTAAGGCAGGTAAATATTTTTTAAATTATACTCCAGTCACCACTACACCCTTGGTTTCTCCTTTCTCGTTGGTCCTTGGTCGAATGACTGGGAGTGACGTAGAGGGGAGGAGCTATATGCAGCTCTGCTGGGTGAATCCTCTTGCACTTCCTGTTGGGGAGGAGTAATATCCCCGAAGTAATGATGAACCGTGGACTGATCACACTACAGAAGAAAGGAATTTATCAGGTAAGCATAAATTATGTTTTCTTCAGAGGAGCGACCATATCTAATTAATAGATTATTCTGTTTAACTTCACTGAGTTAAAACTTTGACTTATAAATATTAGCCTACTAGAAAAACCTCACAGCTCTTAGTAAAATTAAGTCACTGTCCTCTTCATTAATGCTGTTTTGGATGTGCTTCTTTAATAATCTTTAGCTGTTAATATGGAGCATGCTCTCATTTAAAATATTGTATGTAGAAGCATAAATCAACCAATCAGATTGGCTCATTTTTGTAAAGGTTCACTGATAGCTCATGTTGAAAGACTAAGGGCCAGATTATAAAAAAATGTCAGACATGGAGAGAAATCTCACCAAATCTTTGTGGGTTTTTTTGTGTATTATTTTGCAATGTAGGTGTCTCTCCTTCACATCCAGAACTCCACATAGAGAGATAAACAATTCTCAAGAACTCTCTGTACTGACAAAATGTATTAGATCATTTTGCCAGAGCAGAGAGGTTTAGATAATCAGGCCCTAAGCCTTAGCTATTAAAAAAGAAAAATAGGAAATTGGAAAACTCTCTACTATAATAAGAGTAAAGCAAATTTCTAAATTTATTGTACATTTCAGACCTGGATAACAGAGAAGAATCTGTAAGCAGAAAACTGTTTAAGTTTTCAGATTTAAAGGCCCATGATAGTTGAAAAATGACGTGCTCTAATTTGTTAGAATGTGTCATTTTAAGACTAACAACCCTACACTACTGGGCGTTTAACCCTTGCAAAGAGATGGCTTTTATAAAAAATATATAATATTTAACGGAAAAAAAACAATCTTAAGATATTTTCAGTAATATAAAGTATCTTTAAAATTGTATTAGTATTGTATTATATTATAGAGCATGCTATAAAAATGACACAACATTGCCCTCTCAGCCATTTGGATATGCTACAGAGTTCTGACAAATTCCATTAAAAAATGCTGGCATCACATTATTTATTGTTTTTGTTGCTTCAATGCATGTGATTATCAATGTTTATATTTAACTTTAAAATAACTAAAGCTTTATTTAAAATGACATGACCCTTCTTTCATTTGTTTTGTGTTAGCAGCTGATGCCATCCAACAACTTATATGTTCTGAGATTTCGTTGCACAAACGATTAGTACCTTACCAGTGCATCAGCAATTATCTATTATACTCTAAGCCAGTTATAAAGCCTTTCTTTCCATAATAATGCACCAATATCACCTCTTTATGGTGTAGCTTATGTCCACAGTATGCATATTATTATAACAATTAAACCCATGCAAATGCAATTAACATAACATACTTTTTTCAGTATTTATCTACTTGCCACTCCCCCCAAACTAAGGACTCCATTAATCAAAGAGCAGACAAGGTTTGCTGTCATGAACCTTGCTAACCCAGCCTTGCAGCGAACGTACAACATCCGCTTCCCACATTTAACATTGCTCTATCCGCTGCTTGTGCAATGTTGCCCATTGCCCTGCTTGAGCGCAGCCAATTGCATGTAAGTGGGGGCTTTCAATCATCCCAATCGGATCGGGATAACTGAAATCCACCATACTTTAGCTGATGGAAAGGTTAAGTACTGAACTAGTGCTTCAGCCTTGCATACCCTCCAGGAGCTCTGAAGCTGTTCCTGCAGTTTGATAAATGTAGCCCTATTAGTATAGGTTCAAATTCCAAAATCCAGAATCCTAACTTATTCTGAAATCCAAACTTTTTAATTATTTAAAAAAAAAAAAAATAAGAATATCAAAAATTACTATTTTTCCCTGCCTGCAAGTCACAATCTTCTCTCTGTCTTTGGTTTGTTTATTTGTGATCTAAAATACAAATAATGAAATAATGGTCTATATTTATTTAAAGCAACAAATATTATCTTTCTGATTATAGTACTGTACTATCTTTCTGAGGGTATATGTATATATGTATAAACAAAGTATTCAAAATAATTTAAAACTACTTTTAGATTGCATCTATAAGCTGCATTGTGATGTGTAATTATTGCCTTAATGACATGATAGTGTTGTTTGCACTTGGTTCCATCCCCTCTCCAAACTGTACCATTTTAAAGTTGCAAATATTCCAAAATCCAAACTATTCCGAAATCCAAACCTTTTCCGGTTCCAAGCAGTTTGGATAAAGGGTTTTCTACCTGTACTTGCTTCATAACAATAAAACATGAAGGAACTGGAAAATGTTTTGGCACATTCATTGAAAATAATGAATGTTGAGTATGTCTGTTTGTTTAAAACAACTGTTAAATATTTTCTGAACATTCAGCATTCATTTTTACAATTACTATTGAATTTAACATTCAATTATCTAATTTAATATCTGATTATTGAATGCAACATTAGGCATTCGTCTCTTTATTTTGAATGGCCTAATTCATGTCAAAGGAACATTCATCGACAATTTCAATGTAAAATCCCCAAATCTCACCACCCCTGTTAAACATATCAACTTCTGAGTGCTGTGGCCACAACACAGTCCATATTTAAGAGATTGCACGTTCAAGGGCTGAAAAAAAGTTAAGTATGAATCTTAGCAGCCAGCAAGAACTTTAGGAATCAAACAAATGGAGATTTAAATAGATTTCTCAAGCCCTAGACTACAGGCCAAGCAACCATGCCCCCATTATGTGTCAGAAAAATCATTTTTCTGGCATGAAAAATAGGGACAGGATAATATTGTTCACAGTATATACCACCTCAAACTGGTGGTTGTATTTGAAGTTCTCAATGTCTTCCTCTTCAACCCCCACAGTAATAAAAGCTTATCACATCCATCTATGTACATTATGAAATATCATTGTCCTTGGCTTCTGCTTGTCCCAGGGTTGCCACCTCAGCCATGTTTTCCTGGACACTTATGAGTTACACATGCTGCAGGGTGTGCAGGGAGGAACATGTATTGTGTTTTTGGACAGCACTATTCATATTCCTCCCTGCACACTTGCAGCATGTGTAACTTATAAGTGTTCTGTATTTTAAGGAACGGGTGGCAACCCAAGCTTGCCCACTGTGTTTTAGCACAGCTCATAATGTGTCTCTGCAACTCTGTGTAGCGCAGATAAATTATACAGCAAACAACATTCCATCTAATGCAAATAGAACCTTGGAGACTACCACTGGTATAATTATTGTAACATTATCTTATATCATGTTAGTTCTTGTTGCAAAGAAACAATTGCCAATGCCTGTCTGTTTACATAATAATGACATTCTCATGTTTATGACAATAATTTTCATGTTAAGACTGTGTCTACTTGAATGCATCCTTCATTTGATGCCTCACGAACACGCAAATACACACACAGATAATATTGTATGTAGGGGTGTACTCATTTAGCTCTAATATTAATGATAAACTTATTTCTTTCTTACAGCTTGCAAAAGGACAGAAGTGGCTGACATTATATTTGTAGTAGATGGTTCTATCAGCATTACAAATGTTCAATTCAAAACAATGCAGAGGTTCATGGAGGCACTGGTCAATGACTCCATGGTGGGAAAAGATAATGTTCAATTTGGTGCCATTGTGTATTCCACTGATCCTGTGGAACAGTTCTCATTGAATGCTTATTCTTCCAAACAAGATGTTCGAAAGGCAATATTTGGCTTACAAAGAGTCAAGGGACTCACCTACACAGCAACTGCTCTGGAGTATGCACAGACGAGGTTTGATCCAGATTTTGGTGCCCGATCTGGAGTCACTCATATAATAGTCCTCATTACTGATGGAGAAACTTCACGTGAGGACAGACCCAAGTTACCTGCAATATCAAAATCTTTAAAGGATGATGGCATAGTAGTCTTTGCTGTTGGTGTTGGAAAAGCTAATGCCGCTGAGCTAAAGCAGATAGCTGGGCAGCCAGATAGGTGGTTCTTAGTACAAAATTATAGCTCACTGGAAAGTTTACATGATAACATAACACACATAGTCTGCGATAATTCAAAACCAGGTAAGTGTACTTCAATCTTTTTTGTAAACATTTAAACTCACACTTTAAGTACAGTGTTATTTAGACACTTAAAATATCAGCCAAGATGCAATTCAAAATGATAAAAAAATACAAACATGATAAATAAATCATAAAACACAAATAATAAAATTTAAAAAGCATAGAACTGGAGATGATCCTCCAGTAATCCAGTTGTGAGAAATATTATAAGTATTTAATAACCAGAACCCCTTTCCCTATATAAATCTCCTTACCATATCACTTTGGTATCATAGGGCAAGTCTTGTATTCTCATTCTTCTGTACTAACACTTCATGAGTTTGGTTAGTACCCCCTATGGGCCAAATTCTGAAGTTAGAATATTGTGTGCACCTTCACATATTCCCCTATAAAAGTAAAAAAACTAATACCCCACTCGTGTGCAAACCTGATAGCATATTTTCATTTGCACTAACCCAACATGAAAATATGAATATTTCACATTCCAATGTTCTTCAAATAACACAATATGTTCTATTTAAAAAAAGCATGTTTCTACATATATCTTATGTTTTTTTGTTTGTAAAATATATATCTATACATATATATATATATATATATATATATATATATATATACTGTAAATATATATGATATGATATATGATATATATAGGAATATATTTTTATAGATATGAGCAGAAAATTGGAATGTGAAATATTTACAGTAAATATATAGTAAAACACTTTACTAAATATGAATATTGCATAGAAATGCTTTAATAGGTTTTCATCTACTTAACTGCAAAGGGCTCCACTGCATTTCTATATATATGTCTATTTATGTGTACATATGTATTTATACATGTATATATGTCTGTGAATACATATAAGCACATATATATATACACACACACACACACATATAAATCTTTAGACATGTATACATATGTATCTCTATGTTAAAGCCCTTTCCTTGCCTTTTTTTTTCTAACACATCAGATCTGATTTCTTTGAGCCCTTATAACTTTTGTGTGCAATATTTTGTTTTAAATAATTTATATTATATAGTGTTATTATGAGTGTATGTGTACTTTGTAATGTCTTTTTTATGTGTTTTGTTGAACTTTTATGTTTTGCAAAACAGTTAACCAAAGCTCTGAAGTCACGGTAACCATTCTAGCGTAAATCGGGATTGCACTTAAGCGATTGCATTTACTTTCATTTTGTAATACCAGCGGTAAGCCTGACTAGCGCTAACCCCCGTGATAAACCCTTTAGCACTAGCAAGCAAAAGTTTGTGCTCCACTCGTAATCTGGTCAATGTGTTTTTTGGCTGACTGTCACTTGTCAGAAATATTCTCCCTATATTAAACCACCCAGTATTTAAATTAGTAAATAAATGCAAAAAGATTTAAATACATTAATATATTTATTATTGCTGGTATTGGACCTTCCCTTGTCTATTGCTTTTTCTTGTTGAAATCAGGCAGTACACCTAAAAAATAGCCTCCATATTAACTATTTATAAATATTAGAGATTCGGTACCTTATTCTACTGTTTAGTTTTAGATTTGACCAGCAAAATTAGATTATGTCACTTTGTCTCTCTGACATATCGGTTTTTGGGTGCAATAACACGCTTACTCCCTATACATACAAATTTGAATGTCTCCAAGCACTGTCTTTTAGAAAGGAATCATTTATATTTGTTTATTATATTTGTCACTATAATAGGAATTATCTTTTCATGTGCAATGCATTATAACAGCTGTGCTGTTTAGTTTTCATCTGTACTTTATAGGTTTCAAAAGACATTGTATAGGATACTTATTTCTTTTATTTTTATTGAGGTTAAAATAGCATATACAAAACAGTCTCATCAACCAGGTTACAATTTACAACATACAGCAGGCTGACATGACAAGTAGACTTGTGCAGCTTCAAAAAATTTGTTTCGGTTCGGATCGATTCGGATCGATTCGAATTTCGGTTTGGATCTATTCGAATTCGGAAAAATTCGAATGAATTCGTTTCGGATTCATTTGGATTCTTTCGGATTCGGAAAAAATTTGGTTCGGTTCGATTCAGTTCGGTTCGATTCGGTTCGAATCGATTCGGAAATTCGGAATTTCGGTAAGTGTTAGGTGGGATGTGCTGTGTATTACACTAGTATTATGTACTGTATATTAGGTTTAACCCATAGCAGAGTGATAAAACCTAATATACTGTACAATACTAGTGTAATACACGGCCATCCGAATCTACCGAATACATCCGAATCGATTCGGATGTATTAGAATCGATTCGGATGTATTCGATTCGATTCGGATTTATTCGGTAGATTCGGCAGTATTTTAATTCGGAAATTCGAATCGACCCGAATCTCCGAATTTTCCGAATTTCCGAATCGATACGAAACGAATCACACATGTCTAATGACAAGTGACATGTCTCATTCCAGGCACCTAATTTTTTCTTTTATAGATTCGTAGCATCCCCAAACAAACAGGTCCAATCAAGGGACCAGAAACTGTATAGAACCATTGAGGACATGTTGATGGAGTTAATAGTATAAAGTGTAGTTTCAGTGTATATGAGATAGAGGCAAACTGTGGATTAGACATTCATTATCAAAATATAGAAGTACAAGGAGGGCACCACAATTACTCTATTAACTTCAGTCAAATTCAATTCAGACATAGTCAGCTGATAAAAGTGGTGTCCTCGGTTGCAATCATAAGCGAAATTAGATATTAACACTGAACAGTTGTAGAAACATAAACAGTAGTAAACTATTATTCTAAAAAATCTTCAGGGAACCAGGAAACCATAAACTAAGCTAAATTTCCTGTATTAGAGCCCGGGGAGCCTTTATACACAAATACAGGAGAACACTTAGTTATGGCTCTTTGGGCTAGGCAGAGACTACTTAACTCTGCCAAAAAGAAATGCGGAGGAGAAGGTATTCATCCCTTACTGCACAAGAGTGGTGGGAGGCGGAGGATAAGCCAAAAATAGTGTGCCCATTCATTACTAATTTACAAACCTAGCAATTAAATCATTTTAGGATTGGTGAGAGATTAATAAGGAAAATCCATATACAACCATTTCCCAAGGGCTCACAAGATGAGTGTTATTCTATAAGTGCTGCATATTGCTAACTATAAAAATGTGTATATCCTGGACACAGCTTTACACAAGAAAAACTAAATGACAATACAATCTTATCACTTGAAATAGGGCACTGCAGTGTGGGTAATGTCTTCTAAGTGTACTACCAGAGGCATGGGACTGGAACATTGTAAGTGCATGGTCGGGATATATCAGCAATAAAGAGAAACAGCATACTATGTGAATCAGTGCAAACAATCGTAGCTCCCATATTTGAGGTCCTACATATCTACTTGTAGGCACGGTCAATTGTATATATAGTGTTAAAAAAGAATGACACAGAGTGATATACCTAGATACGAGGAGAACTAGCCTCACTCTCTATAGGACTTGTAAGCTATATTCTAAGGAAAACTGGGTGCAAAAATCTTACTGTGCATTCAAGTAAGAAGGGAGCAGTTAATAATGCCAAATCTCTGACCCACATACATCAAGTAGAAATCCAATCAACCATGGGGAGACAACATGTAAAACAATATGTGTATTATTATGGCGTTGTTAGGAACCCTGCAAAGTATACATTACCAGTGACCTAGTCTAAAGGTTATAGTTTAATGAAAAGGTGTAATCTTAAATCTCTACTGAGGCACTACTAGTTATAAGTTACCCAACTACTTAGGGGCAGATACATTATATAATGAACCCTAGGGAACTTGAATCAAACCCTTCCTATAGTGCGTTTGCCTTATGTTTAACTCCCATTAATCCAAAATGATAATACAAATGCATATACTGTTACATAAAAATTTCTGACAGGCTTATAGTTTGAGATATTCAAATAAATGGCAAAGCTTGTATAGGAATGTAAGAAGTGTGGGATCTGCATAGTTTTAGAACATGCATTTTCATGAATGCAGGATCATCTCACCTATTGGAGCTAACATTATAACTTATAGTACAAACAATTCACAAATTCACTCATATGTGGGGCCTTACTAAGCAGTACTCAGGCTATATAAGTGTTGGGAAAACTTGTTGCATAAAATGGGTATTTTTCAACATTGAACACATAATAAATAGCCAACAAGAGCTTAAACTATAGAAAGAACAGTTGAATACACTGATACCCAGCTAGTCCTGGGTATCAGACAACAGGTCTTCATGCATACAGTGGTATATTTATCAATATAGTTTCTAAAAGACTCAGTAGAACGGGTCAGGCGCTAAAAAGTTTGGTTTGTATAGTCTGCCTATCCTGTTTGCATGGATGCAAAGTTAACACACCCAAGGTGAGACTCCTGAACCTGCAGGTGAAAGAAACGTTCTTCATCTAGGCCTTCAGGCCTTAATTTCACAGTGGCCGCATCAAGTCTTTGGTGTTGAGTAATTTCAGGACGCTTGTAGAAGACCCAGTTACTACATAGATATCCTACGTACCCTGTTTGAGTTGGAGAAAGTGTCATCATTATATCAAGACCCTCAGTGGACTTTATGTCCGTGGCTGACCTTTTGATTGATCCACTAGTTGACTGCTGGATGCTGGCCGCATCTTCCAAAGAGGCGATAGGGGTCAGAGGTGCCGGTTCCTCACATCTGTTCTTCTGTGAATAGACAGGTTCACGCTGCATGTTCATTTGGCCTCCTTTACTCAGCCCGCTAGTCCCCGTGCAAGTCAAGGAGTCAAACATGGCCGACCCTGCACGCATGTCGCATAGCTGCACCACAAGGCTGTCAAATCTCCCAAGTATTTTTCGCTCAAAGTCTGACAGCAGTCTGTAAATAGCAGCACCAGCCATCTCCATACTCTGAGCTGTCTGTACCCTGGCACTTTAAATAGGCAAATAATTTGAAGTTGGTAGTTCCCCTGCCGTTAGCTGGAAAATGGCCACTTCTCTGAAGTCCCAGTAGAAATTGTCACAGAATATGCTTAAATTCTGGGCTCGCTGGAGATTTTAAGTCCCTGGGCTTCTTGATTTCGTTCTACAAGCCTGCAGACACCTTATTGTAGCACAATAAGCTGGGCTGAGCAGTTAGGTATATAGTTATTAATAATATAGCCGGAACTATGTTGCTGACATACAGCCGCTCAGTTCCCAGGCTTGCTCCGCCCCAGGATACATATTTCAAAGGGACAGTAAAGTCAACGTAAAGTTTTATGATTCATATAGTACATGAAATTAAAACCAATACACTTCTTTTACCTGAGTCATGAAAAAATGGAGTATTATGAATTGTAATCACCTCTGCCACACATGTTTCATCAAAAATATAAATTTTCTATATTTTTTCCATAGTTTGATTCGGCTGAATTTCCTTTATGTGGGCATTTGTGTTTTCTGAATATTGGATGCAGATTTGTTATTATTATTTCTAATAGGGGAAGCAACATATATACAACCAATTTTAACAAAAATCTTACATTATCGAATTTGAACAATTACAAAAATAATATATCTTTCAATAAGATAACATGTACCTTGCTGATTGAATTTGAGTCAATGACTACATCACATAAGCAGAGAAGTCACACAACTGCATGTTCCAATAGCTCTAGTCAAAGTGATTTGAAAATGTCTGAGCTTCCTCTAGTCTTCCACCTCCCTATGCAAGGTTAAGGCTTGAATGGACAAGCCTGTATGACTAAAATCCAACATGTAGTGCCTGACTGGCTGTCGCTAACATCAATCATTAGTAATACACTAGCAAGATTGGACACGGGACGATAGACACATGAATAGTCAGAGCCCCTGTACATTATTACAGACAGGAAAGCTGATTAGTCTTAGCACCAAACAGCACAAACAAAATAACAAGAAATCATATGTTCTTCCTTTGTTTCTTTCAATAATGTATTTGGCTGTTTGTGTGTTTGTCAACTCGCTGAATCAGTATAAATTCAGATTAATTTGCATTTGTCCGAAGCTGACTGCACATCTCTAATTATTATAACTACTCTATATCTTATATATTGTGTTTGTAATGTGGAAAGAGGGTAGTAGCCTATCTTAACTTTCCTTTGGTCTGTGTATCTGGCCATATTATGCAACTATGTAATTCGTGCCTGTAATACAGAGATTGTACTCGAGCACATACTGCCTCTTTTTACAGGTCAGCAGCAATGAAAGCACATGCTAGTTAGGATGAAGTGGCATAAACGACTGTGATATACAGTATGTCTGACCTTGTGTAGCAGCACTGCAACTTTAAGTCTGCTTATAAAATAGTGCATTATCTTCTATTATAGTTTCTTTTTTTCTTATAATCTAATTCAGCTACTCATCTGAAGGCAGAGTATCAGGACTTTGAAACGCTCTTGGCTTTACACCATTCAAAACTCTCTTTATGAACTGAAAGATATTTTACTAAAAATGTGTTGCCAAATGTTCTGATTTATTGACTTCACTTAATTCAATTTGGCTTTTTTTTTTATCATATTCTGTTAAGTTTTCAAAATGTAATAGAAATACAAAACAGATGTACAATATACCAGACATTAAAGGACAATTAGTTACAGTAGAATTGCATAATAAACAAGTACACAATAAAAAGACAATGCAGTAACACTCATTTTGAATTTCAAATGAGCAGTAGATTTTTATTCTGACAAATTTGAAATTACTTCCATTTCCCAACCTCCTGTATCACATGACAGCCAAAGGCCAATCACAAACTCATATACATATATACTGTAAACTCTTGCACATGCTCAGCAGGTGAACTGGTACCTCAGAAATTGTGCATTTCAAATGATACTTTGATAATAGAAGTAAATTTAAAAATATTCGCCTAGATTTAGAGTTTTGTCGGTAAAGACCCGCGGTGCTAACGCTGCATTTTTTTCCAGCGCACCCTTAAGACAACGCTGGTATTTAGAGTTGTCTGAGTGGCTGCGTTAGGCTCAGAAAAGGGAGCGTTGAGCATAATTTAGCTCCACTTCAACCCTCAATACCAGCGTTGCCTACGGTAGCGGTAAGCTGGAAAAACTTGCTTGTGCACGATATCCCCATAGGAAACAATGGGGCTGAGCTGGCTGAAAAAAACCTAACACCCTGCAAAAAAGCAGCGTTCAGCTCCTAGCGCAGCCCCTAGCGCAGCCTCCAAGTCTACACCTAACACCCTAACATGAACCCCAAGTCTAAACACCCCTAACCTTACACTTATTAACCCCTAATCTGCTGCCCCCACTATCGCTGACACCTACATTATAATATTAACCCCTAATCTGCCGCTCTGGACACCGCCGCCACCTACATTATAGCTATGAACCCCTAATCTACTGCCACTAATATCGCCGACACCTATATTATATGTATTACCCCCTAATCTGCCCCCCCAACGTCGCCGCCACCTACCTACACTTATTAACCCCTCACCGCCACTATAATAAATGTATTAACCCCTAAACTGCCGCACTCCCGCCTCGCAAACACTATAATAAATTTTATTAACCCCTAATCTGCCCTCCCTAACATTGCCGCCACCTACCTACAATTATTAACCCCTAATCTCCCGCCCGCAACGTCGCCGCTACTATAATAAAGTTATTAACCCCTAAACCTAACTCTAACCCTAACCCTAACACCCCCCTAACTTAAATATAATTTTAATTAAACGAAATAAATTTACTATTATTAAATAAATTATTCCTATTTAAAACTATATACTTACCTAGAAAATAAACCCTAATATAGCTACAATATAACTAATAGTTACATTGTAGCCAATCGTATTACATTGTAGCCAATCGTATTGAGCTCGCATTCTATTGGCTGTTCCAATCAGCCAATAGAATGCAAGCTCAATATGATTGGCAGATTGGATCAGCCAATCGGATTGAACTTCAATCTGATTGGCTGATTGAATCAGCCAATCAGATTTTTCCTACCATAATTCCGATTGACTGATAGAATTCTATCAGTCAATCGGAATTGAAGGGACGCCATCTTGGATGACGTCACTTAAAGGTACCGTCATTGTGTTAGAAGACTCCGGATGAAGAGGATGGCTCCGCGTCAGCTCCTTGGAAGATGGCTCCACTCCGCTCCGTATGGATGAAGATTGAAGATGCCGCCTGGATGAAGATTTCTACCGGATGAAGGACCTCCTCTGCGCACCTTGGATGAAGATTTCGGCCCGGTTGGGTGAAGACGACTCAAGGTAGGGAGATCTTCAGGGTGTTAGTGTTAGTTTTTTTTAAGGGGGGTTTGGGTGGGTTAGAGTAGGGGTATGTGGGTGGTGGGTTTTAATGTTGGGGGGGTTGTATTTTTTTACAGGTAAAAGAGCTGATTACTTTGGGGCAATGCCCCGCAAAAAGCCCTTTTAAGGGCTGGTAAAAGAGCTGATTACTTTTGTAATTTAGAATAGAGTAGGGCATTTTATTATTTTGGGGGGCTTTTTTATTTTATTAGGGGTCTTAGATTAGGTGTAGTTAGTTTAAACTTCTTGTAATATTTTTTTATTTTCTGTAATTTAGTGTTTGTTTGTTTTTGTGTATTATAGATTAGTTTATTTAATTGTATTTTAGTTTAGCTAATTGCAGGTAATTTATTTAATTAATTTAATGATAGTGTAGTGTTAGGTGTATTTGTAACTTAGGATAGTATTTATTTTACAGGCAATTTTGTACTCATTTTAACTAGGTAGCTATTAAATAGTTATTAACTATTTAATAGCTATTGTACCTAGTTAAAATAAATACAAAGTTGCCTGTAAAATAAATATAAATCCTAAAATAGCTACAATGTAATTATTAGTTATATTGTAGCTATCTTATGGTTTATTTTCAAGGTAAGTATTTAGTTTTAAATAGGAATAATTTATTTAATTATAGGAATATTATTTTGTTTTATTTAAATTATATTTATGTTAGGGGGTGTTAGGGTTAGGGTTAGACTTAGGTTTAGGGGTTAATAACTTTATTATAGTAGCAGCGACGTTGAGGATGGGAGATTAGGGGTTAATAATTGTAGGTAGGTGGCAGCGATGTTAGGGAGGGCAGATTAGGGGTTAATACAATTTATTATAGTGTTTGCTAGGCGGGAGTGTGGCGGTTTAGGGGTTATACATTTATTATAGTGGCGATGAGGTCCAGTTGGCAGATTAGGGGTTAATAAGTGTAGTTAGGTAGCGGCGATGTTGGGGGGGGCATATTAGGGGTTAATAAATATAATATAGGTGTCGGCGATGTTAGGGGCAGCAGATTAGGGGTTCATAGCTATAATGTAGGTGGCGGCGGTGTCCGGTCGGCAGTGTAGGGGTTAAAAAATTTTATTAGAGGGTTTGCGATGTGGGGGGGGGGGGGGGGGCCTCGGTTTAGGGGTTCATAGGTAGTTTATGGGTGTTAGTGTACTTTGTAGCACTGTAGATAAGAGCTTTATGTTCCGGCGTTAGCCCATAAAGCTCTTAACTACTGACTTTTTTTGGCGGTAGGAGTCTTGTCGGTAGAGGCTCTACCGCTCACTTGTTCCAAGACTCCAAATACCAGAGTTAGGCAAATCCCATTGAAAAGATAGGATACGCAATTGACGTAAGGGGATCTGCGGTAGCCTGGAGTCGTGGAAAGAAAGTGAGCGGTAGACCCTTTCCTGGCTGACTCTAAATACCAGCGGGTGGTAAAAAGCAGCGTTAGGACCCCTTAATGCTGCTTTTGACGGCTAACGCCAAACTCTAAATCTAGGCCATTGTTTTTAATTGTGTGCTCTATCTGAATCATAAAAAAGTGACATTAGTGTCCCTTTAAATAAGCAACTATCATTAAAGGGACACTAAACCCAATTTTTTCTTTCATGATTCAGATACAGCATGCAATTTTAAGCAACTTTCTATTTTACTCCTATTATCAATTTTTCTTTTCTCTTGCTATCTTTATTTCAAAAGCAGGAACGTAAGTTTAGAAGCAGGCCCATTTTTGGTTCAGCACCTGGGCAGTGCTTGTTGATTGGTGGCTAAATGTAGCCAGCTCCTAAGCTTAGAGTCCTGCTTTTCAAATAAAGATAGCAAGAGAACGGAAAAAAAATGATAATATGTATATATTAGAAAGTTGCTTAAAATTGCATCCTGTATCTGAATCACGAAAGAAAAAAAATTGAGTTTTGTATCCCTTCAAATATATACCCTCTACTTCAGCTGGTATCACTTTTATGCCAAATCATATTAAGCAGTTAAAATAACATAAATATTAGGCTATAAAGTCTAATTACAGCAATTTATGCTTCCATTCTATAAACATTATTACTTCACAAATCCTGTTTAAGCTTAAAGGGACAGTCTACTCCAAAATTGTTATTGTTTAAAAAGATAGATAATCCCTTTTGACCCATTCCCCAGTTTTGCACAACTAACACAGTTATATTAATACACTTTTTACCTCTGTGATTACCTTGTATCTAAGCATCTTCTGACAGACACCTGATAACATGACTTTTTATTTATTATCTATTGACTTGCATGTTAGCCAATTAGTGCTGTGTCTTCCACAACTCCACAAGAGAGAGCACAATGGTATCTATATGGCACACATGAATCAGCTGTCTCTTATTGTGAAAAGCAAATTAAAAAGCATGTGATAAGAGGTTATCTGTAGTGGCTTAGAAACAGGCAGAAATTTAGAGGTTTAAATGTTATAACGTGTATTAATATGACAATGTTGGTTGTGCAAAGCTGGGGAAAGGGCAGTAAAGGAATTATCTATCTTTTTAAACAATAAGAATTTTGGTGTAGACTGTCCCTATAACAAGGCTCATACAAATGGATGTAATTAGTATTTATTAAAAATATATATATATATATATACATTAAAGGCATGTTTTGTGGTAATTTATGACATTTATTTTTAATTTTCATTATTCTGCGATAACCATAAAACAGCTACTGTTTCTTTTGATGGCTGAGATCTAATTATCATCTTCAAAGGCAACTTTATCATGAAATCATTTGTCAGTGCTGCTCTGCTTTACTACACAATGCAAAGCACGAATTACTCTGGGGTATTTTTCTGTCTGCCAGGGGACTCCCACCTAATTACTCAGTGATAAGAAAAGCAGATATCATTCTAGATACACTAACCCCTGAAATGTAAAATTAAATGTAATATAAACCAACTAGCATTTATGTTAAAGCTGAAAATACTTTCTTTCCATGCATTATTTTATACAGTATAGATATACTACAAT